>NC_053158.1:81168768-81768768 GCF_016835505.1 Polypterus senegalus
GCAACATTTTACTCACCAAAAATTCAGATTATTTGTAAACAAAAACCATCCTCCTCTTATTCCTCAAAAAGAGTTCAATTACTCTGTCGTACGGATTATCCGTGCACTTCAGTTCCATCAAAACGTCCCTTTCTATCGCATTTGAAGCTAATGCTGAAAGGCGGACCCGCCCTATGGTATTTCTGGCATAAGTTTGAATTCGCTTTAGGGCTGAAAATGTCCGCTCGACAGAAGCAGTGTACACGGGAATGCTCACCGCCAAATATACCAATGTGAACAGCTGTCCCATGCTCTCATTCAGATTTTTCTTATGAAGGAAGTCAAGGAGATCAGTGGGAGATTTTCCTAAAAAATCATCCATGGCATACATTACAGTCAGTTCTGTTTTTAGCTGAAACAGATCAAAAAGCGCTTCGTGGCTCTTGTGTTAAACTGGAGAAGGCTGCATGCGTGAAATTTTTCTTGTATTCCCGAAACTTCTGGGGCTCGAGCAGCGTGACAAACATCAGGTTTTCGTGGTCTTGAAATCTGGTCTGTGTCTGGCAAATAATATTGTCCAGAATCCTGCCATGGAGTTGGCCATAGTGCGCGCGATGATCGTTCACTCGGAGCATTTGCAATGCGCTCAGTGGCCTCGTAGAGTTCCTCATATCGGCTTCTATCCAATCAATGGGGGTGAATACGGTGACGTCGCCACACGCCTGCTACAGGGCCCTACTGACACCAACTCAAAATCTGATTGGTTGAAGCAACAGGTTAATCCAAATTTATTCTGTGTTAGAGTGCCTACACAACGGATTGTGAAAGCCTCTCTGCCTGGCAACAAAGGATGGCTGAAATGTGATTGGTTAAATGCTTTAATACGAAACTCCACCTCCCACGGCTATCGAGCTGCAGTCTATTCTCTCTGCCTAGCAACAAATGATGGCTGAAATGTGATTGGTTAAATGCTTTAATACGAAACTCCGCCTCCCACGGCTATCGAGCTGCAATCTATTACAGCACAGTATATGGACGAAAATACATTCCAGTTATAGCCATTATGCGTAGAATTTCGAAATGAAACCTGCCCAACTTTTGTAAGTAAGCTGTAAGGAATGACCCTGCCAAATTTCAGCCTTCTACCTACACGGGAAGTTGGAGAATTAGTGATGAGTGAGTGAGTCAGTCAATGAGGGCTTTGCCTTTTATTAGTATAGATAAAAGCACTTATGCACTTTTCGGAAATATCCTCTGGCTTCATTTGAGAATTGTCCTCACTTGTCAGCTCATTTCGGTGACATTATCGATGGTGTTGGGTTCAGGGCTCCCATAAGAACGTTGGGAGTGTCGAGCGAACCCGCAGTGTCACAGTGTCCTGCGTGCGCTGGCAGTTAATAAAATATTTGCATTAAACCAGTCAAATAAGCCATCAGTAAATAATGACTGCACAATGTGTTGTTGCTCATTATCACAGCTGTAGTGATATAGTAAGTGATAACCATTATAGTTTAACACCGCATTTCTTGAAAACATAATTATTACTGGTGTCTACCTCCTTTCTATTTGGATTGTTGAACTGCTTAAGTTTCCTTCTCTTTCTGCAAAAGTATTATTTTCTAAGCAACAAGCTGCACACTGTTAATCAAGTACCTTATTAGAAAAATATTTATTCAGGGGGTCTGGACCAGAACACACTAAAATGTACTACTGTAAGTAATTGGATGGTAACTCGTATAATAGTTTCATACTGTTCTTATTTGGAGTATACGAGTATGTGGACAGGGCTGCAGTCCATTAAAGTGCACTGAAGCACAATCATTAAATAACGCTTCCTTTTCAGTCAGCTATTAAACATATTTGGCTTGTTTCTAATGTAGCCTTGTGAGTTTGTAGACTTCTGTTCCACCACTCACATAGCACAGGTTAATATTAAACAAAACTAATCACTTGATTCCATTAATGCAGTTTATCCAGACAATTTTATAACATGAACAACTTTCTTATTTGTTACTTAAAACAGTCAGGTACTGTACAAGCACTATTTGATATTAGATGAACCCCATTGGGCTCCCTTGTCAGACATTAAGAACCCAATTTTTCCTCATTTATAAATTTAACCTGGCAAGCTTCAAGGTTTTGTCTCAGAAATAAAGTTTTCTGCATACTTTCTTAAGTGGTTTCAATTTAAATATGTTATACAAAAATTGTAATAGACCACTTATCCAGATGTTCTGACAACTCATCGTATGATATAGCTTTTATTCTGAAATATTCTGTGTGTGAGTCATGTAAGTATTATCTGGCTGCTGTATTAGATGAATGTCTGTTAGCTAAGTGGGTTGTTCTGTTCTGTAATGCAATAAATGAGGACCTCCTTGAATCCTCAGTTGTCAGATGCATTATTGAACACAGATACTGTAATAATGTAATTCTCATTTGAAATGCTATAAAACTCAGGAAATAAGTGACATCTGAAGAGCTGCTTGCTTATATCTCAAGAGTCTTGAGTTTCTTTCACAAAGGCAAAAATATTATGGCTGAATGGCAACTCTAAATTAGGCTACTTAATAAATATGTGTGAATCTAATCCTTGACTGTGCATGTTTTTCTCTCATAGCCATTGTGGCACTGGGTTGCCACAAATAATATGAAGTAAACAAAAGATAAACAAAACCATGCTGCCTCTCAGTGCATAAGTAAATGAGTACTGAATCTTTGTCTAGCTGGCAGGGTGGAATGCCAACCTGCTCTCCCCAGAGAACAGCTAAAACACTCATTTATCTCTCTCTCTCTCATTGACACCTACACACATACACAATTCTGGCCTCTGTTACCTCTACTCCAACTAGTGAATTCTGGCAAAAACTTACCTCATGACTGTACCAACAAATAGCTCATGGTTTGAGGAGGATTTATACTCCACAACCACTTGTCACATCTGTATAACTCTAGAATCATGCCTGGAATATAAATCAAGCAAAAGAGCCAGCTGACAACTCTTGCACCTTTTAGATTTCTTTAATATTTTAATTAATGAGGCAACATGGCCCTACTCTTTCCACTCGGAGTATAAACTGTCACTCAATGTGCTGGAGAGTAATGAACAGCCTCTGGCCAGTACTCCCAGCCCTTATTTTTAAAATGACAACCATGTCCCACCTCTGAGTTCCAAGTGCTAGCATTGGCCAGGTGGTTTACTGACCCCATACCAAGCCAACTCAACCCATCCCCTTAAAGTGTTAAGCATCTGTGTCACCTGCCGATTCTCCTAACCTCTCACATCTGTTCTGTCTCATTTCCAGAGTCACTGTCTTTCTCATCTTTTCTCCAGTGCCCCTACCTATTGCCATTCCACAGCATCCAGAACTTGCACAGGGCATGTCTCTCTCTGGCACAGTCCTTGTTTCCAAATTACCACTTCAACTTGCATCACCACTGCTAGCATATAGTATGTACACACTCTTTTGGGCGCTATCAATATCCAGTATCAAAGGTTTTTACTAGGCAGCCCAACTGATATGTAGGCTTCTTATTTGTCCGTGTTGAATATCTCAGGTAGTGCTACTTGACTATTTCATTACTTTGAAAGTGCTCTATTAATTTAGGTTAGTTTTTAATAAACATATTCATGGTGAAACCTGTATATCCTGAAATCTCCCTTTTGATAAAGTCCAAAGGACTTTAAAATTGTCATGGCGAATGTATTTTACTAGCAAAGCTTAACAAATATATCATGGAAACTGCTGCTGTGACACTTAGCTGTAATAGGATTAACACAATCAATTTAAAAATTCTTGTGCATAATTAAGAGTTTTTGTTATTTTTAAAATTTGTTTGCAATGTATAAAAAAATCAAATTATAATTTAAAAACTTTTTCAACAAACAGTAAATTAAAAATACAGTAGAAGTGGAAAGAATATCAAAGGTTAAGAAGAGTAGTTTATTTATCAAGTAATTTTGATTGTCATACAATCTATACCTATACCTTGGGACATTATATAGTGGTACAAAATTACATTTCCCAGGGTCACAATATTTAGGCAATAGATATGACAATGTAACAATACATGGTCTGGGTAATTTTACATAAAGGATTATGGAATGAGTAACAGCATGTGAAAAAAACAACTTACTTTTTAGGGTCATTATTAAGCTGCTCTTCGCTTTCTTTCTCCCCTTTAATAATGATGGTATGACAATCTTTATCAGGATCTTTTCGTTCATTCAGATGTGAAGTGACAGATAAAACTGGATTCAAAGCTACCACTGGTACAGACTCCTCCTGCTTCTCATGAGTACACTCCAAAAACTTAAAATCATTTTTTGTATTCCTAAAAATGAAATGTTTAACTATTAAACAACAGAACACCACCCAACAAAATAGCTAACAAAGGTCAAAACAAGATGATTTAAAATACAAAATAAAGCACAGAACCTTGCAAACAAAGCAAGACCTACAAAAGTAAAAATGAACAGAGAATATATACTGTAGAAAAAAAAGACTGAAATAATGCACATAAGATATAATTCTGGAGTTTCACAAAAGTTAGTCAGAGACTGAAATAAACCTGGAACTGACAACCAAAATGCAAGACAGAAATTATCTGCTTTCAGACACAGGAATATCCAAAGGCAGGCACCACAAGCTAAAAATGCATTCTATGACAAATTCATAATGAAGAATAAAGAAAAGACTAGAGTTTGGGGTGGAGTAGGCTGATGTGGGTAAGCAAAGATGACAGGTAGACTGTGTGTTGAAATTTCTAAATTGTTAAGATAAAAGTAGTATTTCAAAGATACTGTGTATAGTGAGTCACTGAAATACAGTTAGTACAAATGGAGACAGCAAATACTGTATTCTCCATTAAATACTGCAGATTACATGCTAACAAAGAGATGGGAGCACATCCTGGATGAGTATGTATGCAGTTAAATGCAGCTCTTCGGTTATAAAATTAGAAAGATGGTAGAAACAAACTTCCAAAATCATTAAAAACCTGCTTCCACTTCATGACTTAGTAGTTTTTTGTAGATTCATTCCTATGCCTCTTTGTGTGCAGAAGTGTTTCCTGACGTTAGTATTAAATGCACATTTTCTTAATTTACTTGTGAGTCTTAAGTGCATAAACTGAAGAAATAAAGACATTTTTGAAATTATGCAGCATTTAAAAAAAATACAAAAATAAAATAAGACTATGCATGCTGATTGGTAGTAAAAAGAGATTATTCTTAGCCCTAAAGCCAAGAACGGTGTTTGACTGTAGATAGCTCCACTGCTTGATTAAAATATTATATCAAATGTTTTATATACAATATTAACAGAGAAAGTGTATATATACATACATACACACACATACATATACACACGCGCGTGCATCCCTCAGCAATGACACACTCCTTCTTTGATAAACATGAAATGATGAACTCTACTTAAACCAAACCTCTACTGCACTGTCCTACCCCCACAATTAATAAAGGCATACAAAACTTATGTTCCGACAGTTTACTTCAGACTATGTGTAAAAATATGCGCAGATTTACAGATTAAGTAAAGGTTATTTCCATGCCGAAAAATTAAAAAGAGACATACTGTTCACTGTAATTTAGTTTTCATCAGGTAATGTTTTGGGTGTTGACCCTTGATGTTACAAAACCGGCTTTCATTTATCGGTCTCCTTAAAAACAGTAAGTATTTATTGCACATATATCGGAACTGTGCGTATCCAGCTTTGCTAAATTTACCGTTTTAAAGCTGCTCTCTTCAACAAATTCAATGTACAATTTTATTTGATTAAAGACGGACATCATAACTGAAGAATAATGATTAAACTGAAAGCTTGTGAATAGAAACAGACCACGCTGAAATAGATTATGAGGGTCCAGCAAGTCGTTCGATGAATTCTGAGGTCTAAACAAATAATGCACAGGTTGCTTTAATTAAGATGCGGTCAATTTATGATTTAACAATTTGGTAATAAACAGAGTACTACTCTAATAAATAAACATACTCTTGTGTATTTGTTTGCAAAAGGACATACTATTAATATGTGTGTGTGTATATATATATATTTTTTTTTTTTTGCAGTTCTGTATATCAATAATTACATCGATACACATAAAAAGCCTAACGTCCAGTTTTAAATAATCAAACGAAAAATATAACGACTTTTAATTTTTCACCCACCGTACACAGGACAACAGAAACTTACAATTAAGTCGAAAGACCTCTTTCTGGAAGTAACATTATTCAACGTTCAACTCGCTAATCCGCCACAGGTTGCTGATTCGAGTCGTTAGGACGTAAACCAATATTACAGCACGGAGTATGCAATGCATTGTGGGTGTTGTAGTCTATTTTTTTTCTCAGCCCCGCCACTTCTGCAATTCAACTTGTATAATCTAGCGCTTTCTACTACAGCAACTTTCAGTTTTCAGGTAAGAACGATGCTACGATTCAGTTCCTCATAAAAATGTGTAGATCAGTCGCAACAAAAAATGTATTCCTGATAAGCCTACAGAACTGTCAAGACTTGTTTTACATTTACCTAAACTTTACAGAATTGTTTAACAATTAATCTTGGTTTTGTTACTGTATAGTACAGGTGAACGCTACTGTTCTTAACATCCGCTTGTTACCCAAAGTTGTGAAAATAAAACTGGCCCTAATATCATTATTTTTTCTTAGCAATTTTTCTTGTAACAGTCTTTTTGGCAACACATTTTTCTATATTCCAAACCCTTTGCAAACATGGGAAATAAATTATCAGGGTGTGCATCTGTGATTATTAAGCTGAAACTCTTCTAACAATTTAATGCTGTTAATGAATTCATATCTGTCGTTAAGGAGCAGTTTTTCTCCACATCCTAAACACTTGTAGGTTAACCTGATAAACTGGCTTAATGTAAGCGACATTGGTATTTTGGGAGTTATGCCCTATAATGAACTGGTGTGGCTTCACAGCTAGTTCCTTGTGCTTTGTGCCGGATGTTGCTAGAACAGGGTATGGCTAGCTGTCCATGTCCCTGAATTGAGATAAACAGTTTCAGAAAAAAATGACAGATGGACTACAAAGAAACGTTTGGAGGGGGCACACATAATTTACAAAAAAGTTTACTTATTATTCATTTACCATTTTCCAAAAGCCTTGTTTGTCATAGTTATTTTCACACATCCATTCTGAATGTTTTGTCCTCTGAAGTGTCACTCATCCAGCAATCAGCTTGTCCGCAACTCCACACATGCACATTTTTCACTCATCTTGCTTGCTGATGTATTATAATTAATGAGATTGGAGAAAAGACTAGATCTCTCAAATATTTAAGCTTTGCTATGCTAGGTTTCAAATTACAGAACTCAAGCAATCAGCTTGAATTCCATGCCCACCAATATTACTTGTTTAAAGCAATGGCCTCTCATACCTCATACATTCTGTGCTCGTTACCTTTTTAAGTCAAGGTTCTTGTGCTGTATCAATCTAGAATTGAAGTGACCTGAATTGAAACATTTCCAAGACTGAACACTGTCCCTATTTATGACGTACAAAGTCACATATGATTTCTAGCTGTTAAATGGTATTGCTGATATGATAAATCACAAATGAATCATACTGCCAGGATTCTAAATACTATAATGTTGTTTCATGGCTTTAACCCAGTTGTTTCAAAGTAGTATTTTAATTATGAACACATATACAGGTGTGAAAAATTTTTTACACTGAAATGCTGTCAAGAAAAATGTCAATTCATGATAACATTGCTTGTTTTAATTAAAAATCAAGTTGTTTTAAAGAAACATACTTATGTATAATCTATATTAATTACAGTATGTAGAACTCTTCACACATATTAATCATGTGCATAAAATGGAAACATGATACCAATTTACAGTTTTACTTTGCAAAAATCAATAAATGCAGCAACTCCAGTAAACAAAAACACAATTTTTAAAAAATACATTTTTTTGTTATTTTCCTATTAATTTTCCACAAGACACAGATTTAGCTTTCTGGGGCAGACTACTCGTACTAAACTATCAATCCACCAAAATAAAGGCAGAATACATGTTTTATGGAAATTACTATATATAACAACTAAAAGTAAGACACAAATTTTGAAGCATTAGATGCAAAAAAGAACTGTACAGGCTCCATCGTTATTATAAAAAATGTATATTTTCCTTTAATGATGACACCTGGTAGGTTATCGAAAGCTTAGGAATAAAAAACTGTTTTAAAATACATGAATGATTTTCTCCCTAGCTACTAATATGCAAACCGTATCTCAAACCTTCACTATATATATTATATGTATGTGTGTGCATGTAAATATACAGTATATATATATATATATATATATATCTCAACACAAAAATTATTTATACAGTACACTATGATTTTGTTAATTTAATTTGTAGCACCCAGCATACAAAATGCAAACTCAAGCAATATCAGTGTTAAATGAAAGTATGTGCCCAAGGTCAAAATAAAGATTGCCACCTTTTATCTTTGGGCATTTGAATATGCACATTCTTTAATGGTTTCAAATATTACCATATTTGTGTTATGCACCCCATTTGAGGAAAGTATTGAGAAAGAAATAATTTACAATTATCTATGGCAGTGCAAAAATTAGCTTTTACTATGTGGAAAGCGTACCCCCAGACACAGACAGACCGACACCAGAATGTCCAAAACACACTTCTTTATTTAGATTTTCCGCACCACAATACCTTCAATCACCAACTCTCTCCACTGTCGTCTTCTTCTTTCTTTCTCTCTTTTGACCTCCTCTCTCCTCCTCACAAGCTTTGTCTCCTTCCTCCCAACTCTGGCTCGTCTACTGGAGGGAGGCTTCCCCTTTTATCATGACCTGGATGAGCCCCAGGTGCTCCCCTTGACGTCACTTCCTGGTGTGGCGGAAGTGTCAGGAAAGCACCTGGAAGCCCTCCGGGTGACCTTGGAATTACTTCCAGTAGCACTTCCTGGTGTGGTGGAAGTGCTGCCATTCGTCTAATTGTCCGGACGCCCCCTAGCGGTGGCCACGTCCTCTCATGCAGAGCGTCCCAGCTCCATCTCTGTGGCCCCCAAATAGTCCCAGGCGGCTTCCCTCTCGTGGCTGAGGAAAAGTATTGTCCAACTCGGGGACTATTCAGGCGTCCCGGCCGGGCAGTGTCCCCGGTCATCTGTGACAGCTACCACCTCCTTTCCTTTGGACACAATGTTTATGAAACTTTTAAGTGAAAGCCATAACCAGGCTCTTGGTTTGTTCTTTTGAGGTGCTTTACAAAAGGTCTGCTGCAGCCATTTTCAATCATTGTTTGAAGGCTTTTTATCGCACTACCCCTCTGAATAGGTGAGAAAAATGGTCATTGACTTGGTCAAGACCCTCCACTTTTCCACCTAAGCTTGCGGGCAGTGTGTTTGCAATCACTGTCTTGTTGTATGTTGAGGCTCTAGCTAATGAATCTGGAGAAATTTCCTAGCATATTTCTGTAAAGTTAGAAGTTGAGTGAGTCTATGCCATCTGCAGCCATGTAAGCTCAATCCATTATACTGCTTCCACCATATCTCATGCGTGAAGTAGTGTGCTTTGAATTGTATATGGTTTGTTAACTTCTTCAAAGTTTCACTTTGCTTAAGATTTATTTTTGCTCATCCATTAATACATTTTCAAAATGTAGAACTCTATTGTCTCTTATTACATGCCATTTGATATGTGTTTACTTTTTACTGAAGGCAGATAGAGAACACAGAAGGACACCTCTCTCACATTAAATTCTCCTGTGCACTTCTTTAGCTTTAATCGTAATACTGCTGTTTGTTTGTCTTTACTATTAGTAGTACTTCACCAGTTAGAAGAAATTTTATTTTAGAAATGTACCAGTCCTGTACTTCCTAAAACAGAACTGTACAAAATATTTCTGCATGTGTGACATAATTAATTTATGCATTAAATCATATCTAAGTAAAAACTCAAAAAAACAACCCACCTCTCTGGTATTGGATCTTCTTCCTTGTCAGGTGTATCTGTGTTTGTTTTCAACGGCTGGGGAGTATATGCACCTGTATTATTTTTCTGTGGATATTCCTCATTTCTTTGCAATAACACCTTAATTTCATCAGGAGATGCAGAGGGTTTTGTACAACATATCCCCATTTTATGCTGTTCTTTTATACTTCCTTCATGAGTTCTCTTCATTAACCAAAAGTCTTTGTTTTAAGGCATCCAGAATAATAATGCCAATGTCAATCAAATTTTTCAGCATTTGGTTCACTGGCAGTATTTAGTATACCTATGAATTGAAAAAAAAAAAAAACTTTATTAGATACACAGTCAGGAACTGTTGGTTAAATAATGCTTCTCTAACCGTAAAACACACTAAGGCAGGTGAACACATAATGAAGAAAAAGCATTGCTAAAGTATCAAGGGCACTATAATGGAGTAAACCGTTCACTTCCCTTTATTTCTGCACACTTTTGAAAATTAATGGCATTGTGGAAACAATATTATTTAATAACAGTGTTTATGCACCCATTTGTGCAATGTGTTTTTCATGCTACCGTTTTAAAAACACTACTCAATAGCAAGTAAATTTCAAAACTGGGAGGACCATGCCATCATCTTGTATCACAGTAAATACAGTAATTGCCCTTTTGCTTACTACCAGCTGGTTACAATATTTTGAAATTTGCCTTTCTACTTTTTGCCAAGGTATTTAGTGTAGTCTGCAAGAAGCTTGCTACAACAATTTTCAGAACAAAAACAATTACAATGTGGGTGCTTCTCTTTCCCATCAGTCATTCAGAAGTAAACAGAACTGAAGCTTAGCCAAGTCTTCAGGAAGGAATATTATTCTCAGCAGTTACCTGACATTGAAAGCCCTCCTGGTGTTCTGCACATGTCATGTCAGCTTCTATGAAAAACTTTCATAAAGTGTGTTTCAAAAAATATATCCCATGAAATCTGAAATGCATCTATTAATTAAGTACTATGCATCTCTGAACACATAACACTACTCCAAAAAACAAGGAGTAATGGTCGCTTTAATTTTTAATTTTTTTTTTAAACTTAAGTCAATGGTCAACTGTAATGAGTACATTTCAGTAATCTACAGTAGCCATTTTGTCAAACTTGGAAATAAACAATGTTATACTAAATAACAATGTCTGTTATTATTTTAAAAGTCATTCTTCAAATAAACTGAAGTTTTACATTGTGCTTCTGGGACCTCAAAAGCTACCGAAAGAGCTCATGGTCAAGGTAACAACCTATATCAGGTTCATGGGTGGCTTTGTCTTGAGTTTGAGTTTTTAGTTTTTAATTACATTATCAAGTGTAGGCTGTTTGGCCTCAGCAGACTTGCTCAGTGTTGTCACAATGGTTTTAATTTGCACCCAACCTTTGCACCAAAATACAGTATACAAAATTATTTACTTTTTTACTAATTTTACTTTTCAAATTCCTATTGTGTGTTTGTGCAGTGCAAAAACAGCTGAATACTTTCAAAAAAGTTATTACTTAGTAACAAAGGATCATCTTAATATGCAAACAGTACGAAATTGCACACAATTGTAGTTAACCTCAATTTTACATATTAAAGGTTTTGCATTTATATGTATTTTAAAGGAAGGTATGGACAGACTGGCATCCAGCCAGGTTAGTTAAAGGCATCTTTCCTAGATGAGAGACTGTTCGAATGGAAGGATAAGGGGAGACTGCTTTACAAAGTCAAGTATTTCTGCAATATGATGAGTGGTAGCATTCCTCTGGTATGATTCCAGTTTGGACACCTGCAGGGTTGCATGTAAGTTACAGATGGGGTGGGAAGCCCTGTTGGTGTCCGTGGGTTACACTAGAGGGATCTGCTGGAGGCAGGCTTTCCTGTCAGGGAGAGGTCCCATCTGACTCTGAACTACTTCCAGGCGCAATCTTGTTGCACTGGACATTTTATCAAGTCCACATAAAAAAAGAAGTGCTTCACCTATCCAGATGAGTCAAATTCAGGAGTCGGATCAGGCAAAGATCACCTGGGAGGTGTGAAGGAGAAAATAAAAGACAAAGAAAAAGAATCATTGGTGTTTCTAGATGAAAGAAGGAGAACTTTATTAAGAGAAGCCTTGTAAGAAGATATTTGTTTAATAATAGAGAGAGAGAGCGAGCAAACAAGAGTAGGAGATCAAAGGGTAGTACAAAGGCAATTGGACAAACTTTGTCACCCGGGATGCATTAAAATGTATTAATATTATTTATTAATATTAGGAGTCCCTGAGGGAAAAGATGTGACCTGGAAGTGCTTTTTGATAGGTTACAGTGGTACCTGAAGTATTTCCAGGTAAAACCTAAGGGTATCCACCACCTTATTTGGAGTAGCTGGGGCTTGAGAAAGAACCAAAGGCAAGGAGGGGGAAGAAGAGTCTAGGTGTTGTAAAAGATTAAGGCTGTGAAGTTGCAAGGCTAGAGCACTTTACTTTAGGCCTCGGATAGATACCTTTGGAGGATTAAGTTAGGCCCAGAGGGGCAAATAATTTGTTAGTTTGTTCACTGTTTGTGTATATCTTTCACTCAGCCTTCCTTGTATATGTTGTGTTCTTCAATAAAATATCTATTCTGCCCCTAAACTATCTAAGATGGACATTCAAAACTCTTTAATTGATTGATCAGTCTGTAGTGCTTTAATTTTCCTTTCACAACATGCATGCAACAATGTATCTTCCAAATCAACTATGATAACCACACAGAATAAATACACTCAATTGGAATACAAAACGGTGCATACTACCACATTATAACTGACAAGCGAGTCCTAAACTAGATTACACAGAATTAAAAAAAGGCTGGGTTTTACTTTGTCTATCACTATTGCAGTTCTTCATTATTCATAGTTTTATATTCAACCTCAAGATGAAATTCTAACTTGTATGTCTGTCACATTGGTAAATGAAAAATGGAACAACAGAATTATTTATTCCAAATCACCTGTGGAGTGGCAAATTGGCATGTGACGGGGTAAAGAGTACATCAGCCCAACTGATTTGTACAGTATTTCTTACTGGCTACAGTGAAGTTATGTATTTTAATACATACTAGTTTATAATGACACCACACAGTGGCAATAGTTTTGCATGTTGGTCAAATAAGCAAGTAAAGGCGACATCACATTATGTAACTTTTCCAGTTGCTTTAAGTCATTGCCTTCATTCACCTTGTCTTAGAGAGTCAGAGGCACATGCCTGTAAAATCAGTTGCCTAATGTGCCTTGGCCAGTGACTCATTCCAACTAGTCCACAAGAAACAGAAAGTGAAGCTCATTTGTTTGATGTCTCGCATTTTATGTTCCATGATGGCATAGAAAAAAGACTGGCTGAACTTGCTCTATCTGTTAACCCTTTGTTCAGCACCGGCTTTGTTAGGGAGCACACTACTGGTTTTTAGAAAAAATCTGCTAGAAGATCATTAGGTTGGTAAACTTGTGTAACTTAGCCGATAATTTTCAGTTGTTTAAATTGGTACTGTCCAGTGAAGAGATCAGTAACTCCAGTCGACATGTATAAAATATTTGATTGAAATTTAATTTTGCCATAATTTTAGCTTAAGAATTTCACCTTACTTTGTACATATTACATGCTGCTATCACTTAATCTGGAAAGCAACACAAGTATTAGGCCCGGTCTTAGGTATTATGGGGCCCTAGGCGAAAGGGGGGTCCAGGGGCCTGCCTGGAAGCTCTGCGAAATGCGTGAAAATTAGACCAAGGAGACGTTTTCTTGTAACATTATGAGGTCATCACCCGCTGTTACCAGCACCAACTCTCACAAAATTGAGCAAAGCTCCTCTCTGAGACGCAATGAAAGCATCAGTATCGGCTTTTTTCTTTCGCTTAGCTGCTCCAGATTCATCACTTACGCTTCGAGGACATACTGACAGACAGGGATTTTGTTCGTTCTCGCAACTCAGATTGCGGTTCTGCCTTCCCGCTCCCGTGCCACCTGCTGCCACTGACGAGGTGGAAGGATTTATGAGATCTTGACTTCTTTCTTCTTCGACGAATGATGATGAGGGCTGATTCACTGATGTGGACGTTCGACCCATAGAGATCTTGGCTCAAATCGCTCCGCTTTTATAGACAGCCGCCCACGTGGACACGCCCCCGCTGGCCCATGTGATTTAAACATGCGAGGGGAGGGCCGTGGGCCTGGCCGCCTTCGATCCGGGGCCCGCGGTCGCCTACTTCGCCTATGCCTAAGGCCGGGCCTGCAAGTATGTTCTTGCAGAAAAACTTTCATTTTGCATTAAAAAAAATTCTGTAGAATGGAATAATAAAAAAATTCTTAATCCAAATCTAAAGAGTTTTTTTTGATTGGCATAGCTTACACAGGCAGCATTTAGTACATGGATAGACACGAGGCAGGAATATGCTGAAAAAGCACTTAATTTTTACACTGAACATAATGGGGATTCATTAAAAAATGTCTAAGGTGGACATTCAGAACTCTTTAAATAGACTAATTAGTGTTTAAGACTTCCTTTCAGAGCATGTATTCCACAATGTACCTTCCAAATCAATTATAACCATAGATAATAAATACACTCCATTTTACTACAAAATTGTATATGCAGCTACATTAAAACTGATGTACAGCAGTATCATTCCACACGACTCCCTAAAAAGTTTAAATGTTACTAAAGAAATGTATTGCATAAAAGCAAAATACAAAGCAGAAAACTGATATTCCACTCTACTATGCTGTCTGTAGTATTCTGCTGCACAATTAATAGAAGCAACATGCAGCATCTGCTCATCGCAAATCATGGAGTTAAAAATGTACAGTTATATGTGTGTTCTTCAATTACATACCATATCTTTTCTGTCCCTAATTGGTGCATCAGTGACATGTAGGGGGTTACACATTTCTAGAGGATTGCTTATAACTTGATTTCTCCAGATCAAGTGTCAGAGCTCATCTTGTGATAAGACAGTAATTATTTTACACACAGCACATTTTTTCAGGCATGTCTACAAGTAAGTAAATACAGTACATACTAGCATATAATGATTTCAGAGAGAGGTAATATTTTGCATTTTGGATAGACAAGCAAGTTAAGAATTCCGCCGTACTCTGTACATGCCGTATACTGCGGTTGCTTAATCTGAAAAGCGATACAAACAGACTCTTGCAGAAAAAAAAAATGCCTTTTGTAAAAAAAAAAATGCATTGAAATCAGTCTTAATTTAAACCTAGACTGTTTTTGAACGTGACAGTCGACGCAGGGAGAATCTAGTGCACAGCTAGACACCAAGCTTGAGTATGCTAAAACAGAGCGTTTTACACTGAGCATTAACAGGGATTCATTAAAAAAAAACTGTTAATGTTCGACATTCAAAACTCCACAAATAAACCGATCAGTCTCCGGGGCGTAAAATTCCCTTGATAGCACGCATGCCACAATGTATCTTCCAAATCAGTTAGGTTTAACATACACTATACATTCTGTACACTCTATTTGAATAAAAAAAACTTCATACACAGCAACGTTATAGCTGTTGTAGTAAAAATCCATATGCTTACAGTTACGTTTGACATTCAAAACTCTATAAATAAACCGATCAGTCTCCATAGCGTATATTTCCATTAATAATATGCATGCCAAAATGTATATTCCAAATCACTTATGATTATCACACAATATAGATTCTGTACACTCTATCTGAATAAAAAAAACTGCATACACAGCAACGTAGTAAAAATCCACATGCCTCGCTAAAAACTTTCATTGTTACTAAGAAAACGTTTTGCTTGAAAGAAAAATAAAAAGTACCACACTACTATGCTATCTGTAATGTTAACCACGCAATTACAGTACTAACACCTACCCTCAGCCTCTGTCCCTCACTGCGCAGCACTGGGTTAAAAATACAGCAGGAGCCGCACCGTGCAGACGTTCACCGCTCTGGAATCACCGCAGTTAAATCATCTTTTTAAGCTTACCACTAAATATGGAAACGAAACGTTACTCTTTTTCCAAGCAACAACTGTTTTGATGTTCGTATGAGCAAAAAAAAAAACCTGAATCGTAAATCATGATTGTGCGCAAGTAATTAAGCCAGGCAAACAGTCGTGGCGTCTGTCCGCTATTAAATATCAGACACCGCAGTGTTAATTCCAACTCGCCGCACTCCCCTGCTTCATCAGAAACACGTCGGGACGCCCGTTACCTCGGCCCGTTTTCCAACGTCAACTGGTTCGTGTCTCCGTCGGCTGTCTGCAGTGAAGGGAGCAGTCACCGTGCTCGCAGGAAGCGCGAACTGGCACCGCCTTTTACTTTCGCTTTCACTCGCGGAAGAAAATACAGGCGACACCGTGGAGTGCGCGCAGAGATAAACTAGGGTGGCGCGGACGGCACACGTGACTATGGCAAGCCGTTTTAAACATTGGCCTGCCACATGAGACTGGCCTTTGAATATGAAGTCACACAAGAGAAAAAATGCGTGTATGGACAATCAGGTGCCTCAAACGAGAGCATTCAACTTCAAAAAGACTGACGGATTCAACTTTCAGCGCCATGCGGTTTCAAGCTTGTTGAAGAGATTGAAATTTAGTTGGTCCATAATTTAGCTTTTTACAGAAGCTCAATGAATAAATAAACGAATCAATAATAACATTTTGACAAACGACAGATCTCTCTTAAGTAAACTCCAGAATAATGTAAAAGAAAGAAAAACTAAAAAAAAAAACTTCTGACTTGGCACTTACTGTCACGGTGAGGTATATAAAGGCGCATTGATATCGAGTTTGACAGGTTTCTAAAACCCGCCTGACAAAAACCGAAACCAGCCTAATGAGCACTCTTGACCAGAGGAGAAGAGCAGGAAGATGTATACGGAAAATCCAATATACAATGAACAAACCGCTCCCATCAATTTTAACACACTTAAAGTTCATTTAACACATCACAGTGTGGTACACAAACTGCATTGTAGACAGGCCGATAAGTGGATCGCAGAATGGGCCAGGGTCCCAAAGGTGAAAGGGAAGGACTGCATTGAAATTAAACCAGCTCAGTTTTTGGAAGCTGAAGGTGAACTGGTAAGGATTTTGAGCCACATGTCCCCATCTAAAGTGTCAGTTTTTCAGTAAGGCAGAAGCCTCTGTAAGGTAGAACAGCTTATTTTTTTTTATAATTTCATCTGTAGTTTATTTTTCCACTGTATTTAAACCTGGTTATTGGTGATGGCCAATATTAATTGGTTGAGTTGAATGTTAAAATTTGATGATATTGATGGCTATAACATATTTGTAATTTTTATTATTATTTATGTTAAGAGTTACAAGGGGTTTTACAATGCTTTACATAAACTTACAAACAAAAGAGAACTAATACAGAAATTTTACAAAAAACAAGAACCTATGTTAATTACATCCAGATGTGACAAAAAAAATGATATAACCAAATTATAATTTTTACATAATTTAATTGCCATTTTTCAAAAGTTTTCTAGAGTTTAAATAATAATCAACCATAAAAATCTTGTAAGATAAAGTATTCTTGAATCATTTTGACTTATTAACTTTACTCAAAATAATTCATAAATGTATAATAAATATTCCTCTTCTATGTTTTCTCTTATACGGTACAACAGTAAGTCAAATTCTTAAACTTCAAATACACCTTTAACTCCTTAAAAATTAAACAGTGGGGTAATGGTAGCGCTGCTGCATTGCAGTAAGAGAAAGTAAGCAGACCAGGGTTCACGTCCCAGGTCCTTCCAATGTGTAGTCTGTATGTTCTCCCAATGTCTGGTCAGGTGCTCCGGTTGCCTCCCACTGTCCAAAGACATGAAGGTTTGGTGAATTTGCAATGCTAAATTACCCCTAGTGTATGTGTTCGGTGTGTGTGTGTGTCCACTCTGCCTTGTTCCTGCACAGCTAACAAAAATATAAACTACAGACTCTCCTTCATCAGTTTACAAACACAAATCATCCAGCTGATGTTTAAAGTTAGAAAATACTAATTGAACTGGGTAAAAACCTATGAAGATCACATCTGTTTAACTGCATTTGTATTAAAATACCTATCAACAGCAACATTTATTTACTGTATATAGTAGTGCATTTTCATGCAACAGTATACCTCAAAGTGCTTTACAAGATGACAAAGAAATAGTTACAAAAAAAGAAAAACAATTAAGGTAAGGCAATAATATTGAAGAATAAGTAACAACAAAACAAGGTATGGTCAAATGGTGAGGACGACAGAAAAAAACTCCAATTAGGCTCTAGAAAAAAAAACAAAATCTGCAGGAGTTTGAAGGCCAAAAGAATGCCCAGTCTCCATTGGGCATTCTATCAAAATACATGTTCCTAAATCAGTCCTCTTTGTTTTCATGCTTCACATAATAGGATTCTGATAAAGTAGGTCTCATGGACAGATGAGACCCCCACCTTCATTCCATCATCTCAGGGGGCTGCATGGTGGCTTGATCAGTTGTTGGTGGAACAGATCTCCACCACAGATAAACCAGAAAAGACAGCAGAGAATAGTGGGGAGAAACTGCGGATCCCTGAAGAATGTGATCATTCTATAACCATACAGTCTATTAGAAATACAACTAAAATGTAGCTACAAAAAGCCATATTAAAATAATGGGTTTTTAGCAGTTTTTCAAAATGCT
Source organism: Polypterus senegalus (assembly GCF_016835505.1). Classification (NCBI taxonomy): domain Eukaryota; kingdom Metazoa; phylum Chordata; class Cladistia; order Polypteriformes; family Polypteridae; genus Polypterus; species Polypterus senegalus. The sequence goes on from NC_053158.1 coordinate 81,187,423, forward strand.
CCACAGTATTAGTCTGGCGAAATTCCATAGTAAGTGCGGAAATTATTCAAATTGAATTTTAGTTTTTACCGTGTTTGGGTTTTATTATTGAAAACAAAGCTTGTAAGGCTGCTGTCTTTTGCCAGTGCTTCATGAAAAGCACATTAATCACAACACAAATCATTGTAAAAAAGGTTGTGCTATCTACTCTGTTGGAACGTCTAATTTTTCAGTCCACCTTTTTTCTTTCATTCTTTTGTTGCTTCCTTCTGTTTTGGTCAGCTTTCAAATTTATAAATAACACAACCAACTGCGTAAGTGTTTTTTTCTTTCATACAATGTTGCTGTCTTCCTCATCTACCACAGCAGGGCTGAATAGATGACAGCTATGAGTGGTAAAGGTGTCCTTTGAGTTAACTTGAACTTGTGGCAGCATGTTGTTTTCTTGCAAGCATTATATTTTCCAAAACTTGGTTCTGCAACGTTTGTTATCTGTTGCACCACCTCGTCTAGCCCATCAATTGTTAAGCAGTTGACTTTGAAATAAATTGTTTTTGATATTATATTTTTTTAAGTTTCTGGTTTTTTTTTTTCTGGCTTTGATATATTTTGTGAGAAGCCCAAAAAAATAACATCACACCTAATCGCTATTTTTACCCGCAGATCTGTTTACCATCAAGCCCAATTTGGCAGAAAACCCACATATGTGGCAACACTGATTGTCATTGGTATGAAGAAACCCCCTGTACCATTTCCTGACACACTTTTGAATATGAGTGTAATCCATTCGCTGAAAGTACTCAGTGCTAGTATGTAAGAGAGAGGAGGTGCAACATTGTTCATAATGGCACTCGGTTTTATTTTTAATCTTTCCTTTGCTACTGCATTCATTGGGTCAAGAGTGGATCTTATATCCATGTCTGCCTTTTTAATTAGCTTGTTGATTTTGTGGGTCTCTCTTGAAATGATGTTGCCAGACCAGCACACTACAGTATAGGAAATCATACTGGTCATTACAGAGTTGTAGAATTTGAAAAGCATGTCTCTACCTACATGCGGCAGAAATGCAATCTCAAGAAAATAAAGTCTGCTCAGCCCTTCCCTATACAGTTCCTCAAAGTTATGAGAGTGACTGGGCATGGAGGCTTTTTGTGCAGTAAAAGTCAATAACCAGTTATTTGGTCTTGTTATTATTAAGTTGCAGACAATTCATTCTTTACCAAAAAACAAAGTTCTCCACCTGACACCTATATTCTGTTTCATCCCCTTTATCAATTCATCCCATAAGTGCAGAATCATCTGAGAACTTCTGCAAGTGACATGTCATGGTATTATGTTCAGTATCTGAAGTGTACGTACATAAGTGCAGGTACCCTTTGTTTAAAAACTTATGTATTAACTTCATAGAGTACAGAGCAGTACCATGAAATTCTGTTGATGGGAGTGGGGGTCCCTTTGGACTTTTGAGCATTATGACAAAGTGATATGATTAAAGAGCGAATGGGTCCCCTGTGGAGTTTCAAGCACCGTGAGAGGAGGGTCGTGGGTTAGCAGTTGTAACTATTAGCGTTTATCCCTGAGCCCTAAACCTCAAACAAGGTAAAGTCCAACACACATATAAGTTTAAATAAAAGATGTTTATTAAACCTCAGCACCTTTTCAAAATCTTCTTTCCAAAGACCAGTTGCAATAAACACGAAATATCTAAATTCGTCCTCCTTCCATCCTCCTTTTGAGTGTTGCCAACCGTCTCTCGACTCTGAATCACCTTATGTGGGGCAGTGGGCTTCTTTTCAAACCTTACGTGGGAATGATTCTGGTGCCATGTCATGTTTTCCTGGAAGCACTTTCAGGCCATATAGAAAGTAGGGAGGTCCTTCCCTGACAACACCCTCTTTTGGCGCCCAGGCACCCCAACAAGGTTGCACTTCCGGACTCCTACTCCCAAGCACCCCTGCAGGTGTCCCGAATAGGCTGACACATGAGGACCACTCCCACCTGCCGCTTTGGGGTTGGAACTTCTCCCAATTAACTAAGCTTATGCTAGTCCAAACAATACATTAGTGCAGCTGGCGAACACGTCTGTCCTTCTGTTCTGGCCTACCGTCCAGGTAAGAAACTGTCCTCATTCCCGGCCAGGAGTCCTGTTCTCCTCTTACAGCATTTATTATAATCATGTGTCACTTAAAACCCTTGCATGATAGAGAAAGTCTGATTAAATATTTGAATTCAGCATGGAAAATACTGTAAGATTCACCTACGTTGATTCAAAAATAAGTTAAATTTAGTTACCCATTGTTATTTATCCTTTGTCATTTTTTTCTTAATTTATTGTAAAGTAGTTTGAGCTGCATATCTTGTATGAAAACATGCTAAAAGAATTAAACATTGTTGATGTCTACAGAATACAGACTATACAGTGAAATTATTAATCAGCATTAGTGAGTATAACTATTGCACCTTGCCTGAATACTTTTGTTTTCCTTACTCAAAAATATATATCTGAGAACATTTCTATACACCTGTATTTGACATGAGTTGCTCTGTATTATCTATAACTAGCCAACCCGTGGTGTAGCATACGCCGCATAATCAGGCCGCTTTTTAAATGATTTTTAAGCACAGAGGAAAAAATAAACATTTGAAAAATCCGTAATTTAATAAACCACCAAGAAAAGTAATAAAGCGAAGGACGGGGTTGAACAGCGCTCGTTCAGTACGCACAGCCCGCTTATGTGGCCGCCCCCAACTCCCTACCTGAGTCGCTTTCGTTTGTGTACAGTCCACACGCACCTGTGAGTCACGTTGACTGTTAATTTTCCAAACACCGCCTCAGTCGGTTTCCACGTTGATTTTTCATTGTTCTTTGCGGTTCCAGCTGCTTTTTTTATATATATAATCCACCAAGTCACCCGACCATGGGGGCTTTACAAAGGGCGGGGACATAATCAGTGCGAGCGTATGACCCGCACGTACTGGGAATTTCTCGTTCATGGGGAACAATTGGAAGCCTCGGTCTCCATCACGAATGGGGTTCAACGGCTTACCCACGCCTCCCCGCGCCGGGTAGACACACGTTGATCCATTCAGTGTAGCGCGTGTGCAGTACCAGACATACAAGTGCATCACAGACCTGTTAATGCTCAATCTCACGTGGCTGAAAGCCACTTGTCCCTCTAAGAATTTGGACACCGACCGCTGTTGGGTCGTGTAACTATTTAGCAGGCGGAGTCTCGTCGTTTTGGAAATAACCAGCCAAATCGCTCCACCAACTAAGAACTGCCATGCACCACCACCCACAGAATCGAGAAAGAGCTATCAATCTGTCAATCCTGTCCGTGTCCGGGCCGGGCGAGGTTTCCTGTGTTGAGTCAAATGAAGCGAAAGTCTTTGTACAGTCCAGATGCACCTGTGACTCACGTAGACTTTTCATTGCTCTGTGCGGTTTTGGCTGCCTTTCTATATATAATCCACCAAGACACCCGACCACGGTGGGAGGGGGGTGTGTATAAAGTGCAGGAGTATCTAAGAAGGCGCATGTTTGTCGCGGATGCGAATTGCTGTATGTAGCGTGTAAAACAGTTTGCTATAATGCACACGGTCGTGCGTCATAACCGAAAACTCATTTTTTAAAGACTGCTCACTTCATTGTGTTTTAACCTCAGTTGTAAAGGAACGTTTTAAGGATCCCATGGGATACCCCTCGCAAACAGTTTTACACGCTGCATATGGCGATTCACCTCCGCGAGAAACATGCCTCTATTAACAGTCAACGTGGGTTGGAGCTGCATGTGACCTGTACGACAGACGAATATAAATGACGCCGGTTTTTCTGTGTTGTCGTGTCCGAGTTGGTGGGCGTGGCTCTGTGAGTGCTTTCCATGGTTGTCTTGCCTTAGTGAATTGTATATATAGATTGTTTCTATTGTTTATCCATGGTGCATGTTAAGCTTACTGGCTTATAACTTGGATTACTAATGTTCACAGTGTGTTTTATTACACAGTAACAAACAACAACAACATTTATTTATATAGCACATTTTCATACAAACAATGTAGCTCAAAGTGCTTTGCATGATGAAGAAAGAGAAAAAAGACAGAATAAATAATTAAAATTAGGCAACACTAATTAACATAGAATAAAAGTAAGGTCCGATGGTCAGGGAGGACAGAAAAAACAAAACAAAACTCCAGACAGCTGGGGAAAAAAATAAAATCTGCAGGGGTTCTGGACCACGAGACTGCCCAGACCCCTCTAGGCATTCTACCTAACATAAATGACCTCAATCAGTCCTGACAAAGCCTTTCACACTGGAAGTTTAGTTGCTTGATACCTATAGTATGTACTGTATTTTCTTTGTTTCATTTGTTTTTCAACTGTTTTTCTGGTGAAAAATTGGTAATTAGGATAAAGCTATACATAATGTGCATAGGGAACACACAGTTTATTGCAAAGGCCCTCTTCCTTCTCACCATGTAGTACTAAGAAAAATATTACAAGAGGGATAAATGCAGAGAGGCAGTGTTAAGCCTTGGATATCACCATGGCCTTTTCACTCTTTAAGAAGGTCCACAAATCTAAAATTCACACCAAGCTGCAACAAATAGATTCTGATGGTTACTAGCTACATTCATAAATGTGATCCTGTAGGTGACTGTTTGATCACCATAGTGGTTAGGATTAGGTTTGGGTTAGCCCATAGAGTTTACAGTATCATATTCTGCTGTTTTGCATTTTGAGATTAGAAGTAATTTCCAAATATTCAGCATTCTCAAAACAGTTAAGTTTATAGGAATGTTAAAAGTACTCCTGTAGAACAAGTGGCCATCACTGTATTGGTTGGCTTTCATCAAAGTCTTCTTTGGTAAAAGAATACTTAACAAAGATGTAGATACATTGTTGTAAGAGAAAGCCATCAGACCCCTTCTGCATTTCAGAAGGTGACTTAAGATGCTGAGCTGAACTAAAAGTGCCTTAAAAAAGTATTCAATCTTTTTTTTCACACAAATGATTGTGACTAACTTGCTTTAAGCTTTAATCTTCTGTAATGTGTTATGGTTTTTGCTTGTTATATATATTTAACTGAATTCGTAAGTAAAATACAAAGTATTCAACAACAATTGCTTTATTCATTTACTTCCTGTTTGGCTGAATTACACTGTATTACACTGTATTTTTAAACTGTACGTCCTGAAAATGCCAGCATTGTAACTGATTTACACTGTGATGCACAGTATGTTAAGATGAATCATGGACTTTACAATGACTTTACACCACTTTTTTTTTTCTTTAAGTTTTACCTTTTCTACACAGGTATTACAGAAATGGGTCAGGTTCAAATGTGATCCTTACTTGTTTGTTTGACTAATGTTTCTATTTTGCTAGGAAATTAACCTACAGCATCTTTATGTAAGGTTTCAGTGGATACTTATTCTCATGCTATACTACATGTCAAAATATTATTACACTAAAGTTTTAGCATAGTTTTTAAAAGCTTACAGCTACATAAGTTTTAGTACACAGTGTTTATGGAATGATTGGACTATGGATATAGTGCAAATATCTTTAATAAAATATGTGCTACAAATCATACTTGTATAGGGGAAATAAATAATATTGATTTTTAATTCCTTTTTATTCTGTATTCTATTATCTTTGAAGTGTTCTGTATTTTAATATTTTTGAGGTGTATAGTAATTGTTATAAATCAAGCTACATGGTCACCATTCAAAGTTTTCTGAAAGTTTCCAAGTTTCCAAGTTTATATTTTATCTAAAAGAAGCAGATCACATAAAATTCTCCTTTCCCATTATAAGTTAACAGATGTCAGACCTGCTGTTAGTTTTTCACATTCATCGACAAGTCACAAATCTTGTCATTTTTTAAACATTTTTGCTAATATAACAGCATCCATTTCATGACACCAAGATGAAAACTACAAATGCAGTATGAGATGTATGCTCAGTCACGGTTTGGTATATTTTGAATGTTATATTTTTGGTAAATGATGGTATGAGATGTTTCAGAAATATACAAGTCCATTGTTACTCCAAGTATATATATATATATATATATATATACATGTATACAATTTGAGTAAAGAGTGAGAATGAGAGGACAGTTTTCATTACAATTATTGGTCTAATGCAACTCTGTCCTTGATGGACATCTTTCAGCTGCTATCAGACTTCTCCAGTTTCTCAAGAATGCAGCTATTTGATTGTATTCTCTGTTCCTTGTTTCGCTTCTACTACTCTGCTCCGGTCTCTGAGCTGGCTTCCTGTTGCTGCAAGGATCCAATTCAAAACTCTTGTCTTACTCTGCAATTCTCTGAACAGTTATACTCCTCAATATCTCCAACCCTTTGTCTCTCCTTATGTTTCTTTAAGAAGTCTTTATTCTGCCTTTGTCTGTCTGCTGACCATCTGTCCTCTTGCCAGATGTGCCAAGACTGGATAACCCTTTTCCATTCTTGCTACAAAGCTGTGGAATGATCCCCCTTTATTAGTTTGAACTGCACCCAATTTACTTGTTTTTAATGCATCTTTTGAAAATGCACCTTTTCATTAAATATTTTAAAACTGCTTAGTTTCTGTCCTATAGGATAGCTGCTGTTGCACTGACAAAGAGTTTAGGATACTGATTTTTGTCTTAGTCTAGTTGCAGATATAATTATGTAGTAGTTCTACTACCTTGTGCTTGTTTTTTATCATGTTCTCTGTTGCTTTTGATTCTTGTACCTTTATTGTTGATTGTATTATAACTTCCATTTTAAGTCACCTTGGATAAAGGCATCTGCTAAATAAATACATAAATAACAATAATAATATGTATAGTATTATGTTTGAAAGAATGAGCTGACAATGTAGGGAGGATAGCAACAATTTGGTGGGAAGCTGAAAAATCTAAGCAAGATAAAGTTGTTGTTGCAAAATATTGTCACACACGTGCGAGTTGGAGGCAGTCAAAGAGCCTAAAGGTGAGTGAAATCTCGCAAGACAAGGGTCTATCACGTGGTACTTACCTGAATCTCTTTCTACCTGCAGAAAACTGGAAGAAAAATAAATAACTAAATTTCTGGCTCCAAAATGGCCACGATGACGTCACTTCCGGTTCCACTCCAATGACATCACTTCCGGTTCCACAATCAACTACTTATGTCTACTCCTGATGACGTTGGTTCCGTGTTCCCACCTCCAATCGTCACTTCCGGCCAACCATTTCCTCTCCCATCATACATTCTGTTATAAAAACGCCATTTTGTTACAGTAAATCATTCAATCTGTACTGAAAAGTCATTTGAATCGCTTTCTTTATTTCAATTGTCTGGATGACAATATATGGGGACGACCCCCAAATCTTTTTCTATTTTTGAAGACTCTTTATTTATCACAATATATAGAGACTAGTTAGGGTTATGAGACAAGGTCTGGGTACTAGTCAGGCCAGGACATAAGTGAGAAGACTTTAGAAGATCTGTTATTATTTGTACACCCTTCCAGCTACAGGATTCATGATACAGTGTCTAACATTTTTCCTTTCACCACACACAGTATAAAAGAAAATGATATAATAGAGTCAAAATGTAAACTTTTAGCTTTGATCAAATGTGTCCTTTCCACACATCTCTAGTTGACCATTTCTGGTGGAAGGACTATATGTATTTATGTGTCTTTGTATCAATGGTTAGATTTTTAGATCTGGTAGCTGCATACTTATCAGTATTCAAAATACTAAAACCCTATTGATTCTGAACAAAACGAGTATGTGGGGACTTTGGTTTTACTCAATAACATTTCTTTTAATGACACTTAAAATTCTGTTCCTGAAGTAATGTTTTAAATAAAACTTGTAAAATATAGGTCTGTAATTTGTGCTTCAGGTATTTTTGCTGTTTCCATCTGTTTCCAGTCTGTGTTCATTTTACTGTACAGAAGTCCATCCATCCGTTATCTAACCCACTACAGTATATCCTAACTACAGGGTTGCAGGGGTCTGCTGGAGCCAATCCCAGCCAACACAGGGCACAAGGTAGGAAACAAACCCTGGGCAGGGCGCCAGCCCACCGCAGGGCAAGTAGTATTTTAGATTAAACTGATTGAGAATAAAAAATATCTATAGAATTTATTTGAAGCAGAGAAAGAAATCATCAAAATATTGTCAAGAAGACCTGAAACAGCCTCTTGGCAACACTCTCATGTAATAAACAGAGATTTATTCATTTTTTAAAATAAATTTAAGAATGAAGTATAGTACCAACAAGAGTAATCACAGTATAGAGAAAGTTATCCTGGGGAAGATTCTTTTTAAATCTTTTTTTTAATAAATTAAATCACATAAGAATGTGCCTTGCCATGGACTGGTATGCTATTCAGCTATTTCATACCTTGTGCCTGAACCTCCCAAAATAAGCTCTGGCTATTCATAATTCTTTACTTAGTTAGTTTAGAAATAGATGCTGTAAGGGGTAAGTGGTCTCTGCCTTTGTGCTGTATCAATGTTTAAAGTAGTTTTGGAATACATGCATTTCTCTAAAATTCCATTGTCAAGTGTTCTGTTGCCATTACCTTTGCATTGGCATCATCAATTAAAAACCTAAATCATATACATATACTATATTACAAATCATGTACCATTTAAACATAACAAACAGGCTGTTAGATCATTTTAGGTAATAATGACACCTTCAAACAGAATGCAAATTACATTTTTGAGCCTGCAGATAGAATATAAAAATGGAGAGATTCCTAAGTAAAAATTCTTTTGGAAAAAAAACAACATATACCAAACTGTCATCTACAAGTAATTCTGGGAATTTGTGGCACCTCTGTTGGCAAAATTTTAATGATATATAAAATAAACAACTTCAAGTTCACAACATGGCATAATTACATCAGTGCACACATGAATTTGTAATTACTAGTTCTGTATAAGCATACACTTGTTCATGCATCTAGAGATACAAGACAGCAAAATATTTGCAGTAAATGTAACTAGAGTTACTGGTCAGTACAAGTCTTCTCCACTGAGACCCCAATGGAATTAAAATTCCATCAGTGTTTGTATACTGTACCTTTTTTTAATGGAACCCATCCTAAAGTTTTTATTTGGATTTCTCCCCATGAGAGCTTTGTTTAGATGCTCTTAATTTAGATCTCATCATAACCAATCTGTCCATTCATCACTTTTTGAAAGTTATTAGTACTTTTTGGTTCATACACTAAATAAGATTACCAGTAGTTATTTTTTTTATCAAAATCTGACCAGTAAAAGCAAGCCATACTAATCACCTGGATCTTTTACAAAATGACTGATTATTTAAAAAGTACCGAGCTGCTTTTTATAAAGTAGATCTGATTTTATTACACATAATTATGAAATGATTGCATATAAAAATACTAGATACTTTCAGATCATTTTCATGGGATAAATAAAATAAACTTTAATATTGATTATGTACAAATCAGGAGATGTGTGGTTCTCACTGCCATTTAGCGTATGATGATATGTGCAATAACAGGTAAAGTTTGCTTTTGTTAATTAGAATGAATTGTGCACAGGATTATTATTTTTAAACCACACCTATAAAAAGTGAAAGAATGCCTAAATGAAAGCACTATTCCCACAGCGGTGTAGTGGGCGGGCAGCGAACCATCGTCCTGCACACGAGTGAAAGCTGTGGCCCTGGTGACTATAGACCACGGGTCACCGCTTGCTGCTGGGAGCCGCCCGAGGGACATTACACTGCGCAAGCAGCAAAATCGCCCCCCTCCAGCCACCGCTTGCAGCATCCCCAGGCCGAAGATGACAAGCGGGAGTTACTGAGGCGCATGCGTCGCAGCTGCGTCCTTGTTCGTAAGTCTTAGGTCGGATGTCTGTAACCTGGGGACTACCTGTATTTATTTCATAAAATAGAAACTAAATATTAATAAATACAGACATGCAAAATTATTTGCATACAGTCTAACAAAAGATTTGGGATATTGTGATTCAGCTGGTTTCTTATTCTTGCCTTTCAAAATTAGTCTTTGATGCTGTTGTTTCATGTTGCATTATGTAGCAGCCTTTTTTTTCTTTTCCATATCGAGCACAAAATGAGATCTACTCTGGCGTCTGAAAATTTATTTATTTTTTTTTTAATATTTTTATTAATTTTATTACACTCCATACAAAGCAATCAAGTTTTTACAAAAAGAAAAATAGAGTTAAGAACAGATCGGCGTCTGAAAATTTGAACAAACTTGTGTACCTTAGCAACTGTTTGAATGTTAAGATGGAAAAATAATGATGACTGTGGTCTTGAGCAGTGTTACATACATGCCCAAAATATTGTGTTTTGTCATAATTTTGACAAAAAATGGAATGTCTGATATCCTCTGAGAATTATTTCCAGTACATCACGATTCTGACATTATTAAATTTATAGCTGATCTGATAATGTAGTAACTGTACATGTTTACATAATTCATAGTGTACTACAGTATTAAACACCATCCTGTATAATTACAAAGCATGCAAACACTGTCTTTTCTTTCTATACATTGTGTGTTTCATTCCTTTAGTGTGCTCTAATAATAGGCCTACTGTTTTTTAAGGTCATGCAGGTTAATAAGACTGAACTGAGCGAGAGCTCAAGAGAGAGTGTGGACTATGGCCGGCGGTTTATTCTGGCCAAGACCCCCAAGCCGCCAGATGGAGCCTTCCCTGCAACGTGGAGATGCCCCGAATTCCAGGAGGGCATCATAGACTTTGGAGTTTTAATGCACAGCCCTGCTGGATAACATTGGGGCCACCAGTGAACGCTGCAGGGAGGCACAGAGACATTTATTTTCCATACAGTCCGGAAGTACATCCCAGACACGGGGACAGAAGAAATGACGTACTTCCGGGTTAAAGATAAAAGGAGTTTTAATCGGACTCGGAAGTGATAAGAATCACATGGACTGGGGGGATCGGAAGCACTTCCGGGTTGGGGAATATAAAAGGACTGTAGGAGATCCCAGCAGGGAGCTGAGTTGGGTGGCAGGGTGACAACGCGTCTGGGAGTGAAAGATTGTGATTATAGTGTATTGTGTTTATTATTGAGGGTGCTTTGTGCACATTATTGTACAAATAAAACAAATTATTGGACTTTTATCTGGTGTCTGGCATCTGGTCTGAGGGTTCAAGGGGACGACAGCGTCCCCTATCTTTCAAAAGAGAAAAACATTCACTTGACAGTATTGTTCATCATAGGTTATCATTGGTATCTATAGTTTGAGTGCTAACATGCCAGTTAAATGTTTTTGTGTTTGCTTTGTTTTTTGTATCATGGTAAGGCTACACTTTTAGTTTTCTTCTTGTAATAGCCATGAAGAATAGATTATTATTTTTAATGGCTGGGTCTTTGAAATTATACGCATGCATCTTCCATTGCTGTGTGCGTTACTGTGCAGGGTTTTATTACAGGATCCCCCTCGTTTGGCTACTCACGGTCAAGTTCTATCAACCACGTTATCTGCATTAAATTTTATTCACCCACGTAGTTTCATATAAGCAAAACCACCATCAAATTTCTGGCTGTGCTACTACTACTTACTACTACTGATAATAATAATAGTAATATTATTTACATTTATATAGTGCTTTTCTCACTACTCAGAGTGCTCTGTATGTAGGTAACCTTACAGTTTGTGTGATTTTTTCTTTTCTTTTCTCCTGGGCTACGAAGTGCTGCTTCAGTCCGTCACCCCACTCAAATTTTTTCACGAGCCACCACTGGAACTTACCCCTTCACAGAGTGGGTTGGATGGTATTGAAGGCACCAGAGAAATCACAAAACATAATCCTCAGAGTGCTGCCAGCTTTGTCCAGGTGGGAATAAGCCTTGTGAAGCAGATATATTAAGTGCATCTTCCATGCAAAACTTTGTCCAATGGGCAAACTGTAGTGGGTCAATGTGGTCTATTACAAGAGAACTTATATAGTCTAGGACGAGCCTCTCAAAGTCCTTCATGATGTCTGACATAAGTGCCACTGGCCTGTAGTCATTAGGTGAAAAAGCACCTACCTTATTTGGAACAGGAACAAGGCAAGATGTTTTCCACAGCAGGATCACTTTCTGGAGCCTTACGGACAAACTGATATGTGACAGAGGATTCCATAAAGTTGGTGAGCACAGGCCTTAAGAACTCAAGGACCGATTCCATCTGGTCCTGCAGCGTTTCCTGTTTGTAGCTTCCTCAGTTGTCTCCTCACTTGGTCTTCAGTTATAGACAGCCCATGCTGATGGTCAGAGGTGGACATACTGTATCAGTGGCCATTCCAGTTGATCATTTCAACATTGCATATTTCCGTAAAAATATTTAAACAACGATTTTTCTTTTCAAGTTATAAATTCCAGGCTATTTTGAAGGAATAAGAAGAGAGAAAAATAAATGCTAGTTGACAATAAAAAGTAACAAATGCTTGATTTTGGGATATCTACATCTCAAATAACATTAAAAACAAGGAACTTCTCATTTTTCAGCTCAAAATATACTGTATACAGTTTTTAAGGCGCGTTCTGCAATACTTAAGTCACTTTCTCAAAACTCTGTACACAGTCTACAACACCAACACACAGCTTAGCCAAACAGTTAATCTCCCCTCCAAAATGCACTACAGCCACCAACACAGTTAATCCATGTCTCAAAAAGACTCGTACTACCAAACTTTGGTCTTTCTGGAAGACGACTAGATCAAACACAAAAGAACGACTCACAAAACACTAACAACAGACAGCGTTACATAAAATCTAAAATCGTTCATCACTAAAGGATTGTCTTTAGAGTAAATCCAGATTTTATTTTTCATACTGTAGGGTAAATACAGAGTATTCGTTTAAAAAAAAATAGTACTTATTGTCAATACTACAGGCAGAAACAAAATACACACACTTGCAGTTGGTCCACAACTGTAACAATACTATAGTGGTATTTTTGTAATGTTCTGTATTTGGCCATTTATGTCCTCTCTAGTGATACATCCATCGTGGGCAGTATCTCTTGGCATGCCTGATCCACCCCTGACATTGCTCTGCTGAAATATCTTGGCATCCAGCATTCATTGCATAGTGGTCATAAACCTACAGAAAAGAATTCCTCAGTGGGGTTTAGAAAGGGTATGGTGAGTATGGTGGTATAAACAATGAGGACATCCTTGGGTGTGCTGCAAACCACTCTGTGACAGCAGTGGTATGGTAAAATTCCACATTATCCCAAACCACAATTACTGAAGCATTTGTGCTCACTCACTCTCTCTCATTTTTTGGAACCAGTATCATCTACAGTTCATCAAGGAACAAGGTGAGGCGCTCTGTATTGTATATACCAATGACTAGTTTGTGTGATCACACACCATCATTGCCTATTGCAACACACATTGTAATGTTGGGCCCTCTCCGTCCTAGAACTTGCACCATCGCCGTTTGTCCTACAATATTCTGTCCATGTTGCTGTTGTTTTGTCAGATTAAACCCAGCTCTGTGCACAAAGATGAACACATGGGCTGTTTGCATAGCCTCCAACTCCAGGACTGTCGAACAAGAAAAACATATTGTAAAGATTACATTACAGTACCATATACATAACTTTGTTTTATCTTAAAAGCCACAACCACTAAAGAACAAGTAGTGTTACATTATATTGAATAGACCTCTTACCTGGACATATTGGTTTCGGAGTTCTTTTACATATACACTGTTCCTCTCAAATGTGACAGTGTATGAGCGCTTCATGCTTACTTTATGGATTCTGCCAACTGTGGTCATGCTAACAATTACCACATTGTCAAATGCTGTACTGCCTGCCATAACACTGTCCTGGATTTCCAGGATTTCAATTAATTTTGAGGCACTTAGTCATTGAATCATTTTGCATAAAAGCAATATGAAATGATTCAGCTTAGCCTATATACACAAATGTTATGGCAACTGTGTGTAGAGTTTTGAGAAAGTGATTTCAGTATTGCAGAATTAAAAAAAAACTCTTATATTCTGAGCCCGAAAAAATATTAATGCCATAAAACATTTATTTTAAAATATCAACAATTTTTTCAATATGTCATTTTCTTATGTCACACAGAAATGGTTTATGGTAGAGAAATGTCAATTTCAGAAATGGATTTAGCACTCCTAAATCTATATAATACACCAATTTTTTGTGCAAGAGGATTTTGGTGCAAATTAGTAAGATTAAATCATCTTCGTAAACCTCAAGTGTACTTATTATATGTGCTTATATACATAATTAATTCATTATGGTGAGTAAAGGATATTTATAATAAAAGAAGGAAAAACACATGTCTGTATTTTAGCATTTTTTATTGAAATTCTGAAAATATGTATACCAAATGTTTTTTCCTTTTTGATTGTTAACTTTCACAATGGCATTATATGAAAAAGAGGTATTCTGTCTTTCTGTATTTAAAGTCAAATTTTGAAGACTGAGCACAAATTAATTTTATTGAGAGATTAATTATATGTAACAGGACAAAGAAGCCTGTTAGCAAACCTATGAATACAGAATAATGCAAGACCAGAAGTATAAAAAATTGTGCCTTTATTGAAATGTAAACACACAGGAATGATAAACAATGGAGAACAAGTACACATAGGAAGATATCATAACAAAACTATGCCACCTTTCTGAACATATTAAAGGGGATGCAAATCCCTTAGCTACCTTGTGACCTGGCTCACCAGCTTGCCCACCTCAAAATACCATCAAGCACTCCCAAGTTTCATCTTCTTTCTCTCTCTTTTTTAACCCTAGTCTCTTTCTTCCTCACACCAGTTAGTCACTGCCCCAACCTTCCTCAAACTTTTAGACAAAGGCAGTGCACTGCCTTAACATGACCTTTTGGCCTCTCCTGTGCTGACTTCACACCAGTTTTCACACTGGAAGTTCTTCTGGCAGCCTCTATGCTCCCTGATTTAAAGAAGCAAATTGGTCCCAATTTCTGGAATTCCTGGGTGTTGTGTTGACAACTAATTGGCTGCAGGTTCCTCACATGCCTCATGTTATGTCTTACTTTTATAATGGCAAAAGGATTACCTGGTTACCTATCGTGTTATAGGATGTACTACCCCCTTTCAGCCAGGAAATGTTCCAACCTTCTACAATTCACAGTGTATACAAATGTACATTTCTTATACACACATATTATATGCACCTGCATTTCCTATCCAGACACTTTCTTTCAGAAAATAGAATTATAAATGTCAAACACTGATATGTCAGAATGTGGATGCAAACAACAAAAGAAAAACCTACTGATACTGTTTGACCCTTGAAATTTATAACACATCTAAGTGAGGCACAAAAGGCAGCGTGTGGCATACACATCTGTGGTTGCTAAATTGAAAGTGTAGAATAAGCCTCCCTGAGAATCATTCCATTCATTAATTTGGTTTTATGCTGCATATTGCACCACTGCAGGCTTTTGAAAAAACTGGATTGCTTCTTTATGTAATTGTTAAAGGACAGTAACAGCTTGAGTTGAAGTTCAGGATTTCAGTCATTGCAAAAATATAAGAAATATACTTGAATTTATCATAGCGTAGTTATAGATGAGGCATTTGGCAAACTAAGAAATAAATATCCTCTTGACCTATCGATATCTGGACATGTTAACCATGTGTTGTTTTAGAAATCAGTTTCTTTCAGAAGTATGCAAACTTGTGAAAAATTTGATGTGTAAAGCCAGCAATTGATTTCCTCGATCTCAAACTAAAGATTGAGTTGTTTCACATGACATATGCACAGTGTATGAAGAAAAGTTTCCTTTAGACAGTTTTATATTGCAGTGATTAGTAATTACAACACTTGAAATTAATGATTAATGTGACACTTGTCAAAAGTAGAAGAAATAAATCAATTAGTGAATTAAAAATTTGATAATTGGATTATAAATGCTGATAATTTATTTCTGGAGAAATACAATTTACTGTGTAAAAAGTACACAAACCCTGAACAAAGAATCGAATAAGGAGTGTCACATATTTTAAGCAAACATTTAGCATTCATTTTCTGTGTATTCCAATTTAACATGACATCATTATTAAACCCATTCAATCTAATTTGGCCATCCTGTCCTGACAGCTTTGGGTGCAAGACAGGAACCAAGCCCGGATGAAGGTAATCCATCAAAGGGCTGACACAAACACATTGCCACTCACCCTCATACCACATCAATCGCAAATCGATTTAAGATGCATGTCTTTGGTTTTGAGATAAAACAAATGGTTTACCCACATCAAAACCCCTGCCAATACAAGGCAAACATGCAAACTCCATACAGATTGCATTTATTTATAGTAATATTTTTTTTTCTCAGGACTAATGATGAAATGAGCAGATTAAAGCAGGAAAATGCACTAAGATCTCTTTGGTGAACAAATTTTTGGCTAATTGACCAGAAAACTGGTTAATTAATTAGTATGGCAAAATGTAGACAAAGTTTAGGGAAACATGTCTTTAGTCTATTTATCCATAATAGGAATGTTATAATGCCTGTCATCTTCTGTCAACAAAGTGATTGAATGCCAGTCTCTCTGGTCAACATCTACAAAGCTACTTTCAAATTCTTCTGTACCATACTTGGACAGTCGCAGTGCTCTTATTTTCAGTTTTAGTGTGTATCCAAGAAGAAACATCTCAATCTGCAAGATAAATAAGATGCTGGTTACTGAAACTTAAATAACAGTGAAAATAATTACAATTCAAAACAACCCTTTGCAATAATTACCAAATAAATACCTGATTCTGCTTTCACTTAATTATGAATTAAATAACAAACATCTATATACCTAGTAGCAGCTATTGATATTTTTTACTTAATACATTTCTCATACTACATCAAGCAGATGTTCTTCTTCTGTTATATAAACTGTTTCAAACAGACCCATTTGTATTAAAGTTCACAAAAACATCACAAATACCACTGTCTTCTTTATCAGATTTACTGCACAAAAGGATAAACTGATAACAAGTTAGATTAATAAAGAAAAACATCTTTCAGCTAACAGCACTAAGGCTAATAAACAGAACAAACAAGTGTTAGTGGTAATGTGATCACAACAACAAAATAAGATAAAGAAAATCTACTCCTTAACCCTCCATCCAGTTTATCTGTGGCTTCTGCTCTAGAGTATTATTGGGAAGGAGGTAAATGGTAAATCTGTGGTAGCCTGTACCCAAAGTCCGTACTGATCATTGAGCTTAATATATTTCTCAGTGGAGTTAAGGAATAATGGAATGGAAATTACCATAGTAGATAAAAATTCTGCGGTTGTGCATGTCCACAAATTAAAACCTATTCAAGCAACGCAGATATCAGATTAGAAATACCAGACAGCACATCACTGAAAATGAAATCATTAGATGAACTGAAAAACTGACATTAGGTTTGATCTCAACAACCCAACATAGCTTATCCCCTTCCTGGAACTGAATGCTTACACTCTTGTTATGTGTGCGTTCTATGCAGAGAATACCACATCAGAACTAGTGTAAACTAAGAAATAGAGACCACTATATGCAAGTTGTAAACATGCTAGGACAAAAAACAAGTTTCACCTAGGTCAAGGGCTACAGTGAAACGCTGAGTTAGTAGAAGTTTCAAGGAAATAGGTTTTGCCTAAATAGGACTGGTCAAAGGTTAGGCCTTAACACTATTGCATCCTATTGGACCAAGTGGTACATCACAGAAGCACAAGACTGTCATAAATTCAGGCTAATAGAGAAGTCCAGGAGTCTTTGTCATTCCACGCATCTATTGTTCATGTTGTATCAGCTTACTAAGTTGAACAGCCGCCTACTCATCTAGGTATTTTGGGTGCCAAGAATCCCAGCAAGAAGAGCTAATGTTCATCCTAGTTGTACTTGGTATAATCTGTCACACTCGTTTAAGTTTGCTTTTGTTTTAGGCACATCAAAAATGTTAAATTAGAGAATGTTTAATGCACACATTGGTTAATTTAAACATACGAGGGCTATTGTAGGTATTTGGGACACTCTGTTCAGATCAATTTAATAAAGAGTCTCAAAATGATTCACCCTTGGTCATTTCATGATGAAACAAAAGGCACAGGTTAAAGCTGCAATCTCATAGTTCATGTGCATTTTTCTTTCTATCCTGTTAGCAACCTAATGTCTCCAAAAGATAGAGTATGTACAGTGGGATATCATGTTACCATACTGTAAAATGAAAGTAAAAAAATACTTCCAAAATTGAAGCATTTGTTTACCTTCATAATGGTTGCTGTTGCACTTGAATTGAATAAATCAAATAAATGTTGGGATAAATTAGTACCAGTAACTTGTTATAAAGTTTCTACTTGTACTATTGTTTAATTTTGTTTCACAATATGTGAAGGATGTAGTTCACTTACTGTATGAAACTAGTATATCCAATATAAGTCTTTATAAAAAATTTTTGTATTCCCCAGACAAAAAATGTAAGCTGATTTTACTGTGCAAAAATCAAATGCTGTTCTTGCGGTATTACGTAATTATAGTAGCAGGGTAAAAATAAAACAACTGTTCACAACTCAGTTGGTCTTGATGTAAATGGTCAGTGCTTACCTGCTCCAGTCCGCCTGTGTCTCCAATGCAATTCAGATGATTCAGCATGAAGCTGACAGGATCTAAAGAAGTGTCACGCGCAAACAGCATCCTACAAAAGTTGGGGACATCTTGGCCATGGTTTATTCCTTCAAACATCTCAATTGCAAGGTACAGCATGAGGAACTTCACTGCCTCATAAATCTTATACTCCATACTTTCATCTGAAAATAGCATCTTGCATGCCTTTTCCCTGTCCTTCTTTTCTTTAAGTCTATAAATTTCACCCCACTGTGAAAACATAAATATAAAAGAAATGGAGCAAATTATAAATTGTTTGTTTGACAAGCATTTAAGTTGTTCCAGTATTTCTTTCAGTTCACTGTTAATAAAATGGCAAAGTGCCACTTTGGCCACTAAACCAGCTATACTGTTGCTTACCCCTTTGCTGATTGGTCGTAACTGCATTTCATGGTGTTTGCCTTTGGTAAGATAACTAACTGACAAACTCTTTTATTCTGGCTAGAGAGGAGCACATCCTTTTATATAACTACAGTATAATAATCACTGTTGTTTAGTAAGCAATTTGTTGTGACTTATACTACACTACTGGTATGCCACCTTTTCTTGATAATTAAATGTATGAGAAACAGTTCTTAAGAGTTTTAGAATCAGCCAGGTATCAATCAAATGTTCTCTGTTAACTGAACACATTAAACCATAGCTAATATTTTGGGTATTTAGTATCACTTTTAGTAGTACTGCATAGTTAGATTTTTTTCTCAGATAGATAAATGCTTAAGAGAAGCAATATCTAATCTGAGTAAGTGGTAGTATAGGTATCCCTAATAGTAGTATCCCTAATACATAATACCTGGAACCAGAAGTATTTAGGGTATTTTCATATTTTGGAATTTAGCATATACATAATCATACCTCGAGGACATCCTTAATCAATTAGGGAAATGCAGCCAAACCAGCTAAATGATGACTCACATGTAATTCATATAATTCATATAACTGAGCAGTCATTACAATGCATGTTGACAAGACAAACATATTAAACCTCAAAAGTATTGAATATGATGTATATACTGTATTTTAGTTCCATTTTAAAAGGGTCAATTTTGCTTATTTACATTGAAGAACTTTTTGGTTTTTCATCAGTTTATATCAACTACCTGTTGTCACTTCTCAAGGAACTGCCTGACAGGTCAAGAATATCTCTGCCAAACTTCATTACCATCATGCAATCTGTGCTGGAAGCCATTAACTGGCTGACAAGTCACATCATTCATTTTTCATATGGTGTGAGCATACATACATAACACATAGCATGCTTTTGCTAACATAAAAAGGCAATTTACAGCAGTGTCCGGTTTTCCTATTGTAATTGGAACAATTTACTGCACTCATGTTGCAATAAGGGCACCAAGCAAGATTGAAGCCACTTTTGTTAACGGTAAGCACTGACATTTAATTAACACACAATTCATCTGTAATTTTAACAGTGCTGTGCAGCACTTTTCAACACAGGTGCATTTTCATGTTAGACTGGGGACAAAGCTCGTCGCCTGTGTTTCATTGCTTAGTGGCTTTACAGGGAACCACTAACTCTCCACTCCCAAATCGTCAGTTGTGTGTGGTTAGTTGCTTTGTAGAACTCTAAGCTTCACAGGGGACTCCTCCATCCCCATCCAGGACGGAATAAATAAATAAATTTTTATTCATATCCACATTTTGACATAAACATAATTTTATCACACAAATCCAATTAAAATTTTAAAATCTCATGTCGGCGTTTAGAAAGTTTGGGATATTGGAACATTTCGGATTTTGGAATTTCGATTTGGGATACTCAACCTGTATTATTTATGTTACTGATCAATAATGAATGCACAATGAAATTAATCATATTATTAATCCATAAATTAATCTTATTTGATTATTTTAATATTCCCATAATTCTGTAAACTCCAAATTACCAAGCCACTTAATATACCTACTGAATTTCAAAGGATTTTGCCAAATTACTCCTATACACTTTTACACAATTAAAACTTTCCATCCTTCTCTTTTAAAACTCACTAAATCAATTATAGCAGAGAACCATAAGTAAGGAATCAGCTCTAGACTGGAGGGCAGTCAATTGCAGGCACACTTACTGATTCTGGGTCACTGTATAGTCAACGATGAGCTAACAATGCGTTTAGGATTTGCGGGAAAAGTAAAGTACATGAAAAAAACACAGATGAGAAGACAAAGCAAATTGAACACAAATGGCAACTGTGTAGAAATTCAGATTCAGTTAGTCTCCTGGAGTTGTAAGACAACAGCACTAGACACCATGCCTTTCCCAATTATATGTTAACTTTGATTATTACATGGGGTGATGTTTTTCAAATTATAATAATCTCACTCCTAAACAATTCTAGATAATGTCTTATTTATATTTAATATGCTCCTTCTCCTGCCCCGGCCAAAAAATCTATGGACAGAAACCAGAAAAGTATACATCTAGATTACATCATTAAATCAAAATTCATTGATATTCTGAGGAAATTTAAACATACTTTCAAAAATCAATATCAGCTGACATAACTACTTAAATAAACAAAAGTACTTAAAACAATTTTAAAAAGCACACATGATCCTAAACTAGAATTCTGAAAACTACAGTGTAGATGAATAAAAATGGTTATTAAATCCCTCTCTATGACTTGTTCTTAATATTATTCTATATTAAAGATGAACAGAGAAAACATTCTGCACATTATATTGAATAATGTTTAATTTAGCAAATAACAAATCTGCCATGGAAATTTAACTTTTGCATTAGTTGTTCTGATTTAAAGTTTAAAAAATGATAAGAGTGAATAAGAATAAGGTCACTGTTTGTCTTGTGTCTCATAAAAGGCAACTAATATATCTGCTCCAATACAACATTTGAGGGGAAGTAAAAGATATAGATGTGGTTCAGGCATGTGGAGCAAATAAAAGGGGGTGACTGGGTGAAGAGCTTCACTATGATAGAGGTACAGAGGATAACGCAGAGCAAGGCCAAAAAAAGGCATGGCTTGAGCTGGTGGTGGCAGATAAGATGAAAAGAATGGGCCTCATCCCAAAACATGCCCAGGACTACACAGAGTGAAAAAGAACTTGAGCAAACATGGAAAATGGGTGTTAAACCGGTTGATGATGACTAAAAAAATGATAAACTAGACAGTACAAGGGTACAAAAACCCAGTCCAGAATTTACTATTGTAGCATTACACTGTATTACTTCTTGTGTGCATCTCCTTAACACTAGATTTACCAAAGCCTACGGAAAAAGTTGTAATCCTGGCCCTCCTTAAATCCCTTCGCACCTCTCCGTCTGCATCTTTTGTGTTGCAAATGTATTGATAAGCACAAGCAGCAAGCAGCCTGCTTTCCCGTCCCCCCACCAACACAGAAAGGGCAGAAAGTTCTCTCAGCTCAAGTCTGTTTACCTGCGTGTGAATTGCTTAGAGTTGCATAGATTGAATAATATATCGTTATTTGGAATACATGCATTTCATGTGTGTTCCAAGTCTACAACAATCTATGTAAACACATATGTTAAAACAGAAACGTTTTTTTCATGTTTTAGTAACAATTGACAAAATTTAGACATGAAGTGTATAATGTGTGAAGCCTGAAGTCCAAATATCAAATAAACACTTTCACAAAAGGTACAAAGGTACTGAAGAAAAACAAACTCTCTTTAGGGTGCGACATTGACACACCCTTAATATGACCGTTTTGGTGGCGCAGCGGTAAGAACGGTTGACTGGTAATCAAAAGGTCGTCGGTTTGACCTCAGACCCCTCTGTTTTAAGTAGTGAGCTACTCTTATTCTTACTATTATAGATTAAAACCATACATCTGATTTGAGTCTGTAACAGCCAGTGTGATTTTATGATACTTGTAAAGGTTAGTGTTTTTTTTTTTAATTCAGTTTTATTCTCCCAGTCATGTTCACGCTCCCCCCGATCTGACAGTACTGTTTTCACATAAAGATGTGCTATAACAGAGGTGAACTCAGATGATGATAAGGGTTCTACATCGGAGAAAGAATGCATGTCGCACTTTTCCATCAGTGTACTTTGTATATAAAAGCCAGATCAAATTTTATTTACCTATTTACCTTGATTTATTTATCTCCCTACAGCGTAAAGTCACAAGTAGACTGCAGAACTTCCTCTTAATAATCTTCATGAAAAACTGTACCTTCACTACTTTACTTTTAATTTAAACATTACAATCTGGCTGTACAGTTTTGCTTTCCTAATCATCAGAAAACAGACTCAGCCTTAGCTCATGCTGTCAAATATATTCTAATATACTCTGAGACAATACTATTATTATTGTGCTCTTAGATTTAGCCATGCTGTTTTATTACCTAGGGTTGAGAATTATATATGGCTGTCACATACAGTTACAGGGTTCATTTCCTACTTCTCTAATTGCTTTCATTATTTACAGAAATGTGATGACAGTACTCCAACATTGCTGTGTACATACTGAAATGGTATCCTTTGTTGCTCTGTACTAACATTATTATTTTCTTTCAACATGCTGCCCTTAAGAGATACAGTTTGAAAATATAATATACACTATCACTTATATGTGAATGACACTTATCAGTCTAGCATAATTATATGCTCATAATGAACTGCTTCAGTGAGTTAAAGCACTAGATGAACGATAACTACTTGTCTTTAGAACTCAACAATACAGAAATGTTATTAGTGGGTAGAAATGCTGCTATCAATAACATAATACTGTTATCTTTATATACATTCTGTTGAAATGTCTTTGACTTTATGGGGGTTTGATTTGACTTGAACATAGTTCTGTAAAATCTGAATTTCTTATATGGAATGTTATTTGCTTTTAATAAATTAAATAAAATACTAAAAAAAGAAATATCTTTAATTTATCATTTAGCACTTAAATTACTACATAATAAAACATTACTTTTCCACCCAGGGAATAGAAGAATATGTGGACATTTTTTTACCGTGTAGTGTTCAGTAAACTTGACACCTTCAATTTCTGCAAGGGGAACTGGTTACTAAACTGTTTTACTGTCAGTTGTTTCCAATCATTCTGTTTAGGCTGTGTTATTAAGGAGACCCAGATATTTTGATGTACAAGTATGTAGCGAGTTGCTGGAAATATTCTATCAGTCAGTAAAAGCCAGTGTATTGTTCTGTGCTGCAGTCTCCTGGGGAAGCAATTTGAGCTCAACAGATATACAATACCCGAACAAAATTATCAAGAAATCACAGAGCTAAGCCTGGACACACTGTAAGCTGTTGTGGAAAAGTGGATGGCATGAAAATCCCCTTCATTCCCTGCAAATGGCACCGTCTTGGAACACTTTCAGCCGCAGACTCATTCCACCATAGTGTGCTAAGAAATTCATCTGAGGATCTCTTCTGCTCACTGCTATCAAGCAATTCAGTGCTTCCTCATGATTCCCCAAACTAAATGCTGATACAATACTCTTTTAAGTTCACTTTGTAATTTCTGCACAAGATACACTATTTGTTTATATATTTATTTAGTTTGTGTTTGTTTTTTGATTGACTGTATTATTTGTCCTATGAGTCCATATCCTTGTTTTTTATGTTTTTCCTGCTGTCTGCATCTAAATTTTCCCTTGGGATTAATAAAGTTTATCTAATCTTAATCTAATTCCCAATGCAATTAATTCCCAATGTAGTCACGGCAATTGATCCTGACACAACATGTAACTCTTCTTGTTTTGACTTTACTTTGGGCTCCACGTAACTTCAAGGTCATTTTTTAAATTTATTTTTAATGTTTAACATTATAAATGGCTTTGGATGTCTTTACTTAACAGAACTTAATGCATACATTTAAGAGCTCACACTATAATTGTGACAGCAGACAGCAAACTCCGAGAATAAATAGAGCTACTGTAGGAGGTTGCAAGCTAGGCTACTGGGCTCTGAATGTTTGGACTGATGTACCTGCTAATGTAAGGAATACATACGCATTTAAATCCAATCTGACAGCTTTAGTCTCGCATAGCCTAAATAAAACTGTTTATATTCCACTAATGTCTATTAATTATTTTCTTAAAGAAAAGTATAGTAAGCAATACCAGGTTTTGCTAACCTTATCAAGTCTCAGTAATTACTGACCAGTATCAGTCCATTCTGTTTCACAAATTATTGACTAAAGCACAGGTTGTATGAAATTTTAGGACCCATGTGATCATTTGGGCTACACAAATTAAACTAAAAAATATCCCATATTCTAAGGACTACTGTTAGCATATTTCAATATATCAATATGGAAATATACTGAATAAAAATGAAAATAACCCTTTGCTATTTATGGTTGAAATTAGAGGTTAGATACATATATCCATCCATCCATCATCCAACCCGGTATATCCCAAATACAGAGTCACGTGGGTCTACTGGAGCCAATCCCAGCCAGCACAGGGTGCAAGGCAGGAAACAAACCATGGGCAGGGCGCCAGCCCACCGCAGCAGATACATACACGTCATTTAAATTTTTGCCACCATCACAGCATTTTTATTTCTAAACTTTATTTCTAAGGCAGTCTATGCCTCCAGCTACTAGTGTGTTCTCTTTCTCTGGAACACATAATTCTTACAACATAACATAATGTGCCAATTGACAAATGCCATTAGACTAGTCATAAACAAATACAAGTTTAGTAACAAAATTCTATTCCTATGCTAAAATTTAATCACAAATGTTACAAGCCTTTGCTTTCTACCTGAAAGGTAAAAAGATTCTATTTTCGGTCATGTTACTATGAATTGACATCATTTTTCTTTATTGGATCTACATTTCTGTGTACTCATTACTGTACACTTCCTTGGCATATTTGAAATTAGTAGGCATAAATTGCTAATGCCAGTGTAGATAGATTACAGTCAATATTCTTGTTGTATGTCAAAATTACAAGAAAATATAGATGGAAAAAAGGATTGGTCTGCCAACTAGTATCAAAATGGGAATCAAGGAGCAGGTGAGCAAGTACAGTACACACAACTAACTAAATGTCCGCAAAAGTCAAAACAATGAATGGTCAGGGATCAGCAAGCCTAGCCCTGGAGTGGCACAATGTGATTTTGTTCAAATTAGTTTATTGATTTAAAAAAACAGCTCTTTCTTTTATGAAAGCATATTCTTGGATTAGGTCCTGCTTTTGTTCTGTTATGTTCATATCAGTGGATGTTTCATTTCCCAGAGAAAATCAATCAAGTCCTCCAACCCATTCAGTCCAATTCATGTTTGTGTGGAGCTAAAGTCTATCCTGGCTGTACTGGGTGCAATTCAGGGAACTGTCCTGGACTTGACACCAGTCAATCACAGGGCCAAATTAGAATCATCAATTCACCTAATCTCCACATCTTTGGGAATGTAGGGGGAAATTCAAAGCAACCAGGTGGAAACCCACACAGACATGGGGAGATTGTGCAGATACCAAAAGACAACAACATGGTGCAGAATTTGGTGCAGAAAAAAACTTATTATTACACTTATACTTTATTACAGCAGTTTTATCATGAAAAACACTCATAAACCTGTTGGCCGCATCTTTATTTGCACTTTATTTTTGCACCTCATGCTGCTTGCTTAATGATAAGAGGAATGTTGACTGCTACAAGGGAGTGAATTAAGAAAATAAGCACCATTCTTATATTCATAAAGAAATAAAATCCATAGTACTGGTCACCTCTGACACTGCAAATGTGAGGCAATTAAGCAAACAGTTCAATAAGCAGCAGGGTTTGACTGCCAGTGAAGAATCCAGTATGTAAAAAATCTGCAAATATTAAACCACTCCAGATCGATGTTTGCCTACACTTGATCTAGATGAAAAAGGGGCACCAAAAATCAAAGCTAAGAGGCCAAAAACAAAAGTAAGTAAAACTAACACAAATCATCTTATCAACTCAATGATGGCTATGATTAAAGAACCTACATAAGTCAAAGGCCAGATGAGTCAAATAGGCAGTGTGGTGATGGGAACTAAGTATGCTGAGTATGGGACATTTGAAGGGCTATTTCTCAGAAAGTAAGCCATAAATGGTTGGGAAACAGGTTAGTGAGACTTTTTTCTATTGTTTACAATAGGTGGCCCCTACAGTCTAGCTGTGGCGATGTTGAGGGTGCTTTGAATGATAATGTGATCTAATGAGAGGGCTGGGCGCAGAAAAATCTGCTGCAAGGGAGAGGTTTCAGAGCTGCAAGTGAGTGGTCACTGTGCACCTCATGAAACAGTACTAACAATAAGCTTAAGCCTAACTATTTAACTTTAGTCAAAAAACAAAAATTGTGTATAACCATAGGCAAATTATGCCAGCAGCAACGATGTGTTATGGCCAAGGATGAAACTGACCAGTCAGAAGACTTTTAAATGACAAGGACTGAGAGGCAAAAAGGGCCTTCAGGGGAAACCAACATGAGTCACTAACAGTGCCAAAGGGTCATAACCAGAAAGACAAAACAATACTGTATGTGTCAAACCAACACCAAGAAGAGTCAAAAATCAAGATAAAAAAAAGAGATCTTAATATTAGTAAATATTTTTTCACTAACTAAATAAAAATTGCTTGAAAGTTCACTGTTGTTTTTTTAATTAATCCAGAAATTTGGATGTCGATGTTTACATTCTGCCGTCATATACTGTATGGAGGCAACACCATGAGATCTGATTACACATTTTGGACTCTAGTTCCCATGAACCCCTACGGGTGTGCAAGCTATGATGCCTCCAGCAGACCACTGCCACCTAACATACAGTGCATCCGGAAAGTATTCACAGCGCATCACTTTTTCCACATTTTGTTATGTTACAGCCTTATTCCAAAATGGATTATTAAATTCATTTTTTTCCTCAGAATTCTACACACAACACCCCATAATGACAACGTGAAAAAAGTTTACTTGAGGTTTTTCCAAATTTATTAAAAATAAAAAAAAACTAAGAAATCACATGTACATAAGTATTCACAGCCTTTGCTCAATACTTTGTCAACGACCTTTGGCAGCAATTACAGCCTCAAGTCTTTTTTAAAAATGATGCCACAAGCTTGGCACACCTGTCCTTGGCCAGTTTCGCCCATTTCTCTTTGCAACACCTCTCAAGCTCCATCAGGTTGGATGGGAAGCGTCGGTGCACAGCCATTTTAAGATCTCTCCAGAGATGTTCAATCGGATTCAAGTCTGGGCTCTGGTTGGGCCACTCAAGGACATTCACAGAGTTGTCCTGAAGCCACTCCTTTGATATCTTGGCTGTGTGCTTAGGGTCGTTGTCCTGCTGAAAGATGAACCGTCGCCCCAGTCTGAGGTCAAGAGCGCTCTGGAGCATTTCATCCAGGATGTCTCTGTACATTGCTGCAGTCATCTTTCCCTTTTACCTGACTAGTCTCCCAGTTCCTGCCGCTGAAAAACATCCCCACAGCATGATGCTGCCACCACCATGCTTCACTGTAGGGATGGTATTGGCCTGGTGTTGAGCGGTGCCTGGTTTCCTCCAAACGTGACGCCTGGAATTCACACCAAACAGTGTAATCTTTGTCTTATCAGACCAGAGAATTTTGTTTCTCATGGTCTGAGAGTCCTTCAGGTGCCTTTTGGCAAACTCCAGGTGGGCTGCCATGTGCCTTTTACTAAGGAGTGGCTTCCGTCTGGCCACTCTACCATACAGGCCTGATTGGTGGATTGCTGCAGAGATGGTTGCCCTTCTAGAAGGTTCTCCTCTCTCCACAGAGGACCTCTGGAGCTCTGATTGAGTGACCATCAGGTTCTTGGTCACCTCCCTGACTAAGGCCCTTTTCCCTTTTTGCTCATTGGGACCTTCAAAGCAGCAGAAATTTTTCTGTTACCTTCCCCAAATTTGTGCCTCGAGACAATCCTGTCTCGGAGGTCTACAGACAATTCCTTTGACTTCATGCTTGGTTTGTGCTCTGACATGAACTGTCAACTGTGGGACCTTATATAGACAGGTGTGTGCCTTTCCAAATCATGTCCAATCAACTGAATTTACCACAGGTGGACTCCAATTAAGCTGCAGAAACATCTCAAGGATGATCAGGGGAAACAGGATGCACTTGAGCTCAACTTTGAGCTTCATGGCAAAGGCTGTAAATACTTATGTACATGTGCTTTCTCATTTTTTTTTATCTTTAATAAATTTGCAAAAATCTCAAGTAAACTTTTTTAACATTGTCATTATGGAGTGTTGTGTGTGGAATTCTGAGGAAAAAAATGAATTTAATCCATTTTGGAATAAGGCTGTAACATAACAAAATGTGGAAAAATTGATGCACTATGAATACTTTCCAGATGCACTGTATGGGGGATGGAAGTGCTCCTGGCCCCAGCTTCTAATTGTCCATCTCCTGGCACCTTCCATTTTATCCCAAAGTCATGCCATCATCCAACCAGGATGCCTATGTGTCCTCCATGGCACTCACAGTCTGGTTTATTTTATTTATTTATTTTAAATTGGTAACCCTTTACAAATCTTGTCTGTAGTTTTATAGACAGGACCTGTGAGTATCCATATAGCATTTTTGTTTCTCTCTCTCTCCTTCCCTCTCTTTTCACTTTGGTATTGTTGCACCTTCCTGCTTAGGGTTATTGTTGCATTCATATGCTGATGTAGTTTTCAGAGCACGCACTTGTGATGTTTCACCTTTCAACTTCAGTGCATTCACGCAAGAAATGTGTGGTTGTTGCAGATAGTTACTTGGTATGCAAAAAAAGCAATTAAAGAAAAATAAAGAGCAAATGAAACATATTAAAGGCTAGCATGTCACTCAAAATACAATTTCACCACAAGAATGACATTCCTGGCTTACCACTTTCTTTTTTATAAGGTGAAAAGTTAGGACAATTTGAGGAATTCAGATAGTTTTGTTCCATGACATTTCTGACTAAGAAATTCAGATTTCTTGTCTGTTCAGCACCATGTAAATGCAGCATATCTATGTTCTTACAATACTAGGAGTATGTGGAAATTCGGGTAGGGCACCATGGGGTGGGTGTTTAACTGTCCCAACTCCATGTACTATGGATTGTTTTGTTTCTTCGTGAGTTTACATTTCTCAAATAAAATTGATCACAAAAAATATAAAAAGAGGTGGCACAGTGGCACAGTGGGTAGCGCTGCTGCCTTGCAGGTAGGAGACCCGGGTTCGCTTCATGGGTCCTCCCTGCGTTGGGCTTGCATGTTCTCCCCGTGTCTGCATGGGTTTCCTCTGAGTGCTCTGGCTTCCTCCCACAGTCCAAAGACATGCAGGTTAGGTGCACTGGCGATCCTAAATTGTCCCTAGTGTGTGCTTGGTGTGTGTGCCCTGCCAGTGGGTTTGTTTCCTACCTCAGACCCCGGGTTGGATAATGAATGAATGGAAATATAAAAAGATATCATATTATGAGAAGGAAGTAGCCAGTAACTGCACTAACTAAATTATACTGTAAATAATCATCACAAAATGGAAGATTGTGTGCTAATTCAAAATGGGCAGGGAAAATAATAGTACATTTTTTCAAATGAACTTATCCTGAGCAAGGTTACAAAGCAACTGGAGCTTCACCTATAAATCATCAAGTGCAAAGCAGGAACAATCTCAGGGCAGTGTACCATCTCACTACAGGGTAGACACACTGACACACAAAGTAGGGTCAATTTAGCAACACTAATACACCTAACCTGCATGTCTTTGATCTGTGGAAGGAAACTTAGAAGACCTAGAGAAAACTCATGCAGACATGAGGAGAACAATGCAAAGTCCTTGCAAGGATGCGAACCCTGGCCTCCATGTTGCCAGCCAGAAATACTAGTAATGTGCCACTGTGCAGCCTGGAAATAAAACGAAAGGTTAGTATAATTATAATAACTGAAATAAGGTAATGAAAATATCCTACAGGTCACAAAAATAAGTTTCTCCTCCAATGACCAGGGTAGATATTATTACTAATTTAGTTCTGCTGGAAAACTAATTCCATAGTGGAAGGGTAACAGGGATTCAATTTTAGATAAGAGCATCCCCAACTCTTAATCGCATGTTTATTGCCTTTGAAATGAAAGACACTAGGCATCATGAAAAAATGTAGCATGCTACTAAATGCCACTTCAAAATATGTTCTAGAAAAACAGGAGTGTTGAGTGAACAAAAACAATTCACTTTACAAACCTGTAAACTCAGAAAAATGTACTATAGCTCTTTACTTGTCAAGCATCTTTGGGCAAATGCATGAATTGTTGGCTAGCTAACTAGACAGACCAAAAGATACAGTAAATGGAGATATGTTTAAGGTTGTATCAAATACTGATAGATAGATAGATAGATAGATAGATAGATAGATAGATAGATAGATAGATAGATAGATAGATAGATAGATAGATAGATGGTGTTCAGTATAGAAATAGTTTACATAAATCAAAGGTTTATATAGTTGGTTAAGGTAACAGTTCTAATATTTGTATACTGTTTAGTTTAACTGGATATACGGTACAAAACAAGTTTACCAAAGGTTACACTTCCCACGAAGTATCTGATGAATGCTATCAGGCTTCTCCATCTTTTAGTCACTGTACATCTGGCTGTGATTTATTTGACTAACCTGCTGGTTCCTGTTGATACCTTTCAATGAACTATTCTCTGTACTGTGGTGTCATAAGTATTTCCAGCCAGCACCCAGATGATCTGACCTTTACATTTTAATCATTTCCTATTCATGTATAATAGACCATCCTTCACATTTCAATATCTTGTAAACTACATACAGGAAAATAGTATATACAGTAGGGTTCCACTGAGGACAACTATTTTGTTTGACAGCCATTCCTGTTTTTCATTGATTTTCTTTTCTTTTCATTTTCTTTTACTATAAAGACAATATGGTTTTTTGCCTTTGCAATTGGTGTTGTACTCTCTGTTGTCCTGAAATAGATATGTGGGTTAGAAAAAGCATGTATATATGTATATCTGTATTGCACTGTATAGTCCTTTGCATTTGAAATTCTGAAAATAATATGTTCTGTATATTTGACATAAAGTAAGAAAACTGATTCATGAAATTAAACACAGGAACAAAAATCGACCTTACCTGCATCTTTAGCATATCCATGCATTGTCGCAATTTATAAAAAACTTTTGGACCAGCGTATTTTTCTGGTCCAAAACTATACTGTTGAATCCAGTTGCAACCTTGTTTGTAGAACAACATTTCAGGGAGCTTTGAAGAGGGGGAAAAATAAAGAAATTGTTTCAGTTCTCCAAAACATTGAAGTTTCACTTTAAAAGATAACTTTCTCAGTCCCTGAAACAGTATTGCAAACTTCCCTGTGTGGTTGATGTTTCATAACAGACTAGTTTGTCAGAATGTTTAGTCCCCTTTTGTTTTTTTATAGTTCCAATAGTCATGGCACACCACTACGAAAGCACAAAAAATGCAAACAGCAGGTATAAAGAACATGATTTTTACGCATAGTATTTAATATATAAACAGGGTTAGAGACACTAAAGTATACAAAGCACAGCAAAAAGAGTGTACAATCATATGAAAAAAATTGGGAACCCCTCTCAGCCTGCATAATAATTTACTCTACTTACAACAAAAAAGATAACAGTGGTATGCCTTTCACCTGAGTACTGGGGTGTTTTCCGAAACAAAGATTTTTAGTGAAGCAGTATTTAGTTGTATGAAATTAAATCAAATGTGAAAAACTGGATGTGCAAATTTTTGGGTACTCTTGTAATTTTGCTGATTTGAATGCATGTAACTGCTCAATACTGATTATTTGCAACCCCAAATTGGTTGGATTAGCTCATTATGCCTTTAACTTCATATGTGTGTCCAATCATGAGAAAAGGTATTTAAGGTGGTCAATTTGCAAGTTGTGCTTCTCTCTGACTCTCCTCTGAAGAGTGATAGCATGAGATCCTCAAAGCAACTCTCAGAAGATCTGAAAACAAAGATTGTTCAGTATCACAGTTTAAGGGAAGGCTACAAAAATCTATCTCAGAGGTTTAAACTGTCAGTTTCAACTGTAAGGAATGTAATCAGGAAATGGAAGGCCACAGGTACAGTTGCTGTTAAACCCAGGTCTGGCAGGCCAAGAAAAATACAGGAGCAGCATATGCCCTTGTTAAAGTTGAGGGTCAGATGAATTCAACCCAATATCAACAAATTCTTCAGGATAATGTTCAAGCATTAGTCACAAAGTTGAAGTTACGCAGGAGTTGCATATTCCAACAAAACAATGACCCAAAACACAGTTTGAAATCTACAAAGGCATTCATGCAGAGGGAGAAGTACAATGTTCTGGAATGGGCGTCACAGTTCCCTGACTTGAATATCATCGATAATCTATGGGATGATTTGAAGCAGGCTGTTCATGCTCGGCAGCCATCAAATTTAACTGAACTGGAGCGATTTTGTATAGAAGAATAGTCAAAAATACCTCCATCCAGAATCCAGACACTCATCAAAGGCTATAGGAGGTGTCTAGAGGCTATTATATTTGCAAAAGGAGGCTCAACTAAGTATTGATGTAATATATTTTTTGGGGTGCCCAAATTTATGCACCTGTCTAATTTTGTTATGATGCACATTGCATATTTTCTGTTAATCCAATAAACTTAATGTCACTGCTGAAATACTACTGTTTCCAGAAGGCATGTAATATATTAAAAGAAAGTTGCTACTTTGAAAGCTCAGCAAATGATAAAGAAAAATCCAAAGAATTAAGAGGGATTCCCAAACTTTTTCATATGACTGTATACACTGCTTAACTAAACCAGAAGTGTTAGGACAGATAAGTCTCATTTATACTACATTCAACTGAAACCCTTGGCCAACAGACAGATAATCTCTATGTAACTGTTCGTGTCACTTCTAAAGCCAATAGACTATATCAGTGATGGTTTGGGTGCATCATATTAAATAGGGTCAATACTTCAGAGATCTGTTATTTTGTGTTTTATATCTGTAGTTCATTTAGACCACTTCTCAGAGATCTGGTTTTACTCTGACATTAAAGAGTCTTTCTATTTATCAATGTCAAAAAAGCAAGATTCAATGATATATAACATTACAACAAAAGAGGAAATAATGATATATTATGACATTTAATATTATATGTATTTTTTTAATGTATTAAAAGCATTATTTCATATCTTTCCACAGAAATAAATTAGAAACCAAGAAGGTATCAGAGCTAATCAACGAAATTACTATAATAGACCAAGAACATGCCAGGTGTCCAAGTGAGGCTCTTCATAGGAAAAGGCAGGCTCTGCATTCAGAACGCAACCTCTTGACAACTAAAGAAACAGAACAACTCATTTCTAAATCAAGATATCATTATTATGAACATGGAGAGAAAGCTAATAAGATCTTAGCAATCACCAATACGCACAGAGACAAAATCATTGACCATAAAAATACAATGCACACATTTAGAGACTACTATAAATCCTTATATTCTACTGAGTTTAAAGAAGACAAGACACATTATAATGCATTTCTGGATGCATTACAGACAGGGCCGTATTTTCCTATAGGCTAACTAGGCTTCAGCCTAGGGCCTCAAGATCAAGAGGGGCCTACATTCAAATTGTTAGCAAAATTAAAATTACACTACAGTAATCCCTCGCTATATTGCGCTTCGACTTTCGCGGCTTCACACTATCGCGGATTTTATATGAAAGCATAACTAAATATATAACGGATTTTTCGCTGCGGGTTCTCGGACAATGTGTCTTTTACTTCCTGTACATGCTTCCTCAGTTGGTTTGCCCAGTTGATTTCATACAAGGGACGCTATTGGCGGATGACTGAGAAGCTAACCAATCAGAGCACGCAGTTAAGTTCCTGCCTGCTGAATGCAGTGTTAACCAGGAAGTCTTGTCTCGCTCATTCAGCATAAACGTGTTTCTCTGTGTAAAGAGTTGTGCTCTTTTGTGTTTATCTTTGTGCATAGTCAAGCCCTTCATCATGGCTCCAAAACGATCTGCTACTGCTTCAGGGGCCGTGCCCAAGCGCAAACGGAAGATGTTAACGATTGCCAAAAAGGTAAACATTTTGGATTTGTTGAAGGCTACGATACTTTTTATTTAAAAAGTAGGAAAGGAATATAAGATCTACGGCCGCAGTGTCCTTTTAACCAGGGTGCAAAACGAGTTGTAAGTGGATGTAATAAGGCAGTAGTCTGGATGGAATCTGCTTTTGGGATTTGCATTGAAGACTGCCAGAAGAAGAACAACGGCAGTGCTACACAATCGCCTAAAGTGGCTACTTTGGAAGAACTGTAACGCTCTACTTTGTTGTGCAGTAAAATTAAACTCATTGTTATCGGACAAATCATCGTGTCATTGTTGGTGAGTAACCATAATTAATTTTCTACTTACAGTACTTAGTACATGTATGTACGTTTAGTGTCACTGTACATACATTTACTGTATACTATTTTTCTTGCGTTGTATGTATTTATTGCTGGTGGCCTGTCTATCGTAATGGCTGTAACATATGTGATATCGGAGACACTCAATATCTTTAAAATAATATTTAGGTTTTACTGTATATAAACAGTGTGTTTATATACATAATTTTAATGAATCTTACCTAATATCTAAGAGAATACAAAGGGATTATGCTGTATAACTCTGCAGGGAATATTTATAAACAGTGTGGGAGAGTTTATAAGGGCTTAAAATATATAAAAATAACCATACAAACATATGGTTTCTACTTCGCAGATTTTCACCTATCGTGGGGGGGGTCTGGAACGCAACCCCCGCGATCGAGGAGGGATTACTGTATTCTAAAACAGTGAACACTAAAACACTGAACCGAAAATAAGGAGAAATTCTACGATATGACTAATAAACAAACATAAAATGTATTGGTTAAGATCAACGCATTCGGCTCATTGGGTCTGTTCGTTTGTATATACTAGATTGCACCAAAGTATAGTTCATATGTTCACTGATTGCTATGGCAAATATTCACGTGCCTTATGCTACTAAGCTCTGGTTTGTTCTTGCATAAATAAAGTGCAGATTGGTGTAGATTGGAACAGACAAACGAACAGACCTATTGATATCCCGACGTTCGGTTATATTCGTGGTACTTCGATAATATGAAACACGTGTTAATGCTATTAGAAAAGATTCTTATTTTAGGATTGCGTACACGATCATTTGATTCTCGCCTTTTGAGTTCAGTAGGTTCAATACTTTAGTGAAGTGTTTATAGACTATTAAAAAATGTTTTGTGACAATATCTTCATTTCACGGAATTCTAGGTAAGTTCTTAACATATGTTTTAATTTGTATATTTAAAAATGTATATTACGTGCTTTATTTTATATTTTCATGGTTATATTATTAACATATTGATATATATCACAGTAATGATGTATTTTATTATCTCTCATGTAATTTACAAACTTAAAAATGGGAGGTGAAAGGGCCTCATAAGTGGAATAGCCTAAGGCCTCTTTTCATCTAAATCCGGCCCTGATTACAGATACAAATAGATACTTTCAATGCAGAGGAATTGGATAAACCTCTGGCGCTATCAGAATTATTAGATGCAATAAAGTCACTTCAGAGTGGGAAAGCAACAGGCCCCAATGGCTACCCTGCTGAATTTTATAAGAAATTCTCCACTCAGCTAGCTCCCCTCTTATTAGCAACATTTACAGAAGCTACAGGCAATACAATTTTACCTCAAACTTTTCGCCAAGCATTAATCACTGTTTTTCCTAAACAAAATAAGGACTTATTACAATGTGCATCATACAGACCAATTTCACTTTTGAATAATGATGTTAAGATACTCTCCAAAGTCCTAGCTGGAAGCATGGAGAAAGTGCTGCCTTCGGTAATATCATAAGATCAAACAGGATTTATTAAAGGCCGACACTTAGCTTCCAATCTTTGATGCCTGTTTAAGAATACTGTGCCTGCAGTCATAACAGCACTTACAGAATTTCAAAAGGTTTCTGGTCTCAGAATTAATCTGACTAAAAGTGTGCTCTTTCCAGTGAATTCTCAAGCACGCAATGTAAGATTAGACACCTTCCATTTTATCATCACGGATCAGTTAAATACCTAGGGGTAAACATTACAAGCAGACATAAAGCTCTCTATCAACAAAATCTTGCTGTCTGTATTGAAAAAATTAAGAATTAACATTGTTAAGATGAATATCCTTCCTAAGCTTCTCTTTTTATTTCAAAACATAACAATAAACATCAATAAATAATTTTTTAAGAAATTAGATTCAACCATAACCTCATTTATTTGGAATTCAAAACATCCACATATGCAAAGAGCGACCCTACAGAGACCTAAGGCAGAAGGTGGCATGGCTCTACCTAACTATACACAGGCTTGGTCGGCAATAGAAATTAAATCCTGCAGTACATCTTTATATTCTTTGCTTTGTACCCCAATAAATGCAAGTTATTGCCAATATGCTAAAAACCCAATTGTACTTCACTCACTCAGAATATTGAACCAATGTAGAAAGCATTTTAAATTAAAGAAGTTTTTAACTATGGCACCTCTGCACGAGAACCACCTTTTTTCCAACCTCTCAAACATATGCAGTTTTAATGTCTGGAAAACATTTTGGATTAAATCACTTAGAGATCTGTACATAGACAATGTCTTTGCATTCTACGAACAATTACATTCCAAATTTAATTTCTTTCACTACCTTCAAATCAGAAACTTTGTTAAACAGAACCTGCCCAATTTTCCTCAACTCCCACATACCTCTATGCTAGAAAAAATATTGATCAGTCTTGAGGACTCAGACAGCATTTTTGTAATATATAAAACCATTTTACGGTCCCTCCTTTTCAAAGATCCAAGAGGACAGTGGAAAAAGGATCTCTCACTCAGTATTTCAGAAAAGGAGTGGAAAGTAGCAATGTAGATAATCCACTCGAGCTCCATATGCACAAAGCATACAATTATTCAACTCTAAATTATATATCGAGCACATCTGTCTGGCTTAAAATTGTCCAAAATGTTTCTAGGGCAAGATCCAACCTGCGAACGTTGCAATCAAGATCCAGCCTCACTGGGCCACATGTTCTGGACCTGCACCAAGTTAACATCATTCTGGACAAAAATCTTTAAAGGCCTATCAGACAGCCTTGGTGTCACACTCCCTTCTAACCCATTAACAGCTGTGTTTGGTGTATTCCCAGATGGGCTTAAAGTGGAGAAGGACAAACAAACTGTAATTGCCTTTACTACACTATTGGCATGTAGCCTTACCTTGATCAACGAAGAATTCTAACTCTCCTATTCTAAGTCAGTGCGTAACTGATGTTATATACTATTTGAAACTAGAAAAAAAACAAATTCTCACTTAGAGGGTTTTTGCAGAACTTTTTCAAAACCTGGCAGGATCTGATCAATAACATTTTAGAATAAGCTTTTAAAGCACTGAGAATTTCTCCATGTATCATTATTCACTTATTAATTCATCTGTTTACTTATTTTTACTAGCTTTTAGTTTTAACTTAGCCACAGGGATGCATAAACCAGTGTGTTTTTTCGTGCCGGTCCCAAGCCTGGATAAATGGGGAGGGTTCTGGTATGGAATCCCTACAGATTATATTTTTTTCTCCAGCCGTCTGGTGTTTTTTTTTGTTTTTTCTGTCCCCCCTGGCCATTGGACCTTACTCTTATTCTATGTTAATTAATGTTGACTTATTTTCTTTTCTTATTGTGTCTTTTATTTTTCTATTCTTTATTATGTAAAGCACTTTGAGCTACTGTTTGTATGAAAATGTGCTATATAAATAAATGTTGTTGTTGTTGGTTATGTAAGTATGGGCATCCGGCGTAAAATTTTGCCAAATCAATATGCGGAGAACAATACAAATTTCCATACCGGATTGGTTGAGCCCTGGGTTAACAACGACCACCACCAGTACTGTTAGTCAACAGGGTGCAGGCGGAAATTGGGCAACTGTTGGCCGGAGAAGAAGAAGAGGGGGGGAGATGTGTCCGGAGGCAGGAGGAGACGAGGAAGGTAAAGAGAGTGGAACTGAGGGTGGGAACTTTGAATGTTGGCAGTATGACTGGTAAGGGAGAGAGTTAGCAGATATGATGGAGAGAAGGAAGGTTGATATATTGTGCGTGCAAGAGACTAAATGGAAGGGGAGTAAGGCCAGGTGGATTGGAGGTGGATTCAAATTGTTCTATCATGGTGTGGATAGGAGGAGAAATGGAGTAGGGGTTATTCTGAAGGAACAGTATGTCAACAGTGTTTTGGAGGTGAAAAGAGTGTCAGACAGAGTAATGATTATGAAGCTGGAAATTGGAGGTGTGATGATGAATGTTGTTAGTGCATATGCCCCACAAATTGGGTGTGCAATGGATGAGAAAGAAGATTTTTGGAGTGAGTTGGATGAAGTGATGAACAGTGGTGATTGAAGTGGATTTCAATTGACATGTTGGTGAAGGGAGCAGAGGAGACGAGGAGGTGATGGGTAGGTATGGTGTCAAGGAGAGGAATGAAGAAGGTCAGAGGATAGTGGATTTTGCCAAAAGGATGGACATGGC
This sequence comes from Polypterus senegalus, assembly GCF_016835505.1. Lineage (NCBI taxonomy): Eukaryota > Metazoa > Chordata > Cladistia > Polypteriformes > Polypteridae > Polypterus > Polypterus senegalus. The sequence goes on from NC_053158.1 coordinate 81,226,629, forward strand.
TGTGGTGAATACGTATTTTAAGAAGAGGGAGGAACATAGGGTGGAGTACAAGAGTGGAGGAAGATGTACACAGGGAGATTACATCCTATGCAGAAGAGTCAATCTGAAGGAGATTGAAGACTGCAAAGTAGTGGCAGGGGAAAGTGTAGTTAAGCAGCATAGGATGGTGGTCTGTAGGATGACATTGGAGATCAAGAAGAGGAAGAGAGTGAGGGCAGAGCCAAGGATCAAATGGTGGAAGTTGAAAAAGGAAGACTGCAAGGTTGAGTTTAGGGAGAAGATGAGACAGGCACTGGGTGGCAGCAAAAAGTTACCAGACAGCTGAGAAACTACAGCAGATGTAGTAAGGGTGACAGCAAGAAGGGTGCTTGGTGTGACATCTAGACAGAGGAAGGAGGAAAAGGAAACCTGGTGGTGGAATGGGAAGTACAGGAGAGTATACAGAGGAAGAGGATGGCAAAGAAGAAGTGGGATAGTCAGAGAGATGCAGAAAGTAGAAAAGAGTACAAGGAGATAAGGCGCAAGGTGAAGAGAGAGGTGGCGAAGGCTAAAGAAAAAGCTTATGATGAGTTGTATGAGAGGTTGGACACTAAGGAGGGAGAAAAGGACCTGTAAGGATTGGCTAGACAGAGGGACCGAGCTGGGAAAGATGTGCAGCAGGTTAGGGTGATAAAGGATAAAGATGGAAATGTACTCACAAGTGAGAAGAGTGTGTTGAGCAGATGGAAAGAGTACTTTGAGAGGCTGATGAATGAAGAGAACGAGAGAGAGAAGAGGTTGGATGATGTGGAGATAGTGAATCAGGAAGTGCAACGGATTAGCAAGGAGGAAGTAAGGACAGCTATGAAGAGGATGAAGAATGGAAAGCTGTTGGTCCAGATGACATACCTGTGGAAGCATGGAGGTGTTTTGGAGAGATGGCAGTGGAGTTTTAACCAGATTGTTTAATGGAATCTTGGAAAGTGAGAGGATGCCTGAGGAGTGGAGAAGAAGTGTACTGGTGCGATATTTAAGAATAAGGGGATGTGCAGGACTGTAGTAACTACAGGGGATAAAATTGATGAGCCACAGCATGAAGTTATGGGAAAGAGTAGTGGAAGCTAGGTTAAGAAGTGAGGTGATGATTAGTGAGCAGCAGTATGGTTTCATGCCAAGAAAGAGCACCACAGATGCAATGTTTGCTCTGAGGTGTTGATGGAGAAGTATAGAGAAGGCCAGAAGGAGTTGCATTGCATCTTTGTGGACCTGAGAAAGCATATGACAGGGTGCCTCGAGAGGAGTTGTGGTATTGTATGAGGAAGTCGGGAGTGGCAGAGAAGTATATAAGAGTTGTACAGGATATGTACGAGGGAAGTGTGACAGTGGTGAGGCCTGCGGTAGGAGTGACGGATGCATTCAAGCTGGAGGTGGGATTACATCAGGGATCGGCTCTGAGCCCTTTCTTATTTGCAATGGTGATGGACAGGTTGACAGACGAGATTAGACAGGAGTCCCTGTGGACTATGATGTTTGCTGATGACATTGTGATCTGTAGCGATAGTAGGGAGCAGGTTGAGGAGACCCTGGAGAGGTGGAGATATGCTCTAGAGAGGAGAGGAATGAAGGTCAGTAGGAACAAGACAGAATACATGTGTGTAAATGAGAGGGAGGTCAGTGGAATGGTGAGGATGCAAGGAGTAGAGTTGGCGAAGGTGGATGAGTTTAAATACTTGGGATCAACAGTACAGAGTAAAGGGGATTGTGGAAGACAGGTGAAAAAGAGAGTACAGGCAGGGTGGAATGGGTGGAGAAGAGTGTCAGGAGTGATTTGTGACAGACGGATATCAGCAAGAGTGAAAGGGAAGGTCTACAGGACGGTAGTGAGACCAGCTATGTTATATGGGTTGGAGATGGTGGCACTGACCAGACAGCAGGAGACATAGCTGGAGGTGGCAGAGTTAAAGATGCTAAGATTTGCATTGGGTGTGACGAGGATGGACAGGATTAGAAATGAGTACATTAGAGGGTCAGCTCAGGTTGGACGGTTGGGAGACAAAGTCAGAGAGGCAAGATTGCATTGGTTTAGACATGTGCAAAGGAGATATGCTGAGTATATTGGGAGAAGGATGCTATGGATAAAGCTGGCAGGCAAGAGAAAAAGAGGAAGGCCTAAGAGAAGGTTTATGGATGTGGTGAAAGAGGACATGCAGGTGATGGGTGTAACAGCACAAGATGCAGAGGACAGAAAGATATGGAAGAAGATGATCCACTGGGGCAACCCCTAATGGGAGCAGCCGAAAGAAGAAGACTAGCTTTAAGTTTTACTCTGCTGGCTTAGCTCTCTTTCTCAGGGGTGGCGTTTGATTTGTTTTCGATCTTATATTTGTAAAAATTTATTTATTTGTATGGAATGATGTGTGATTTTAATAAAATAAATAAAATAAAGATAAATAAAAGCATGTAACGTTCCATACAATCAAGTCAAGCTTAACAAAACTAAATTACATTCAACCCCCACACATAAGAAAGACAGGAAGGCCAACAGCCAGAGTAAAACTTTGATTTCAACTTTCACAGGTTGGCTCTTGCCCTGGAAACATTTTGGATAATTTTAAACAAAATAGATTTGCTCGATTTAAGTTGAATAACTGAATGCTTTGTGCATATGGAGCTACAGTGAATTCTGGGCATGGCTGCCTTCCACTCCTTTTCTGAAATGTGTGAGAGATCCTCTTTCCACAGTACTTTGGGATCTTTAAAAGGATGGGACTTTAAAATAGTTTTATATATTTTACAAATGCTGCCTGAGTCTTCAAGACTAATCAATATTTCTTTTGGAATAAAAATAGGTGGGAGGTGAGGAAAATTTGGCAGATTTTGTTTAGCAAAGTTTCTAATTTGGAGATAGTGGAAAAATTGTGTTGATGGGAAGCTACATTTGAAGTGTAATTGTTTGTAGAATGCAAAGACATTATTTATATACGTATCTCTGAATGATTTAATCCCATACGTTTTCCAAACATTGAAAACTATGTAAGTTTAAGAGGGTGGAAAGAAGGGTGTTATCATGTAGAGGTGCCACAAATAAAATATTCTCTAACTTGAAGTACTTTCTACATTGGTTCCATATTCTGAGTGAATAAAGGACAATTGCGTTGTTAATATATTGACCATATCTTGTATTTACTGGTGTATAAAGCAAGGAATCTAAAGAAGTACTGCAGGAGTTTATTTCAATTGTGGACCAAGCTAGTGTGTGTTCATCTATTTGTGTCAATGTCCAGGTTTTTACAGCTTACATTTTTGTAATAAAACTGAAAACCAGGTAGAGCAATGCTACCTTCTGATTTAGGTCATTGTAGGGCCGCCCTTTGGATGCATGTATATTTCGAATTCCAAATAAATTAAGTTATGATTGAATCAAATTTCTTAAAAAATTATTTGTTAATACACTGTATATGGGAATGTTTTGAAATAGAAACAGAAGCTTAGGTAGGATATTCATCTTGATAGTATCAATTCTCCCTGCTATAGCAAGTAGTAGTAGACCATTTATGCACGTCTTGTTTAAGTTTTTCCAAGCACATAGCTAAATTTTGTTGAAAAAGAGATTTATATTTACTTGTGATGTTGACCCCTAGGTATTTAAACTGATTTGCAATGGTAAAAGGGAAAGTGTGCAATTTGATGCTGTTTGTTAGAGAATTCACTGGAAAAAGCACACTTTTGCTCAAATTCATTTTCATATTATATTATTTGTATTAAATTGCACAGTTTAATGTCTTTTTTATATTCATTTCACTTATTGTGGTTCTTGCACAATATCATCACTGTGTAATGGAAAATTCTGAGAATGCAGATTTTGGCAGCTATCTAATGTTTACAGCAAGACTACTGTGATTAAGGCGAGTAGGGCAAACTCAGAAAACATTGGCAAATTGCGGAAAAAAATTACCATTGAAAAATTCAAGCAGTGTTTAAGTTAAAAAATGTATATTTATGTCAGGACTTTTTTAAGGTTTTAGTTCTGCTTTTTATTTTTCTTTCTTTGACCATTTTTTTTTTTTAATGTTTGCAATTAAACATCAAACATTGCTTTTTACCTAATTACTTGGTAATCAGTTGTTATTATTTTTAATTGTTAGTTGCTTTCTTTTTATTTACTTATTTTATTTTGTATATACTCTGTTGCAGTTTAAAAGATAAACTTTGGAAGGCAGGTTCACCTAATTATGGCAGCCACCTGAAATCCTAGTTAAGGAAACTTTCAGCCCAAGTCTAACTGCTGGGATACTGAATTCTTGTCTTGTCTTTGATTTTGAATCTGGTTCCTTAATTAGTTTTTTTTAATTGTAATAATAACGTAATTAACTTTGCAAATTATGTGTTTCTTTCAGCTTTTCCCCTCCTTTTTCCACTCCTTTTCCCTCAGTATGTATAGCCAAGTTTCAATTTGCAAACAGGGACATAATCATATAAAATATTAAATTAGTCTAAGTCTCATCAATCATGTTTAAAACATAACAGTAATAATAATAACAATAATAATAATAATGCAAAGAACATACCTTTGTGATATCTTGCTCCCTCATCCAGAATGGAAATGGGATGCCACGAGAAAGTACTTGAAACATTGTGGCCCTTAGTGCACAGTAATTGTCTCCTCGGATTTGGTGAACATACTTTATGTGGTATTTATCATACATTTCTTGATAAGCCTAAGTGTAAAAAAGACAAATGGATAAAGTGATACTTTAAGAAGAACTGAATCATTAATAAAAAAACATAATGAAAATGCTACCTGACTTGAGTCCAATTCATCTGCCTAATGAATGCCTCATAATTATAACTTGTGGAATGTTATTTATTAATCTCTCTCTTTAAAAGGTTCAAATTAGCAAAGATGATATTTTAACTTTCTCAAATCCAATGAATACTCCTGCAGAAGTTTCTGATATTATGTCTTCAAAATTGTTATTTATTACTAACTATTTTGTGGTAATCATGTTTTCCTTTTTGCCTCAAGGTGGTCAGACATTTGTTACCAATGATGCTCTAAAAACACTGACATTGGTCACTCACTGCATATTATTACTATGAGGAGCTATGAGAACTTTATTTATGTGTGTGTAGTATGTTCCATTAAGTATATATATTTTAATATACATATTCAATATTTTTGTAATAGGTATTTTTCTTCTTTCTTGTCTTGTAAAATTTTATTGCATGTTTTATTTTAGCCACACTGTATTTGTGGCCCAGTTTTAATATTAACCAGCTGCTCCACAAATCCAAAAAACCTGGGTATGAATGCTAGTCTGGGCACTGCCTGTGTGAAGGGCTCTGATTTTGTCTGTGTGGATTTATCTCCAAATACTGTAGTTTTCCTCCAACATCAGGATGACATTCTAGCTTCTCTCAGCAATCCCTGTATGAATTAGTGTGGGTGCATATACACTCCAGTAGATTGATGTCCATCTAGGGTTGGTTTTCTTCTTATGCCAAATTGGCACCACCTTCCTTTGACCCTGATAAATGGATTTAAAATGGATGACTGGACTGATAATTGTGTATGTGTATCGCACTTTGAGCCTGGTTATAAGTAGTGTCCTTCAGAAAAAAAATAAAATTGACCTAAAAGAATTTTAATTAGGATAGCTTTACCTTTTTAGATAATCTATGCAGTGAACTGCAACATTTCAGCTACAAAAAATATCTCTCTATTATAAAAAAAAAAATCCTGGGAGTGAAAGATGGGAGACGAGACGTGATCTTCACTGTAAGATCACGGAAGACACTTAAAAGCCCCGCAAGACGAAACAGATTGGCCACGGACCGTCTCACGATGACATAGAACATGAGATTCTTGCAAGACACGCCCTACTTAAAATCAATATCAAACAAGACCATGAGCAGCAAAACACTCAGTCGTGTAAAGGCTGCACACACTGATCCAGGGCTCTCAGCACATGTAAAGCGTATAAGGACAATTAGTTATAAACAAAATGTTGACAACTAAGCGAAGTAGAAAGCAGCATGGAAAATTAGAGACTCCAAAAGCGTTGGAGAGAAAAAAGAGCAAAAATTAAAAAGAATAATCTAGGTGCAAATTCAGAAAATAAGGAAAGTAATTATCAGCCCAGAACAAGTGGAATTAAAAAAAAGCATGTCCAATCAGGGTCAGAATTAAAAGACAGAGAGTAAAAGACAAAGTAGAACTTCATAAAGATGTTCACAAACATTGGCGCTATACAGATACAGAGCAGGTTAGAGATTATAAAAGCAGGGATTCGAAAGGCTCAAAAAAAAAATCATGGCGCAATATACATGTGGAGAAAGTTAAAGAATATGAAAGCAGGAAAATTAGAAAGTATAAAAAAAGGAAAGTAAAGATCGCAGTAGCGCAAGCAAACAGAAATTATTACACGAAAAAGGGAAAATAATCACCACGGACCAGTTGTCATTGAAAAAAAAGCAGGACAAAGCGAGGTCAGAAATGAAAGACAGAACAGAAAACAAAGTAAAATGTCATAAAGACATTAAAAAACAAGGGGGCCAAACACATGCAGAGCAGGTTAGAGATAATGAAAACTGGAATTCAAAAGACTCAAAAAAATCGTAGGCACGAAACACATGCAGAGCAAGATACAAAATATGAAAGCAGAAAAAAACGACAGTGTCAAAACAAAGAAAGTAAACATTGCATTGCCGCAAAAAAAGAGAAATTATTACTCAGAGAAATAATGAAAAGGTGAATAGAGATCGAATATAAGGACATAGGTGATATGTCAGAAGTATGTAAATATTGTAAGGCTTTGAAGTTTAAGTCAGAGAATTTCAAAAACGTGGTTTACCTCACATGCATTTATTGGTTACTTTGCAAAAAAAATTATTAACTGCTGATGATGTTGATCGTTTTGTCTGTGCTGAAATTCCAAACAGAAACCTATCCTGAATTACGGTACAAAGTCATTAAACACATGTCTCACTGATCTCATTTAAAAGATTCAGCATATTGGGACTCGAAAGATTCCAAATATTGTTTTACAGAAGTTCTGAAATAAAAGTGACACTAATGAAATAGCAACAATTAAGAGAAAAAAAATCTTAAAAGTGTGTATACAGAAAAACAAACACGGGGGTTGGTGAGCAAAGCGAGCAGGTTGTGAAGCCTCCTAATCTATACTAATAAAAAGCCCTCACTGACTGACTGACTGACTCACTCACTCATCACTAATGCTCCAACTTCCCGAGTAGGTTGAAGGCTGAAATTTGGCAGGCTCATTCTTTACAGCTTACTTACAAAAGTTAAGCAGGTTTAATTTTGAAATTCTCCGCGTAACGGTCATAATTGAATCCTACTTACGTACATATATACGTCCATAGCCTGCAGCTCGGTCGCCACGTAGTTGGTTGCCTGCCTATATAGCGTCCCCCATCCCCACGCCTCCCACGTAATTGACTGCCTGCCCATATAAGGCCATCCGTCCCTCCGGTCTCTACATTCCATTCGTTGCTTCGCCACGGTATTCACGTCTCCCTGCTGATAACTGCAGCCTTTTTATTTATTCCACGGCTTCTCGACTGTTTTATTGTTCGTTTATTACGATTATAAGTATTGTGTAGGTATTTTAGACTTAGTTTACTGTTCAGGTACCGATTTCCTTTATTGTTACAACCGTACTTCCATTAACATGTCTACTGAGGTAATCACCATTGATCAAAGAACTGTCACTTACCGAGTGGTTTCCATGCCCGGAGATGCCGCCTGCCTTTACATTCTCTGTGTTATATTGCACGACCATATCAGGCTCAATCTTGATATCCGGAGGAACATTGTGTCTTATGTATTCAATGACTGGGACAGGTTCAAGTTGTGGACTGATGACGGTACAGGAGATAATTATACTACACAGGGGCACTATAAGAGTGAAATGCTTAAGCCATTCACCTATGCTTCTGCATGTGAGTTGATTGCTGCCGCTGAATTGTTTGGTTGTTGCTTTCAAGTGTACCGAAATGGCCAAATATTTTACATCTTTGCAGAACCGCCAATGCCTCTTAAACATCTTAGATTCACAGGTGACAATTTGAGTAGTGGACACTTTGATGTTTATGAATGTTTCAACTCTCAAAGCTGGATGCGAAGTTATCGATGAAGCCGGTTGTATGCTTACAACACTTGACAGATGCCGAATGTCACTTCAACACAACTCCTGCAAATATTAAGGTAATTGAAACAAACCATGAAACTCAAACCGATTATGACAGCAGCAATCCAAGGTGTGAGAAAACAGTAAAAAGGAGGCGTGTCAGACGTCGTGGTACATTTTCTGATGTAGCTAGACAGAAACAACTTCGTGACGCTGCCGCCAAATACTTGCAGAAAAATCCACAAGTTCACAGAGACGCTGTTGCTAAATACTCGCAGAAAAATCCACAAGTTAATAGACATAATGTCGCTAAATACTCGCAGGCAAATCCACAACTTAATGCTGGGAATGCCTGTTAAACATCTTAGATTCAAAGTAGCGATTTGGGTAGTGAACACTTCAATGAATGAAACCTGTTATCTTTACAACGGTTGACATACACGGAATGTAACTTAAACACAACACATCCTCCAAATACAAACCTGATTGAAAGAAATAATGATAATCAAATCCTTGATGACAGCAACACTCATAACAGTGACAAAACAATTACATTGACAATCATGTTACATTATTTTTAAAATGTTTCCTTTTCTTTTTCATAACTTCTTTAACACACTACTTCTCCGCTAGCGGTATTTTGCTAGTCTATAATATAATTAAACTAGGCACTTATATAAAGCTTTTTTATATATACATAGACAACACTGTATATATCTATATCTAATATGTCTATCTGTATACAGTATATAGTCATGGGAGTGTTTTGTAGCATTGTGTTACAGGGAGACATTTGCCTATTAGAAGTTGTAATGTGCTTGTTCTCTCTTTTCTAAAGGAATGCAGTCTGAATAATGGCCAAGCTCCTTGACTTACATGGGAAACAAAGAGAGAGAGAGTTAGGAAAAAAAGCCCTAGGATCAACTTACATCAATGGATCTGCTATTTTTCAAAGGTAGAACATACGTAGACCAATATACTTTTTAACATGATATTCCTCATTCCAACTTTTTCATAATTAATGAGGGAATTTAGGTTTCTCCAATCTGTCTACAAGTGTGAGTGGGACATTGATGTCTGTCCTAGCACAAACGTACATGAATGCACACACACACACACACACATGCACACATACAGTATGCTATCTTATATAAGGGCAATTAACCTAACACACAAATCTCTGCCATGTGGGAGGAAAACCAGAGTAACTACAGAAGAAACCATTTTGACAAGGGGAGCATGTGCAGACCAGGATCTGAACTCACAATTAAAATGTTGACAGACAGTCATGCTACCCCCTATACTACTTTGCCACCCACACTGGGTTAATTTGAACTCTAAATTGGGCTTCGGTATATGAGAGTGTGGGTATGAGCATGAATGTGCCGCACTGTTGACTGATATCCCAATTTGGAATTGCTCCTTCCTTGCAAGACTGCAGTGCTAATCAAATCACTGTATTCTAATGTCAACATTATTAGTTTATAGATTCCTTATAAAAGTTATTTTTACTGCAGTATTTATCATGCATTGTAAACCCTGTAATATAACTGTAAAAGGAAAAACATATACAGGGTGGTCCAGATCTAATTATGTAGATCTAGATCGTCTGGATGACTTTGATGTATGCCGGGACAATTCCAGTTCAGCGCGAAGGCGATTCTTCATGTCGTCAGTTCACACACTTCTCGATGGTCTGGGATTTTTCAGGTAATTTTCTATGTAATAAACTTAATAAGTTATAGTGTAATGAAAATTGCATAATTAGATCTGGACCACCCTATATATAAAAACGGTTAAAATGCTTCTGTGTGGACTATACAAAGATGATCAAGGCTACCTTGGGTGTAGCACTACATTTTCTATGAAAACAGGCTAATGGAAACAAGGAAAAATAAATAGTTCAGATATTCTGATTGATGACTTATATTACCTTCTTTATTTTCTCTGCGTGGGGTGTACCTCCTTTCCATTCAAAATCACAATATGTCATAAGATCCATTTTTGGGGACACGCTAAGCGATCCTGTATTCAGACAAAAACAACACAAAAACAATCAGACTTGGCTTAATGTTAAAAGATAAAACAGAAAATGAAAAATATAAAAAGATCTTACTTCTGCTTATTCCACTGCAGCTAAAAGTGAACAGAAAAAAAACGGAATCAGTAAGGAACATTGATGAATTCCTGTTAGTTAATTATTACTATTACAGTAGTAATATGTTAGTATCACAAAAAGACATCCAGTAATGTAATCATCATTCTAGCCCTGTTCCATGGCAGTATGTTGACCTTACTGTGGAAATTGTGATTCTACAGCAAAACATTTATAGTTTTTTGGCAAGACAGGACTTCCTCTGGACACTAACCTAGTACTAAATGTCAGAGTTCTGGACATTTGATTCATACTGTAGGTCAAATGGTGACACATGAAGACATGGACATTTATATGGATGTCTAAAATATATGATTCATTAATTAAACATCAAAAATGTTCATCCCAAGTAGAAACTGCAGTGCCACATAGTCAGATACACAACAACATCTACACTAAACACACTGAAGCCTAAACAGTAAGTGATTAAATAAAGTAAATAGCTTTATAATTGATTTAAATTAAATGACAGATTAACATTGTCTAGGCTAACATTGGCTCTATATTGGACCCATATGTATGAGAATGGCTACCCTGTAAAGGTTTGCAGTCTCTTTCAAATTTGTTCTTCTTTTTTCAAGAAAGACTCTTGGCCTACTCTAACCCTATATAGTACAAACATGGTCTGAAAATGAATGAATGAGCGAAGTTCAACTTAATTGTACTAAAATTTATCAATAGGTGTTTCTGTGCCACTATACAGTATATAGCACATGCAAAAGTCTTAGTCACATTAAACAGTTCACACCATTACTTGTTTAATCATTTTATGTCATTTGGATTAGTCTGACAAAAGAAAAGAGAAAAACCTAAGAGTTTCAAATAAACCTAATACAAAAAATCAGTAATACAATAAGATATTTGAATGTCCTTCAAGAAAAAAAAAACTAACAGAGAAAAAATACCACTTTCCAGTTAAAAAGTAAGATATTTGTAGGCATATATAGCATCAAGCTCATCAGGCTTGCTTCCCTTTAAAATCGGAAGATGTCTAGTACCACTATCAGCTGAAAACATGCAAATATCATGGGACCCTGGTATACCCATCTACAGTCTAGAGTAGTCGTATCAGAAGTTGTCTTCATGAAAGAGTTTTGACCACACTTGGATGGAGAAACATGGCAGAAGACACTGGTCTGATGAGTTATCGATCATGCAGTACCATCAGAGATGCTTCTGATCTGCCAGTTTTATTTTGCAGTATGACAAAGGCCATAGCACACAGCCAAATCATAAAAAAATTATATGTGGCCAAAAAAAGAAACAGGAAATACATGCAACAAATTGTATGCAGCCAAATGAGCCCTGATTTCAACATCATCAAGCCTGTCTGGAATAACTTGCAGAGTCAGAAGCAAGTAAGATGCCTAAGATGTTTGCACAGTACTGTATGTCTATACTGTATAATATACATGTACATATATCAACAAAATATTATATTTAGATTTAAAATTAAAATGTAATTCAATTAAATTATCTGTTTGCTTTATTAATGTTAAATCACAAATACTGTAGATACAATTACTATGAAAGGTCACACAATAAGCAGAATAATCCCTGATTCTTTATACTGTACTATTAATTGTTCATTTAAGTAAAGAAAAATGCCTTTATTTTTTAAGTTCCCAGTGCCATAATTTGAATTTCAGTCAAAGTGTAAATCAAGAAGACCAAGAAAGTTTTTAAGTTTTTAAAACAGCTAAGAGATTAAGACTAGGGACAGGAAACAGATATAAAAATATGTAAGAGACACTATTTAAATACATTGAAGTTGGTCATTAAGAATCATTCCTTCTTTGAATTTAACAATTGTGTCAGCACTCTGAGCCGACCAGTTGTGTAGGTGACAATATAAAGGTAAATTGTATAATGTAAGATTACATGACATGTGTGCTATGTTTGGAAATAATGCACCAAAATAATAAATAAAACTTTAATGCAAATTATCTTTCAATTATACACTATATATACAGTAGAAAACTCTGAACTCTCTTAAGTGTAAGTAACAAAATGTTTAGTCATTAAAGTGGTAATGCAGTTGCAACCAAATATGAATATTATAACAAGCATGTAATTAACTTCCTTATTGTTATATTTTCCCCCCAGAAAAATAATCCAAAAACTTTAACAAAAAATGTTACTCTGTGTAACAGAAACATATAAATAAAAATGTCAGCATAATCACAGTAGGAAAGGTATGACTAGTGTCCACTGCCGAACTGATGCAGATTTAGAATACAGTATGTGCTTTGTGTGATATGTGTTGAAACAGTCACCGATGTACATAGGCACTGTTCAAGCAGATGTAGAAAGATTATTTTATAATATTCCAGATGTATCTAGAGCTTGCTTTGCACAGCATGTTGAAGTTGGTATCTAATCTTACCCATCTGGCTGTGTTGTACACTATCCATAACAGCCTTACCTTGTAACCCATGAGACTTTAATCAATACTTATGTCGTGATCAGGAATATACACCTGCTGCATATTTTTGATAATAGCAAGATACACATCCCACAGTTTTTATAGTTTCAGTGATAGGTGATTGGCCTTACCAAAGTCATTGTTATTAGTGAAATGCAAGTATTTCATAATGAGTGAAAAATGACACACACTCATAACATTGTCTGCAACAATGGGTCTGGTTTGTGAGGCAGTACCATCTCTGGAATGGTTTTCAGGAAACTGAAAAAAACTCAAATATCAACTGCAGTGACAGACTGGCAGTGACTGTGAAAAGCAAATGATTTTCTGTGGCTTTTCGATACTGTTCAGTATAGAGGTTTGTTTCTAGAACTATTTTCTCCACCAGATTATCTTCAAAAAATTGTAAATAGTTCAGATAATCACGATGAACAGACACCTTTAGATCAAGGTTTCCACAAATTAGCAACAAAGTGGTGAAGGTTTGTTAGCAGGAGAGTGAAGCTGACAACAAACACGAACATCACCAAAACTTGGCAGGTTGGAATGTACTGCATTTTCTTTGTCTGGGTCAACATCTAATGATTAGTTCACACTGTCGTTAATATTGTTTGATTTGAGCAATGGTTCAGCTGCAGTTTGTTCTGAAACTGGCTTAATGTCTATTAGTTTGCCATTGAGTTTTTAGTTTCCATACAGTGGTCATGTTTTTTTGCAGCATGATGTTATTTTATCCACTAAATAGCAGCAGAATTCTGTCCCAAGCATAATTCGGGCTTAACACTATAAAGCGGATCATTACACATCACTCTGAATCTGAGTTGGTCTTAACTTTAATTACATGAAATTCTGTGCCTGAGTCAGGATAATGCCAAGGAAATTAAACAGATTTTTTATGGAAAAAAAATTTTAATAGGAAAAAAAATGGTGGGAGGAAAGTTCATAATACAGTACATACTTTTACATTTTCTTACAAAATTAATATACAGTTTCATGCCAAGGCAAGAAGTTTAAAGATATTATCAGAAGATACGTGAGCAAGCCAAATGACAAGCTGACTGAAATAAGGCACATGAATATACTATCTGTGACTGTGCCACTTACCATAACACCCAATTGTCCTCATAGTCATTCTAAGTATACTTTCTGGTATCCACAGGTTGGAACAGAGCTAGATGTTGGTGACTCACAATCACAGTCTCAATTATTCTAAGAACAAAAATAGCGTTTCAGTCAACTTTATGCTGTGTTTACATGCTTCCATTTCAGTGTAGTTGTGATTTGATTGTGCTAACTAATTTAAGAATGACTGAGCTCTGATTATTACATGTAACCACAACAACTGTGGAATGCCAGAAGGTATACTTGGAACGACCATGAAGATGATCGGTGTCAGCATTAGTAGCACAGTCTAATGATGATGTGTTTACATGTTGCTTTTTAATGTGTTTGTTATTTGATTGCACTATCTGCAGTGAGAATGACTAAGACTGTGATTGTGAGTCAACAACAGCCAGCCTCACTTCAAACAATTTTCTTTTCCTTACATACAACACAATATATTTATAAGCTATAAAACACTATTACACTGTTGCAAATATTCTGTCTTCAGATTCCTGATAACAGTATTGACTTACTCTCTTATTAATCGGGCAATGTAAATGTATGGCCCCTTGATGAACCATAACCCAAGCAGGAAACGACAAGCAGATTTTAACTTTTCTGTCAGTGTTCTCCATATGAAGCCAGTATTCTGAGAGAAGGAGTGCAGAGTGGTCTGAAATGGACTCCTTTCTGGAAAGGAAACAGAACAATGCACAAAATAAGAGTTAGCTTTACAAAAAAACATATCCACCGAGGCCCATTTTGTTTACTGCAATATTAAGGAAAAGTGTTTCTGTAAGCCACTAGGAGAAAGGAAAAGTACATATAAAATAACAAGTAATTCAAGTATTTCCCCTGAACAAATAAAGTGTATTCTATTTATCTATCTATCTATCATTGGAAAGGAATTGATCTGACCACATAATTATCGTAATATATATATATTTATATTTACACAAAGGACAATAATAAACAACATAAAACATAAAATTATGACAGTATAAGGAGTTTTTGTAGTCTTCATTCTCGATAACAATGTGAAATTACACATTTTTAAGGGCATGCCAAATTAGAGATTTTCAGTTTTATCCTTCATTTATGAAATCTTAGCTAGTCCACGGCAGTCAGTGGTGCGTTCCCGTGAACCCTAATGTGACACACCTAATGACTAAGACCAGTGTTTCCCAACCACGGTCCTGGGGAGCCACTGTGCCTGCACGTTTTTGTTCCAACCAAATTCCTAATCAGTGACAACACATGAAAGCACTGATCTCATTTAATTAGCTGGTATAATTTTTCTCTTATTTCACATTCAGAAAAGCACAACAGCATGATTTTTATATTTATAAGACATTTAAAAATATTTCTAATTTTGCTATACATTTAAATGCTTAACTCTCTTTTGTTGATTTCATTATATTTTGCCCTTTCTCTGTGCAGTTTTCCCCCCCTGTGTTTGTATCTTATTAATGACAATTAAAAACGAGCAGAGCAGACATGCTGACAAACAACACTGAATAATCAAAGGCTGCAAGTACTTTAGCATCAGACCCACTAATTAGTAAATAATGGATTAATTAAACAATTAGAACACCTAGAAAAGTAGAATGAAAATCAAGATAAAAATATTGTTAAAAAGAAGAAAGTACATTATTCCCACATAACTGCTTGGTACATTTTAATATATACATACACAAAATATATATATATATTTTACCAAACATAGTTGCGTAATGTAATATTGGCATTGTAATATTCTCTCCTATAGAAAAAGACACATGACTTCTGAATTCTGATGTTTCAGTTCTTGTGGTAAAGATGGATAGATTGTTTAGCTAGTTACTATTACCTTTTAGTTACAGTGACACCAATACCATAATACATTAGCTGGCTTTATTTTAAAGTTACGATTACTACCTCTCAGAAACAAAATAGGTGTACATATGGTTTGATTAAAGTGATGCTATGTTTCTTTCATGGTTGGCTTTCTCCAGAGACATGAAAGAATCTTCAGTGTGCTTTTCTTTGTTTGTTCTCCTTCGCCACCTTGGTTGCACCTTCTGGTTGTAAGTGGTATTGCACTTTTCTCTTTGAGGTTTTCACACACAGTGTCCTTGGTTACTATCAAAGTTATACCTGCTGAGTCAGCTAGTAGTCAGTAAGCTCCCTTCGTTGGCAAGGCTAACACTTAGCTTTTATGTACAGTCTTCCTCTATGGGGTTACTTGCTATCTTAGCAAGGTTTGAACTAACAGCACACTTAATCCAACTGCTTTTATGGTCTTTAATTTCTCCAGTCCAGCAACAGTTACCCTTTAGAATATAAGGGATTGCTCTACAATTAGTTACAGCAACATGCTATGGGGTCTCTGTTCTACAGACCAGAAGTTATGGACAAGGCTGGGAAATGGGCTTGATGGTTTTTAAGGACAGAGTCATTAGTTTCTTGGGTTCACATAAGCCCATCCTTTTTGATTGTCTACTGGCTCAGTTATGTCCATCAAGGCTGCCAATCATTGAGTTATATCTCTTTGTTCAAGTTTGGGTATTTAGATGGTACTTCGGAGAGTGAATGTCACTTGGCTTGTGACTGGTCATTTTTACTAGATAAAGTAAAGAAGCTGCATTCTAAAGAGAGGCCTTGTTAGGAGGATAGAGACTCTTTAGTTACTTTGTTAAATTTAAAAAAAAAAAAAAACTGGTTTAGCAATAAAAACAATGTTTTCAGATTTTTGTTTTACTTTTTAATTGATGTCTTTCAGGTGTGCAATAGTAGAAATATAGGCTAGAAATATTATTACAATTGCAAATACAGGATTAACAAAAACTCCTGAAAGGAAAATTTGCTATATAATATAAAGAGAAAACTGGTGGAAAAAAACTGTGATCTGTTTATTCTGAAAACATATAAATTGTTTTGGAAAGAAAAAATATTTCTTTACACACAACCATGTCATGTAGAACTAAACGAACACAACAGTTCTCACACTGCAACTGCATCTCTTTCACTGAAGATGGCATAAGTGAGCAATCTAAAATTGTCATATTGCATACAGAATGGCATGATATTCTTTACAAGCACAAATTCATTTGAACAATTAAATATTTTTTTTCTTTGTATTGATTCTGCTGAGTGGCACCCATCTTACTTGTTATTGATATGAAAACCTCACAGAAGATCATTTGAATTATTTGCGAAGTGTACAAAAATTCTAAAAGTTAACTTTAAGTGACAGTGCTTTGAAACAGTCATAACATGGTCGTTTATCTTACTGTTGAACAATCAGAATGTGAACTGCATTTTAGCATTTCTGTTTGAGCTTACTACAGACCATTCTGAAGGAAAGGTAGGTTGAGGTGAGTTGTGGAAGAGTTAAATTAGCTAAATAAGGTAAAATGTGAAGCTGTAGGAAAGATACAAAAGAAACTATCATTACCTGAATTAAATGAGTCAAGAATAGTGGTAACTCCTTTTACATCATCTCTGTGATTTCAGCAATAACATGTTAAGGTCCTTATAGAGTTTTTTAACAGTATTTTCTGTGCATTAGTTTACTTCTCAGTTAAATACACACCCTTTGCACTGAACAGAAGGATCATTGCATTCATTCTCAATGAATAGCAATTATTTACACATCTTCCATTCTTTCTCCAGTGTTGGTGGTGATCTAAACTGATATACAGTAAGTGCCCAGTGGGGTCACATTAGCATTGAACATTTTACATGTTAGACATACTCTACCAGGCAGGCTAAAACACTAAACATAAAAAATAATCAGCTGATTGGCTGCTAGACACATTAGCTGGTGCAACATTAAGAGCACCAGATAGATTACTCAATTTAGGTTGTCCTTTAAAATCCATCCATCCATTTTCTAACCCGCTGAATCCGAATACAGGGTCACGGGAGCCAATCCCAGCCAACAAAGGAACCAATCCAGGGCAGGGTGCCAACCCACCGCAGGACACACACAAACACACCCACACTAGGGCCAATTTTGAATCGCCAATCCACCTAACCTGCACGTCCTTGGATTATGGTAGGAAACCCACGCAGACACGGGGAGAACAGGCAAACTCCACGCAGGGAGGACCCGGGAAGCGAACCCGGGTCTCCTAACTGCGAGGCAGCAGCGCTACCACTGCGCCAACCCTCCTTTAAAATGAAAACTTCAAATAAATTTTTTTTTTCTTAATAACGTTGTTGCTTGGATGAAATAAAGAAAGAGACAATAATGAATGTCTCCAGTTCATTAAAGTGATACAAACTTTGGATGTTTTAATATGAAAGTATAATGAAGGGAATAATGCGTTGAACTGAAAACAGTTTCTGGATAAATTAATTCTGTGCCTTGTAACGTTGCTATATTTTTGTGACTGCTTAAACTTTATTTTTTTAAATAGAATTTTAATTATCTTTTACCACTTAGAAAACTGACTTGTTGATTCTGCACCCATCCTTAATAGTCTGATAATATCTGCGTTCTTACTTGAAGACACAGTTTTCTAATTCTGATGAAAACTCCTTCATTCAAGACACTCTGACTATAGGCTGTAACGACTAAGATTTTTCTAGGTGCAAAAAAGTTATACTGTACATATTATGATAATTTCAATTGTTGAGGTTTCAATATTTTTTGTACTATTTTTATTTTCTAATACCTCAATTTAACTCTAAAATGCACTGCCAATTTGTGCATTTATTACTGTTAGCAAGAGATCATTGATAACAGAAAGCTGCCTCCTTTGAGATCACTAGCTTGCATGCTCTACACATTGTCCAAAATTTTGGATTGTAAACAAACCTTTCACTGTGTTAATGGGTGATTGTTAAAGAGTGCTGTATGGTTACAACATTTTTAGCCAGAACTTCTAAAGGGAAGTGCTTTATATGTTGTACTTTGGTACTTTGACTTGTTTGATTTTTCCAGCTTTTGACGACTACCCATTCAAAGATTTCAGAATGTGTTTTTTAATTTTCTGATCATGCCATTTTTAAACTGCACAGTATAGTACATGGGTAATCTGATATTATCATCTTGCTATTTCTCTTCAAAGTCAAAGTCAAAGTAAACTTTATTGTCATTCCAACCATATACACCTATAAAGAGAGAGGAAATGATGAAGCTAAGGGCTCACAGAGTACACACATAGTGCAAATAAGACAAGACAGTATGCACAAACAGACAAAACTATGGAACATGCTATGTAAATAAGCAATATGCCAGTCCAGTTAACTGCCACAGTTAAACATGTTGTAAAGGACCCATTTAAATGAAATTTCCACAGATCAGTGCAGTGACTGATCTTTTGACATGATAGATAAAGTGCATATACTGGAGTGAGAGATTGTGGCCTAAGATGTTATGGCTGGATGGAAAATCATAGGAGGTCCACATCATGTTATGGAGTCTGACAGCTTGGGTAAACAAAGCTATGACAAAACATGACACATCTGGCTCTGATGCTGTAGTATATTTTTCCTAATGGCAAACGAATGACAAATTCATGAAATAGGTGATAAGGGTCTTGCACAATGCAGCAGACCTTCTGGACACATTATTTGGAAAACGTGTTCCAGGGGAAGCAGAGGTTGTTGTTCTAGGATAATCATTCCCCTTCATCTTTTAGATTTAAACTCTAGAAAGTGTACAAAAAAGGACACAAAATCTTCTGTTAGAATAAAAAAAGATATTTCCCTTTTCACAAAAAATACATGCAAAATGTTTAAAGTTGAACATAAAAAGTCTGCCATCTGTCAGCCTGATAGGTCGAAAGTGAATGACTGTCATGGAACTAGTAATGTCACAAGAAACGATAGTTTGGTTCCAAGTCAAAAGCAAAATTCCAAAAATGTTACAGTATTAGTTTTTATCATATTTGTAGTACCAAGTAAAAGCTGATATTGCTGATATTGCCTGACTGCAAGTAGAAGAAGTACTTGGGAACACACACAGCAATAATGACCCTATAGACCTATGAACACATGAGAAAAACATGAGGAGAAAATGCATGTGAAAACGACTCATAGTACTGATGCTAGAGCTAGTGCACTGCAAAACCTAACACTTGACTTTCCTGAATCTTTATAAAAATTTTTGATTTTAACATCTATAGTTGTCATTTAACAGTGTGTTACAATCATGGGTCAACTTCCATCACTGGCCAATTAAACTGTATATTTTTAACAGAATTTTAATCTTAACTGTGCAGTTCAAAAATTAATCCAACTGTCAATCGGAACTATGATTGACTGACTTCTAAGTCTGATTTATTTAAAGAGTTGTGTGATTTAAAGATTTATACTGCATGGTCATTAGGTTCACATGTACAGAGTGCAACAAAATTTTAACTTGCATGCCCTTTATCAACCTCTAACACATCACCAATCTCAGGAGCCCTTATGACTTAATATAACTACTTTATTCTTTAAATTCTGCCTTCTTTACATTAAAACCTTTGAATCTAACATACAAAAAAGGTTACTCAATTACAAACTTTTTTTCCTAATTATGAGATATCATCTAAAATATCGTACATAAATGTGAGAAAATAAAAAAGTTTTTATTAAAAACAAGTGAAAAGTTCATTTTTACCTGTAAAATAAGGCATGCTGGATTATACCAAATGTATTTGCTAAAAACCTGAGGTTAATAAACAAAAAATAGTGAATCGGTTCAAGCACTTAAATTTTGGCAGCCAAACATCATTGGCTATTACATATACTACAAGAATATATAAATATTTCACTCTAAGCATATTCTAAAGGTATGTAAGTAATTATAGGATCATTGCTTTAAGCTTCTATAAACAGGTTTTTCCCTGTTGTAGCAGTGTTTGAAGATCAAACTAAGTTAAGATATGTGGCTTAAAATCTTGATGACGCTTTTGAGTTTTTTCAACACAAGACATTCATTTTCTAAAGACAATGATAAAAAATGAACATACTGTATTTAGTGTACCTACAGAAGTAGCTGAACTGAAGAAGAAGTAATGGCCTTCTCCAGGAAGGCAAAATACCATTTTATACAGGTTTTTTTTCTGAACTCTAC
This sequence comes from Polypterus senegalus, assembly GCF_016835505.1. NCBI lineage: Eukaryota > Metazoa > Chordata > Cladistia > Polypteriformes > Polypteridae > Polypterus > Polypterus senegalus. The sequence goes on from NC_053158.1 coordinate 81,247,496, forward strand.
ATATTAAATATAAATCCCTATTAATGAAATAAAAATGTTTATGTAAAAACCAGGGTTTACAATTTTAACTGATTGAAATTTCATAAGTGAAACATGTGAAATGTACATGATGTTCTGTGAAACCAAATGGCTAAGAGTCTGCTGGACACAATGATCAGGATCCATATTTCATAAACATTGTAAAGAAGGCTATGTATGAAATAATAGTCTATTTATCTGCAGTTTTAAATTCTAATGTCTGAAAATAGGCTCATTTCTTCTACCTAAAAAAAGCAGATGATTCATCTGATATGAATATGAATAATCATAGGGCTCTTTTAATTTTATCTATATTAACAAACCATTTTGCATCTCTCATTTCTTCACAGTAAAATTTAAAGATGGATAAAACTTTATGTTTGTAACTCTCAATCCCATTTTTGCCCTAGACAACATAAGTCATTTATCATAACACAGATGCAACAAAAGGCATGACTGTATGGCATTGTTTGAAGATCTTTCCAAGTTCTTCGTCACTACTGTAATATTGTTTTTTTTATTTATTTTAATTAAAAGCAAATAACAATCCAAATAATCAAATCAAACTTAACAAAACCAAAATTCAACTCCTAACCAAAAGAAAGAGAGGAGAGCCAGCCACCAAAACCAATTTTTAAAAGCAGCAAGGAAGGAAGAGGATCATTTTACCCAATATAGAAGCTTATTCTAAAATATTACTGTTATATTAAAAATGTTTTGAACAGATCCTCTGAGTAAGAATTATTTTTTTTCCAATTTCAAATAGTACAGGACATCAGCTACCCACTGACTTAAAAGTGGATGCAAAAATATTACCTATGTAGAGTCTGTAAATGGTTTAATCCCAGACATTTTCCAAACATTAAATACTGTGTATGTTTGAGAGAGTGGAAAAAAAGTGGATGTCACATTAAGGCGCAAGAAATAAGAGCTTCTCTGTCTTAACATGCTTCTTACATTGGTTCCATATTCTGAGTGAATGAAGGGCAATAGGATTATTACTGTATTGGCAATAGTTTTTAATTACTTGAGCATACAGTGGGGAATATAAAAAAATACTGCTGTACTTTTTTTTTTACTTAATTCTGCTGTAGACCAGGCTTGTGTATGTTCATCAATTTGTGTCAATGTCCAGGGGCCTCATATATAACGCCGTGAGTAGAACTCACACTATAACATGGCATAAGCACAAAAGCGGGAATGTGCATACACACAGAAAAATCCAAATGCAGGAATCTGTGCGTATTCAAACTTCCACGTTCTTCCGCTACATAAATCCTGATCAGTGTGAAAAGTAACGCACGTGCACGCGCCTGCTGTCCCACCCCAACTCCTCCCAGAATTACGCCTCTTTGAATATGTAAATCAATGTAAATAGCCCTTAAGCTCAGAGTTCTGTGAAAAGACAATGGCAAAACCACGAGGAAAAATAGAACAATTTCAGCTAATACCAAGTGGAGGTAAGGAAAAATGTACTATTTGTTGGTTTAAACAGTGGTATAAATGAGAAAAGGAAGATGATCGAGTGACATAGCATGTCGGAGAAACTCAAAAGCTCAAGCTCACAAAGTCGCACAGTGCCCAAAATAAAAAAGAAATCACCTATCAATGTCGCCATGAAAAGGCGAATCGTAGCCAACCGTATGAGTGTCATATGACAGCTTATTAGGGTACAGAGACAAAAAAAAGGCACACAGTGGGGAAAAAGCACGAAATGTCAACTTTAATCTAGAAATTTCCACTTTAATCACGTAGTTTATTTTGTCATTAAAGTAGAACTTCATAAACTTCATCTTAAAATCGTTTAATTTACTAGTTTCTCAAATCCCATCGTAACTAAAGTAGTTAAGTTAAATGCTTTGTTTTGTATTTGATCTTCTATGTGCTCTATGTATGTGAATCACTACGTGCTTCTTAAACTGGCTTTCTCTTCCTCCAACAGGACACAGAATCCATTACATGATATTCATAATATTACAGCTCTCTGAATAATTAAAATACTGAGATTTATATGTGATATCATTTTCATGATGATAGGAGTTAAAGCATTAAACACGGGAATACGGTGGCGGAGTGATTGTGTGCAACCTTCGATGAAATAATTTATTGCATCAGTACTGTCTCTTTCAAACATACTAACCTCCAATTCCTGTCCTTCCTTTTCTTTCTCCAAATACCCAATCATGGCACAATCAGCCCTGTAGTAGACGTTAAGCCACCTGTAAGCTAATAACGCCGATTCTTCAAAACTTTTAAGGAACATTGAAATATCTTCGTAGTACATGTTTAATTCTTCTATCATTCACGCCAGTCCCAGTGAAACATAGAGTGCGAGGCAGGAACAATCCGTGAACGGAGTGCCAGATCCTTGCTAGCGTAGGGACACCGTGTCCTTTAATTATTAACAATATAGATTATTTAAATAAAGTAAAAATTTTATCTGTATAATATAATAAACGTAGTTATTTTGCTGCATTTCATCCTAAAAATGATATCGTCATCATATGTAAATATGCACTTTATAAAGTGGCTCAGGTTGTGAGATATAACTGTATCGCAAGTTTACAGTGAGGTAATTATACTTATAAGTACAAACAGTTCTGCAAGGAGCAGTTGATGGAATGATTGATCGGGTTTGGTGCTCTTGGGATGAACTCTTTCTGAACCATGAGGTCCATACAGAAAAGGTTTTGAAGCGTTTGCTGTGTGAGAAGCAGTTCAAATAGGAAGCATGGCTGAGGCAGCATGTGCTTGATGCTATATACCGATAATTCTCGTTCCGATCAGCTGCTCCGAGTGGTGCAGTAAGAGTAATATGTAAAAAGATGATCTGCTGTGGCAACCCCTAACGGAAGCAGCTGAAAGAAGAAGAAGAAGGTGCAGTGAGAGTAACAACACTAAAGCAGCTATGGTATTTAGAATAGTTTGACCATTCTGTGGACCATTATATTGTTACAGGTTAATTACAATCAGATGCATTAAACTAATAAACAATATGCGGTTAATTTCAGTGTATTTATAAAGCCGCGTCAGAGATGTGGATCTGAAAATGAAAGATAAACCACACAGGAACAGTAGCATTGCTTTGACTCTGGGTGCCGCCAGTCTGCAAAACGAAGCGCAGACCTTGCATACGACAGGGTATGAGCTACCGTGGAAATGTGCGTGGCTTTACGGCAAGTTTAGGTTTTATATATCGCGATTTAAACGTGGAAATGTTCGTATGCAACATTTCTGTGCGTACACACCTTTGATACATGAGGCCCCAGGTCTTTATGGCCTTCATATTAATCTATACTAATAAAAGGCAAAGCCCTCACTGACTCACTCACTCACTCACTGACTTATCACTAATTCTCCAACTTCCCGTGTAGGTAGAAGGCTGAAATTTGGCAGGTTCATTCCTTACAGCTTACTTACAAAAGTTGGGCAGTTTTCATTTCGAAATTCTACGCGTAATGGTCATAACTGGAAGGTATTTTTCTCCATTTATTGTAATGGAGTTGAGTTCGAAAGCCGTGGGGGGCCGAGTTTCGTGTGACATCATCACGCCTTCCAAGTAATCACATGAACTAACTGTCAACGCAGTGCGTAGAAAACAAGGAAGACCTCCAAAAAGCGCTGAAGAAAACATGCATTATATAATTGAGAAGGCAGCGAAACAATAAGAAGCGAGCAAGTGACATTTACTACCATATTCATGAGTGCTGCTAATTCGGAAAGAAAGCAAGGTGTAAACCTAAACTTTAAATTAAGTTCATAGATAGGCTGCCGCTGGCGTTTCTCATGCCCACGGGTAATGCAGGATACAAGTTTAATGAGAGGACGCAGGATATAAACGAGAGTTTTGATCACTTTGTAACTAAGTTAAAATTGCAGGTGAAGGGGTGTGCTTATGCAAATTCCGAGAGACTGTGTTTGTGGAGGGATTGACACTTAAGGCAGGTGGGGGAGTCACGTCATCATCTCCCTTCCCATTTACCTCATTTCGGTCTGAGCTGAGCTCCGCAGCTAACGCCGTCTTTCGAAGCAACTTCGTCACACTGCCACCAAATACTCCCAGAAAATCCACAAGTTAATACACACGCTGTCTCTAGAGTTTCTCCACACTGAATCCTCCAGGCACTACTTACAAAAGGTTACATTGACAATCGTGTTACGTTATTTTTAAAATCTTTCCTTTTCTTAGCACTAGCACAAGCACAGCTGAGAAGCTTCGATGCATGTGCTCCATAACGCGTTAAAAAATAATGCATTTAATCACACTTTGCATTACAAGCAAAGGGGAACTTTTGTTAATGCATGATTTCCTGGTACACCGATTACATTGATCAGCGCATCCCGATTCATTTTACCCTCGCACCACCTTGGTTTGAGAAGTATGAAAAAATATGAGGTTAACGCAGAAAAAAAGATCACCAATTGAAGCTTTATGAATAATGAATACTTTATTCACCATCAATAATTATTTTGGTAAAGCCATACTCAGTGTGATCCTCCTTCTATGTTCTATTTTTTTCGCGACTAGCCATGATTACATAAACGGTAAAAAAGTAAGAGCGAAGCGAGGGTAACATATCCAGTCAGGCAGGCGATAGCTGAATAGCTCGAATTTGGATATAAGTAGGTTCTATTTAGTCAACAGAAATATCTTTGGTAGGAATGCAAGTTGAATTTACTCTTTAAATTTCTATGGTGAAGAAAAATTTATGCAATGATGACTAAATTTACCTTTCATTCCTACCAAACATATTTCTGTCGACTAAATAAAAATTACTTATATTTAAAATTTAAATAGAACTCGAACAGATATGATACTTCATAATACCCACGCAGCACTACAGTAAGTGCACGTAAGAGCAGGAGTCATCCGTTTCTTTTTCATTTTTCTTCCTCGATGGATTCTGGCACCCACAGCAACAGCTGCTCGCACCCCAAAGTAGATATATATATATATATATATATATATATATATATATATATATATATATAGATACTAGCAAAATACCAGCTTAAGGAGAAGTAGTGTGTTAAAGAAGCAATGAAAAGAAAAGGAAACATTTTGAAAATAACGTAACCTGATTGTCAATGTAATTGTTTTGTCACTGTTGTGAGTGATGAGTGTTGTTGTCATATATATATATATATATATATATATATATATATATATATATATATATATATATACACACACACACATAAACATATATATATATATATCTATACATATACACATATATACATACATATATATCTACATACAGTATGTTTATATGTATAAATGTTTATATGTGTGTGTCTGTGTATATATATATATATATATATATATATATATATATATATGACAGCAACACTCATATCAATGACAAAACAATTACATTAACAATCATGTTACGTTATTTTTAAAAACTTTCCTTTTCTTTTCATAACTTCTTTAACACACTACTTCTCCGCTGCGAAGCGGGTATTCTGCTAGTATGTATATATATATGTAGATGTGTATATGTATATATATATAGATATGTGTATGTGTAGATATGTGTATATGTAGATATGTTTATATGTATATACTGTATGTTTATATGTGTGTGTGTGTGTGTATGTGTGTGTATATATATATCTATACTAATAAAAGGCAAAGCCCTCACTGACTCACTCACTGACTCACTCACTGACTCACTCACTCATCACTACTACAACTTCCCGTGTAGGTAGAAGGCTGACCCCATCTTCACAAAATTTGGTAGGTGGCTTCCCTGCACTAACCAAAACCGATGTGCGTACTTATTTCGGTGGTATGACGCCACTATCAGCCGCCATATTGAACTTTCCAACGTCCCTAGTTCTCCAACTTCCCGTGTAGGTAGAAGGCTGAAATTTGGCAGGCTCATTCCTTACAGCTTACTTACAAAAGTTAAGCAGGTTTCATTTCGAACTTCTACACGTAATGGTCATAACAGTTGAAAATATTCACCATGTTGAACTTTCTTATTTATGGCCCCATCTTCACGAAATTTGGTAGGTGGCTTCCCTGCGCTAACCAAAACCGATGTACGTACTTATTTCAGTGGTATGATGCCACTGTCGGCTGCCATATTGAACTTTTCAACGGTCTTTGTTACTTATGGGCCCATCTTCAAGAAATTTGGTATGCGGGTTCCCAATGCTAACTGAATCCTACTTACGTACATATATACGCCCATAGCCTGCAGCTCAGTCACCATGTGAGGCGGCGTTGGGTCCCCCATCCCAACGCCTCCCAAGTTGTTGGCTGCCTGCCTATATAAGGCCGTCCGTTGCTCCAGTCTCCCTGCTGATAACTACAGCCTTTTTATTTAATCCACGGTTTCTCCGCTGTTTTATTGTTCATTTATTACGATTATAGTTTTTGTTTAGGTATTTTAGACTTACTTTACATTGTTCTGGTACCCATTTCCTTTATCATTCCAACCGTATCCCCATTAACATGTCTATCGAGGTGATCACCATCAATCAAAGAACTGTCACTTACCGAGTGGTTTCCTTGCCCAGAGATGGCACCTGCCTTTTCCATTCTCTTTGTTACATATTGCACGGCCATATCAGGCTCACTCTTGATATCCGGAGGAACATTGTGTCTTTTGTATTGAATGACTGGGACAGGTTCAATGTGTGGACTGATGACGGTATAGGAGATAATTATACTACACAGGAGCATTATAACAGTGAAATGCTTAAGCCCTTCACCTATGCATCTGCATGTGAGTTGATGGCTGCCGCTGAATTGAATTTCAAGTGTACCGAAATGGCCAAATATTTTACACCTTTCGACAACTGCCAATGCCTCTTAAACATCTTAGATTGACAGGTGACAATGTCAGTAGTGGACACTTTGATGTTTATGAATGTTTAAACTCTCAAAAGCTGGACGTGAAGTTATCGATGAAACCGGTTGTATACTTACAACGCTTGACAGATGCCAAATGTCTCTTCAACACAAGTCCTACAAATACTGTCGTAATTAAAACAAATCATGAAACTCAAATCGATTATGACAGCAGCAATCCAAGCTGTGAGATTTGAAACAAGATTACTTTTCACATGGCCAACTGTATGTTGCATGCTCAAGAGTAAGCTCAGCGCACAGCTTGGTCATATTACAACCGGAGGGCCAAACTCACAATGTGGTATACAAACAGATCCTTAACAAATAATTATTGCTTCCCTTAGTTTAAAAAGGTTTAATTTTGTTCTTAATAAAAATTTTAAGGCAGTACTTCGCCACTGCGAAGCGCGGGTATTTTGCTAGTTAACAATAAGAACAGCTCACTACTCAAAACAATAAATATACGAGGCAGTCAGGATTGAACCGGGGGACTCTTGATTACAAGTCAGCAATTCTTACTGCTGCACCACGGAAACTGTTGTATCATCCTTGAACCTTTTGTGAAAGTATTTATTTGACATTTGGACTTCACGCTTCACACATTTTATAGTTTATGCCTACATTTTGTCATTTATTACTAAAATATGAAAAAACGTTTCTGTTTTAACAATGCATTTACACAGATTATTGTAGAAACGAAACACACATGAAATGTATCTGTTCCAAATAACTGTCTGTTATTTCCACTCTAAAACTCCAGCACTTCACTCCCAGATAATGAAGGTTGTAACTGGGAGAACTTTGTGCAGGTTCTACTGCAGTTTGGGGATGGAATAGTAGGCTGCTTGCTGCTTGTCTTGATCGGCACATTTACAAGACAAAAGACACTGATGGAGAGGTGCGAAGGGATTTAAGGTGGGCAGGATTTACACGTTTTTTTGTAGCCTTTGGTAATTCTAGTGTTAAAGTCATACAGTATATCCCTGATATGATAGGTAAATATAATATTAAAGTATAGACAATTTTATGACACTGTCCTAAAAGCAGAAGCTTTCATTACTTATACCACAGTCAGTGCTAAAATGCAAATAAAATTCAGATATGTAAATAGACTGCATTTCTAAAATACATTTCTTGAAGGGACAAAACAGCTATTGCTACTCTAAACGTGCTTAAGCCTCGAAATCTCTTTCAAGATTTTTATGAAAAAGAGGATCAAATTCATTTAAGTTGTCATTTAAGCACCTGACACAGATACTGTGTTAAGATGTCACTTTTTTTTAGACATTTTGAAATAATTATCAATGACAAACATAGATTTGTAACCTAATCTGTCCTTCACTGTGAAGGCATTTCCCAACAATTCATGAATTCATGGAGCACAGTAAGCAGCTGAAATTCTAATGTGTTTCCACATGCACACTCAACTGTGCTGGCATTTCGAAAACCTGTATTATTTTGCCATTATAAGCAGCAATCAATCATGCAAAAGATAATACACAAAAAACTGTATACAAATTGAAATAATGTGTCTTAGGGTAAATTTTGTAAAATCAATTAATTAGCAATTGTAGTAAAGAATTTTTCTCTATTTTAACAAAGGCAATTTCAAAATTCTAACAATGCTTTTTAAATAGATGTTTTTCAATTTTCAAAGATTTGTGCAGCATTTGTGATTTCCCAACAAAAAATTGAACTTTCCAAATAAATTTCTTTGAAGAATAAATGTACTACATTTCAACAAACCCATTCTACTGGGAGCCAAATCATTTCATGTGGGTAGACAGACATTGGTGATTTTATGTAAATGCACCTAAAAATGACTTAACTCATAAAAACAAATCCAAAATTTCGGTAATTAGTTGGCTTCATTTTATTTTATATCTTTTTTGTCTAATGGGTTGGTAGCTTTCTTCAGCCTATTCATGCTGCTTCATGTCTTATTTATAAACAATGTATAAGGGATGAATCCCCTCTTGTAATTATGCTGTTAAGAGACATTTCATTACATAAATGAGTGAAAGTATATCACAAGCAGTTTAAATTTATGGTAGCTGGCAATCCCTTAAAAGAAATACCAAATTGCTGGAGCAGTTTCAAAATAATACAAACAGTTCAAAACTTTCTCTAATCCACATCTCTGCAGAGCAGTTAAAAACAGTGTAACTGTAATGGACAAGAAAACTGCCCTTCTGGTAAAACAACTAAGTTACTGATCACATTAGATTCCTAAATCATTTTTAATCAGCATTTCAATACATAGATAATTATAAATAAATACTAGGGGGCTCCACCCCCTGATCGCTTCACTCGCCCACCCCTGGGTTTGGTTTACCGGATATACAATTTAAAGAGATTGTTATTTTCATGGGAATTGTTACATATGCATTATTTTCACTTTTACTTTAAAATTTTTGTAAAAGCAATAATTGCTCTTTATTTCTGGCCCTGGCTGTGGTTAAATCTCTTTCTCGCAGGACATGTAACGCTGCTCGCGTTGTGAAGGGGGGGCGGCTGAACGCACGCTAAGAAGATGCAGTCAGATCAGCTGCTGTCTTTTTGCTGCTGCTGCTGGCAGGCTGCATGTTCTGTTGTTCTGTTTGTCTCCTTTTGGGTCGATCATTTAAAAGCCTGTACAGCATCTGTCCTTTTGCCACTTTGTGTCTCTGCCGCTTGCATTGTGAAAGGTGGGGGGGTTGTGGTGGTGTTGGGGCTGAACGCACGCTAAGGATAAGCGGTCAGATCATCTGCTGGCGAGCTGCGTGTTCTGCTTGTCATTATTTTAAGAGGTGGAGGCACATGAAGTGTGTCTGCGAAAAGCATTCCAACAACAGCTAGGTTAGATGTCCATGCACTTGTTTTAATTGCTGTCTTACTGCCTTGTCTCACGTGACGTTAAAGTGTCTCTTGCAGGACGTCAAATTGTCTTGCAAGAAGATCAGATCTCGTCTCCCTGGTCTCCTTCCCAAGATTATTTTTTATAATAGAGAGACATCTCAAGCATTAGTCATTTTTATTTTGGAATTTATCCACTGCTTTGTAATTTCAATATTATCACAATTTATTCAATAAAATAAAATCCATCCATCCATCCATTATCCAACCCGCTATATCCTAACTACAGGGTCATGGGGGTCTGCTGGAGTCAATCTCAGCCAACACAGGGCGCAAGGTAGGAAACAAACCTCTGAGCAGGGCACCAGCCCACCGCAGATAAACTAAAATTACACCTTTTATTGGCTAACTAAAAAGATTACAATATGCAAGCTTTTGAGGCAACTCAGGCCCCTTCTTCAGGCAAAATAGTAACAATTCTCTGAGACAGGGATCTCAAACTCCTGGCCCCGTTAGTCATTTCCGCCCCCCATCGGTTTTGAAGGAATATAATCTCAAACGTCATTACTTGACTAAACAGGGTGAACAGTATAAGTATCATGGAGAAGAGAGGGAGGGAAAAACTAGCTACGCAGCTACACAAAGGCATGAAATTACAACAAAGTCTTTTTCGCAAAGCAAAGAAGGATGCTGATGGTGCTGTGGAAGCAAGTTACGTGGTAAGTGAGTTAATCGCTAGGGCAGGAAAACCATTCACAGAAGGGCAGTTTCTTAAAGACTGTATGTTAACACTAGAATTACCAGAGCCTACGAAAAAACTCGTAGGTCCGTCCCACCTTAAATCGCTTCTTAAAACCGTTCACACCTCTCCGCCAGCGTCTTTTGTTAATCTAAATGTGCTGATAAAAGAAAAGCTGCAAGTAGCCGGCTATTCCTTCCCCCCAACGACTTAGAACGTGCACAAACTTCTCCCAGCTCATGCCTTGGTTGATTATCTAGGAGTGAAGTGGAGTTTTAGCAGTGGAAATAATAGATCATTATTTGGAATACTGTACACGCATTGCACATGTGTTCCGTTTCTACAGTAATCCGTGTAAACACATTTTTAAAACAGAAACGTTTTTCATATTGTAGTAGTAAATGACAAAATGTAAGCATAAACTATATAATGTATGAAGCCTGAAGTCCAAATATCAAACACTTTCACAAAAGGTACAAATATAATAAAACAAGTACGCTTTTATTCAAAAATATAACTGCAGAAAAAAGCCGCCTTAGCATGCCACATTGACATATACATACTACAGCTGACACGGTAGTATTCAAAAGGTCATGAGTTCAATCCCATACGATTCAGTTTTGAGAAGTAAACTGCTCTTATTCTTACTATTTTAGAATAGGTTAGTTTTTTTTTTTAATTCACTTTTCATTCTCTCAGTCGTGTTCAGGATCCTTCCCTACCCCCCCCATCTGAGAATGCTGTTTTCACATAAAGATGCGCTACTTGTGACTGCATTCTCATACCAATGCTTGCGAACTGAAGTGCCTGCGTGCACTTCTCGTGGCATTACACGTCTATTTTTTGAGCATGCCCGTGTCGCTCAAACACAGGAACATATGTTGGTGTACAAGTATAACAAAACAAGTTCACTTTTATTCTAGACTATAAGTGAAGAAAAGGCGGTTGATACGACAGCTTGTGTGGTGCAATGCTAAGAACTGCTGATTTCCAATCCGTGCTATATAAAATCATCACATTCAAATATTAACAATTCCCACACACCCTTCCTACATTCACGACATGTGTACTTGTTGCAGTGTACACAGCTCTCTGTGCTATGGTTCCTATTACACTAAATGAGCACCTGTCATTGTACTTTCTTCCCTATATAAATAACATTTAAGTATAGCGCATCTCCAAATAAGTCACATTTGAGCTATAGCACGTCTCCAAATAAATCATATTTGAGTTATAGCGCGTCTTTATGTGAAAACAGCAGTATCAGATGGCGGATCGTGAACGCGACTGAGAGAATGGGACTGAATTAAAAAAAAAGCTAACCTTTAAAATTATCATGCATTTACACTGACTCGTACAGACTGACTGAAATCAAATGTATGTTTTTATTCTAAAATAGTTACATGCAATATTATTTGAAAACGAACAGCGTCAGATCGGGTTTGAATACACGCTGATGCTGTTACAGAAGAAGTCAGCTTATTCAGTGCAGCAGTTTCAACGCACAGTACATGCAATATTATTTGAAAACGAACAGCGTCAGATCGGCATATTCAATCCGATCTGACGCTGTTCGTTTTCAAATAATATTGCATTAGTGCGATGATGTTTTTACATATATTGTCTCTTTCATTCATCTTGCGGTTTGTAATCAGTGACAGAGTGTTTTTTCCCCAATCTTGCCAGTTCGCACATGTTGCTGTATGGTGGTGTTTCTTTTGTACTCCAGGACATGCAGAGGACAGAATAGTACAGAGCAGTAAGTTCAGCGCTATATGCAATAAGACAGACAGACAGGCAGAGAAGGTGCTAGATATATAAATAAACAGGGAAGGCACTGTATAATAGATATATAAAAAACAGCTAAGGGGATAGATACTGTATATAGATAGGTAGGAAGGAAAGGCACTACAGTGGAACCTCGGTTCACGAACGTCCCGGTTCACGTACAACTCGGTTCACAACCAAAAAGCTCGCCAAACTTTTGCCTCGGTTCACAACCACACACTCGGTATACCAACAAGCCAGTTTCCCTTGCCTGCCTGAGCTGAGCTGAGGGAGAGAGAGAGAGAGAGAGAGAGAGAGAGAGAGAGAGAGACAGCAAGAGCGAGCGAGCACGTGCCTGCTGAGGAGGGGGAGGAGGAGATTGCTGCACGTGTTTGCCTGCCTATCTGCAGGCTGTACATGCTAGCACACCATCCCCCCAGCACAGGCAGCCTGAGAGAGAAAGAAAGAGAAAGCGAGCAAGTGAGCGAGCCGCTGCAAGAGCTCTGTTCATTGTTCTCCTTCCATTGGCTTCTAAGCAAGTGAAGAGTGGTGAGAAGAAAGTTTTGAAGAAAATTGAAGTCGAAGTAAAGAAAGAAATTACAAGAGGTGGAAAAACTGTTTACCAGTTTACTCACTTACCAATCTGAGAACCCTCGTGCTTTCAAGCAGCACAATGTAAACAAAGCCAGACTGTCAGTAATGTGGAGGGCAAACATGAAGGGTTGGGTCACAAGAACTTTGTTTTTGGAATGGCTGCATGAGGAAACACTTGAAGGAAAAGACTTCATGCCAGAACTCAACTCATGCAAGGTTAGTTTTCTTGGTGGTTTTTGTATTATGGATTTTTCAAAAGTTAATTTTTCAGTTCATAACGCGATTTGTTGCAAATGTTCGCTTTTTTCCTTGTGCTTAAAACTCATGAAAGTGTTTGCAGATGGAGTTTTTCATAGCGCGATTAGGTGCAATGTTACCTTTCTCTTTTTTCAAATGTTCCTTTTTTTCCGCTGTGCTTAAAACTCATTTTATAAAAAGTGTTTACAGCGATCAGGCTTTAAGTTTAATAGCGTGATCTCCTGCAATCTTACTTTTTTGGTTGCTTGTGAGTTGGTTTTTAAATGCACTTCAGATTTGGTCGATGTTCCTTTTTTTTCTGCTGTGCTTAAAACTCATTTTAAAAAAAATGCTGCGCAAGCACCTGCTACAGAGAGATTAGAGAGCTCGAGCGAGCAAGCGCAGAGAGAGAGAGAGAGAGAGAGAGAGAGAGCACGCCGCTGACAGGGAAGGGATGGGGGGGATAGGGGTGTGTGTGTGTGCGCGCTCGCTCATGCTACAGAGAGAGAGAGAGCGCCGTGAGCCAGGCTGCTCCTGTAGCTGAGGGAGGGAGGGAGGGGCTTTGCTGGTGTGTGTGCTACAGAGAGAGAGCGCACTGAGCAGGGAGCCTGGGTGTTTTGTGTCAGTGTTATTCAATGTTTTTACATTAGTTTACTATTACACTGTGCATTCTATGGTGTAATTAACTATATTTGTGCTTAATCTTTACATATTTTTACATATTTGCATACAGTTTGTACGGTCTATAATGGATTAATTGTATTTACATACAATCCTATGGAGGAAACTGCTTCGGTTCACGACCAACTCGGTTTACGGCCAAGGTTCTGGAACGAATTATGGTCGTTAACCGAGGTTCCACTGTATATGATAGGCAGACAGGGAAGCTCCTATATAATAATAAAAAAATTACTGTTCTTACTATATAGTGTCAGGGATGCCAGGGGCCATGACCCGGCCGGGACGACGGGAAGGACCGGATGTGGGTCTGCACCCACCCTGGATCACGTGGGGGTTGCCTTCCGGGTAGCTTTGGGGGCCACGGGTACAGGGCATGGAAGCCCTACCCTGTAGGGGCCCGTGGTCACCGCCAGGAGGCGCCCCAATGCCTTGGGGACCTGTTACCTCAGCATTTCCGCCACACCAGGAAGTGCTGGGGGGAAGACTTTGGAGGATACCCGGAGAGCTGCCGGGATAACAGCCGGCACTTCCGCCACGCTGGGGCGTGGCTAGAGGAGGAATTCCGGGAACACCTGGGGCTCATCCGGGTCCTGTATAAAAGGGGCCGTCTCCATTCATTCGAGGCTAGAGTCGGGTGGAAGGACGACGAGGCAAGAGGAGCTGTGGAGGCGGCCCGAAGACAAGGCATTGTGGCCAGGACTGTGCGTTTATTGGGGTATTGTGCACTTTGAACTGGGTCTGAGTGACCAATATTGTAAATATTGTATTTAATAAACGTGGGGTGGTGTTTTAACAAGATGTCCGCCTGTCTGTGTCCGGGCCAGGTTCACAATAGATAGACAGGGAGTTCAGGCAGGCAGAACGGCGAAGGTTAAAAATAAATAAATTTTTTCTCCAGCGGGGAATCGAACTCGGATCTCTTGAAGTAAAACAAGTCTGCTGCGCTCTAAGTGACGAAATCTTACCAGTACGCCACGGAAGCTGTTGTAAAAGTCTTGAACCTTTTATGAAAGTGTTTATTTTCTCTTTGGCTGTCAGGCTTTACACATTTTATAGTTTATGTCTACATTTTGTAACATTTATTACTAAAATATGAAAAAGTTTCTGTTTTAACATTGTGTTTACACAGATTACTGTAGAAATGGAACACACATGAAATGCGTGTGTTCCAAATAACAATTTATTATTTCCACTCTAAACCTCCACTTCACTCCCAGATAATCGAGGCATGAGCTCGGAGAAGTTCGTGCACGTTCTGAGTCGGTGGGGGGATGGTATAGCTGGCTGCTTGCAGTTTGTTTTTATCGGCACATTTACAGGACAAAGGAGGCTGGTGAGAGGTGAGAACGGTTTTAAGAAGCGATTTAAGGTGGGACGGATCTACAAGTTTTTTCGTAGGCTCTGGTAATTCTAGTGTTAAAAGTCGCTGAAATACTGTGTCCAGAAAAGATGGGCTTGTTCAAAAATATCTCCTTATCAGCAAACACCGTGGCAGAGCGAACAAGCAAGTTATCAAAAGACATTAATGATCAGTTACACGAGAAAGCTAAAGTTTTTACTGCATACTCTGTGGTGCTTGACGAAAGCACCAACAAAACCGACACTGCTCAACTAGCAATTTTCATTAGGGGTGTTTCAAATTCCCACTTTGATGTGACTGAAGAATTGCTAAATTTATGTCCGATGCACAGCCCTACCACAGGCAATGATATATATCAGCTTCTGTGTGACACGATTGAGAGTGCTGGTTTGCCATGGAACAAACTGGTAGGCATCAGCACAGATGGAGCCCCGTCCATGATAGGCAAACAAAATGGACTGGCAGCGTTGGTTAAACCAAAAAAATAGAAGAGGAAGAGGAAAAAGCTGACCCAACAGTAGTTTTACACTGCATTATTCATCAACAAGCAATGTGCAACAAATGCTTAAAATTTGAATATGCCATGTCTGTTGATCTGAAAAGTATTAATTACATCAGGTCAAGGAGTTTACAGCATCGCCAGTTCAGAGCCTTTTTAGAAGAAATTGAGTCAACTTATGGTGATGTACTTTACTTTACTGAGGTGCGCTGGCTCAGCAAGGAAGATATCCTGAACAGATGTTTTGTGTTGAGAACAGAGGTGAAAAATTTCATGACAGATGGCAGAATGGATGTTATTAAGTTGGAAGATCCACAATTGGTCATGGACCTTGCTTTCTTAGTGGGCATTACACAGGAACTGAACATGCTTAACTTGAAGCTCAAGGGCCTGATCAGCTCATCACAACAGCTTATGAAAGTGTGAAAGCCTTCACCACAAAATTGAAATTATAGAAAACACAGCATTCTGACAAGAATCTCACTCATTTCCAAACATGTAGATAGATATGTAGATCTCTTGTGGAGAATGTCACAGCATTCAGGAGTGATACATATACATCTGCTACTGAAAACCTACTACTGGAATTTGATCACCGTTTTGCTGACTTTAGGTCACACCGTAACACCTTGCAGCTGTTTGCAGACCCCTTTTCAGCTAATGTGGAGAGTGTTCCAAGTTTGTTCCAAATGGAACTTATCGACTTGCAGTGCAATAGTGAGCTAAACTCTAAGTTCAGAGAGGCACAGAGAAAAGCAGACTTGACTGGACAATTTCTGAATTACCTCCATCCTTTCCAGAGCTGTTCAAAGTGTTCAGTCAGGTAATGTTCCATTTTGGAAGCACGTATCTGTCAGAAACCTTTCTCAACTATGAACTTTAATAAATGCAAGTACAGGTATTGGTTTACTGATGCTAATCTTGAAGCTGTACTCCAGTGTAAACTCCTCTAGGGCAAATGTGGCAAGGCTGTGTTGTGTGAGCAGAAATACTGCCAGGTTTCTGGACAGAAATAGAATATAAGTTCAAATGTATTCAGGTATTGCATGTGTTAGGTTAATGCAAAGTTTTGTTAATTTATTTAAGTTAATTTAATGAAAAAAGAATTGCACATTTAAAAGAAATTTGAAAAAAATATGTTAGTAATGGAAAAATACATTTCCAGCCCCTGTATGACATGACAATGCCAGTAGTGACCCAACGCCAATTTGAGTTTGAGACTCCTGCTCTAAGATATAGGAGAGCAATGACCCTATGCTACAAGCACACTTAACTGGTGTTTGTGAAATGCAACACTGCAATTTAAAAGGTGTATTTTTGTTAAGTTAACACTAGAGGGTGATAATGACTTTGGAAACAACACCAAGTATTTGTCTGCTTGACACTTGACCTTCGAATTTGACAACACAAGAACTTGAAAACCTTTGAATTTACTGTGCTTAATTAAATATAGTACAGTGATAAACTTTCTTCCCTCTTTTCAGCTTGGGGACCCAAACGATTCCATATTATTATGTGTTCAAAAACCACCCATTCATTTTCTAGACCATTTACCCACCTTAGGGTTATGGTGGTGCCAAATGCCTATCTCTGCAGCATCTCAGCACAAGTCAAGAAGGACACCTAGATGGACAACATTATATACTACTTTCTTTGTTTTATATATGTATCGTGCGCTCATGTACACACACATGTGAACACACACTCATAACACACCTCTTGACTTCAAATTAACTGGAGGTTTGGCCTGTAGTTTTTTATTTTACCTTACAGCAAGTTTGTAAGCTCTACCGAAAGAAAAATTAATCTAGAAACTGCTGGTGTTCACCTATTCCACCATGAAACAAACAGGTCTCACTGCCAATTTTGAGTCCCGTCAGAAGGGACTATTACTGTAGGGTTGCTCACACACTAGATCTTTCAAACCACAAACATAAAATATGAAAGAAAGGATAAACCACTGCTAACCCATTCTTATAAACTTAAGGAATTACTAACGAATATTATAATTAAGACTAGGTTCTGCAAGTACTTAATATGTCAGCAGCAGAAAAAATATTTATGTGCGTAAAATTAATTCTTTCAATACAATAAAATGATTAAAAATGACATGCATCAGCTGCAAATAATTTCTTCTCTTACCAAATTGTGCAGGCTGTGAAAAATAATTAGTTGACTCACTATACAAATTTTGGAAATTTGAAAAATTTTCCTTTAAAAAGCATTGATGAATTCTTGAAATTGTCTATCTTAAAACATAAACATTCTTTGCTACTTTTTTGAACAACCAGTAGAATTACACACATTGCAGGGAATTCACCATCACCTTAGCTGCTTGAATGTGCATGGGAAAAGTTCAACAGAGATTATAACTCTCCATGGATTACTTCTGCACAATATCTCTCTATTATATAAAAAAAACTTGGGACGAGACAAGACCTGTTCAGGGAGATGAGACATGATCTTCTCAGAAAGACAAAAGACACTTTCACGCCCCGCAAGACTAGATTTTGTGCCAAGTGGTTTAACCACGCCCGGGGCCAGAAAAACACAGAGTAGATGTCAAAGAAGAATGTTGTAAAGAAATCAAAAACATTGGTGCGATACACATGCAGAGCAGGTTAGAGATAATGAAAGTAGGAAAATTCAAAAGTCAAAAAAAATTATAGTTAAGCTCGCATTAGCACAAACAAATGGAAAATATTACTCGGTGAAATAGTGGAACAGCGAAAAGAGATTGAATAGTGTTTGAAGATGACTGGGGGAGAAGAGATACAAGGCAGTTAGACAAAAGGGCAGCTGCTGTACAGGCTTTTAAATGTTTGAAGCGCCGTATGAGATGCAGATCACGCAACACGGCAGCAGCAGCAAGCCAGCAGCTGATTGAACAAAGAGGAGGTAAAAAAAAATGTATTTGTTTCCCATGGTATCACCATTTAATAGGGGTTTCAGAGGAGCAACCGCGTTTCCTTGGGGTGCGTTCTGCCCCCCTCTTTACAACACCACATAGAGCTGGCAGTTGAGCGAGGGAAGCAAGCAGGGGCGAAGCCCCCTAGAAAAGAAGGAAAATAAACTACAATTAGCCATAGACTCTGCATGCATGATCAACAACTAAGTGTAACACATCAATCAGTGTTACATCAGTGTTACATCACTTAACTTGGAATTTGGTGTCTATAAAGGCTGTTTCAGCCAACATGTGCCTCTTTGGGAGTCTTTTTTAACTACAGATACTGGAAAGTGCTATCAAAAACATATGTATATGTTCTTCTAATGTACTAATAAAATAATAAAATAACTAACTGTCCCCGAACACACTTGAATGTTACACCACGTCCATATTTCCTCAATTTTTATACCCTTCAAAGCACCTGAAATTCCCCTTAGGGCCTAATTGTGATCTCCAATATGGCTTACTGGTTTTACTGAATACAGTGGAGGCTGTTCAAAAATGTAGTTAGAATATCTTCATAAGTTTTTGTATGTCTTATTTCAGATGCACATTTTATGTTTTCAGATTTTATGAGCATAAAATATTAAATCATGCTATGAATTACAATGCAGTAGGATGGTGAAACACTTTAGAAGCATGGATGATTCTGCATTGCACACCCTCACTTTTGGAACACAAATCATGAAGTCAACTAAAAAAGTGAAATTTGTGCATTTCAGTTAGGTAATTTGTTCCACATATATTCACAATACTGAAATTCTAAAAACAATATGAATATTAACCATATTATCAATGATATATTATTATTACTATTGTTATTGTATAATAGTAAAGATATTTTAAATGACTTGAGAGGAAACAATTTTATGACACTTTAGGTGAGGTTTAAAATAACAAAACAAAATAAAAAACAAAACAAAAACAAAATACAGTAGACATAGGATATTACTGTGTCTAAATTAAAATCTTTATATCAAAATTATTTGAAGGAAGCATCAGTTAAGATCAAAACTGTTTCAAACTGAAACAAGAGAAAAGATGTTTAATTTATTTTTAATTACATTGATCCCTCTCTATATCGCGCTTCGACTTTCGCGGCTTCACTCCATCGCGAATTTTAAATGTAAGCATATCTAAATATATATCACGGATTTTTCGCTGGTTCGCGAATTTCTGTGGCCAATGGGTCTTTTAATTTAAAGTACATGCCTCCTCAGTGTGTTTGCCCAGTTGATTTCATACAAGGGACGCTATTGGCGGATGGCTGAGAAGCTACCCAATCAGAGCACGTATTACGTATTAAATAAAACTCCTCAATGATATACGATATTCTTCCCACGCGGTGCTTCAGACACTTAAAAGCGTTAACAGCCTGTATTGATTTTTGATTGTTTGCTTTTCTCTGTCTCTCTCACTCTCCCTGACATTCTCTGCTCCTGACGGAGGGGGTGTGAGCAGAGGGGCTGTTTGTACAGTGGCTGTCTGCTTAGAAGATACTGACGCTCCTCTAAAAAATGCTGTAAGACTACCTTCATATTGATGCCTTCATTGCGGCCACTTTATCGAGGAGTGTGAGCAGAGGGGCTGTTTGCACAGTGGCTGTCTGCTTAGAAGATACGGACGCTCCTCTAAAAAATGCTGAAAGACTACCTTCACATTGATGCCTTCATTGCAGCCGCTTTATCGCAGTGCTTCGCATACATAAAAGCTCAACAGCCCTATTGATTTTTGATTGTTTAGTTTTCTCTCTGTCTCTGTTACGCGCACTCCTTTAAAGAGGAAGATATGTTTGCATTCTTTAAATTGTGAGAAAGAACTGTCATCTCTGTCTTGTCATGGAGCACAGTTTAAACTTTTGACTAAAGGGTGTTATTTCATGTCTAGAGGGCTCTAATAATGTTAAAAGACGTATTTTGAAGGTCATAAATAGGTTTTCAATGCTCTAACTGCGAAAATATTACATTTATAAATAAAGAATCCTACTTTGTGGAAATTCATTTATCTGTTGTCACACACGTGCTCTTGGGAGGCAGCTAAAGGGCTTGAGTGACATGGCAACTCCCGGAAACCACGCCCATTGAGGTCGACGCTGACCCTCTCTCCTTGTTGCGGTTCCAATTTAAAGAGACGCCTGGCTTCTTTTAGAAGGGAGCAATTGAATGACGACTCCCTGAAGTTTGCAAAAAATGCAGTGGTCCTTGTCAATGGCCAGCACACTGATCAGTCGATGCCACAGGGCCCTCACTTTGTATTAGACAATGACCTTCTTTACCGTGTAGCAATGCATGATGGGCAGGAGAGAAAGCAGCTGCTAATTCCGCGTACCTTCCGGCGGCAGCTCTGCGAGCTAGCACACGCCCACCTCCTGGGTGGCCACTTGGGCACCGAGAAAACTCTGGAGCGGATCAAGCTCCGTTTCTACTGGCCGGGAATCAATGAGGAGGTTCGTCGCTTTTGCGCTTCCTGCCCGGAGTGTCAACTGCGACAAATTCCTAGGTGGGACCGTGCTCCTCTCGTTCCTAATCCCCTGGTTGATGTTCCCTTCCACAGAATCGGGGTCGACTTGGTTGGACCCTTAGAGCCCTCAGCCCGAGGACACAAGTACATTTTAGTCCTCGTGGATTATGCTACAAAATACCCCGAAGCTGTTCCGTTGCGTTCAGCTACCTCTAAAGCCATCGCACGGGAATTACTAGGGGTCTTTGCGCGCGTGGAGATCCCCAAGGAAGTCTTGACGGACCTGGGGACCCCTTTCACCTCGGAGACGTTCAAGGAGACTGCCAAGATACTGAAAATAAAGCATTTAAAGACCTCAGTGTATCATCCTCAAACTGACGGATTAGTAAAGAGGTTTAATCAAACTCTCAAACAAATGCTGCGTAAGGTGGTCAGCGAGGATAGAAGGAACTGGGATCAGCTCCTCCCCCTCATCCTTTTTGCCTACCGGGAAGTCCCACAAGCCTCCACGGGGTTCTCCCCTTTTGAATTACTGTATGGGCAACAACCTCGGGGCATATTAGATATTTTAAAAGAAGGATGGGAAGAAGAGGCTCTTCTCTCTACAAACATACTAGAGTATATCGTGCAGTGACGCGATAGATTTGGAAAGATTCGGCCTCACCTTAAAAGTCACATGGAAGAGGCTCAAGCAGCACAGGCCCGTTACTACAACCGCGGCACGTTTCTTCGGGAGTTCCACCTGGTCCTAGTGCCTACCTCCCACTCTAAGTTGCTTGCCCATTGGCAAGGCCCCTACGAAGTTAAGGAGAGGAAGGGACTGGTCGACTATTTGGTGAGTCAACCCAATCGTCGGCCGAAGGAGCGGGTTTATCATGTGAACCTGCTGAAACCGTGTAAGGACAGGGACCCCGCTCCCTCCTCCGGCCAGCCCCACTCACTCTTCGCTCACAGACACGACCTTAACTTCGGTACGGACTTAAGTCCCAGACAACTGCAGGAGCTGGAAACAGTTATCCGGACCGTTCGGGAGGTAGTCAGTGAAAACCCCGGAAGGACCTCTCTGATTGAGCACAACATTGTGACAGAGCCCGGGGTTGTTGTCCGAGAACGCCCATATCGTCTTCCCGAGGCAAAAAAGGCTGAAATGGAGCTTGAGATCAAGCACATGCTGGAACCAGGTGTAATTGAGGAAAGTTATAGTCCCTGGTCCAGCCCCATTGTGCTCGTTGGTAAGCCTGACAGGAGTTGGAGGTTCTGCAATGACTTCCGTCGGCTTAATCAAGTCTCCCAATTTGATGTCTATCCAATGCCACGCGTGGACGACCTCCTCGAGAGGCTTGGACAGGCTCGATATCTGACCACACTTGACATGACAAAAGGGTACTGGCAGGTTCCTTTAACGGACTCCGCGAAAGAAAAAAACGCGTTTAGTACCCCTAGCAGACACTGGCAGTATCGTGTCCTTCCATTTGGGTTACACGGGGCTCCATCAACCTTCCAGCGTCTGGTGGACAAAGTGCTACGGCCTCATAACTCATACAGTGCTGCCTACCTGGATGACGTCGTCATCTATTCCAGCACATGGAGGGAACACCTACAGCATGTCCGAGTGGTATTATGGACACTTGGTGAGGCCGGGCTCTGGATTAATCCCAAGAAATGCTTCTTTGGATTAAGCGAGGCCGAATATTTAGGCTACCTGGTGGGTCGGGGTACGTGCTCCAAAGTTGATGCCATTTTGAAATGGCCCAAACCAAGCAGCAGGTCCAAGCCTTTCTCGGGTTAGCCGGGTACTACCGCCGGTTTGTACCCCGGTTCTCGGAAAGAGCGGCGCCCTTGACTGATTTAACAAAGAAGAGGGCCCCGAACATTGTGGTATGGACTGAGAAGACAGGCGCTGCATTTGGTGACTTAAAGCAGGCCCTTACGTCCGCACCTATTTTGATGGCACCTAACTTTTCATTGCCTTTCATCCTCCAGACGGACGCTTCGGAAACAGGCCTGGGTGCCGTGCTGAGCCAAAGTGTCGATGGTGTGGAACACCCCATCATGTTCCTGAGCCGGAAACTGTTGGACCGGGAGACCAGGTATGCAGCAGTGGAAAGGGAGGCTTTGGCGATTAAATGGGCGATTACTCAGCTTAGGTACTACCTGTTGGGCCGGGAATTCACCCTTGTCACGGACCATGCACCTCTATAGTGGATGGCCCTGCACAAGGAGTCGAATCCGCGGGTCACCCGGTGGTTTCTTGACCTACAGCCATATAAGTTTTCGCTCGTTCATCATCGGGGCGCTCTCCATGCCAACGCTGATGCTCTTTCTCGGGTTCATGACTTCTCGGTTAGGGTCGCCCGACCCGACCGGTCTTGGCTGAGGGGGGGGCCTTGTCACACACGTGCGCATGGGAGGCAGCTAAAGGGCTTGATTGAAGGCAGTTCGGAGGCATGCCGGGATGTGGCAGAGTACACTGACTCTTTTTCTCCTTTGCCTGTAGACCATTCCCGGGGGATTCCACCTGGCTCTCCTGACATCACTTCCGGGACAGAGCCAATGGAAGTCGACCACACCAGCTCCGGCCCCTCTGATGTCACGTCCGGCTGTGATCCAATGGTTGAAGACCACGTGCTCGATCCTTATGACCTCACTTCCTGTCTTCCCCTTTAAAAACCTGCCCCTTTTCCCTTTTTCCTCAGTCTTGTTTTGGACTCCGTTGTATGCACTTCAGTGCTGGTTAATTTGACAAAAACTACTTTTGCAGCCAGGAAACCAGATTACACGGGTGGCTGCTCCAAACCTTTTTCTGTCTATGTCTCATTTTTGTGACACTGTCTGGAGCGGATTAACCACGATAAACAAGGGTTTACTGTATTAACTGTGCGGAGAATATTTATAAACAGTGTGGGAGAGTTTCTAAGGGCTTAAAATATATAAAAATAATCGTACAAACATATGGTTTCTACTTTGCGGATTTTCACCTATCACGGGGGGTTCTGGAACGCAACCCCTGCGATCGAGGAGGGATTACTGTATATAAATGTTGTAAGCTGTGAAAATGTTATAGAAATGTTATATAACTTTAATGCATTACTCGGTTTACATTGGTACTTCACCCTATACAGTGCTAATGCAATATTTATAATATTTGTAAACTTGCCTATTGAAACATACTTCTGTTTACCACAATTTTATTAACATGTCATTGTTATTATTAGTGTGGGCAACACAGTGTCAGAGATTAGAACTACTGCCTTACAAATCCAGCATTATGGGTTTGAATCCTCCCCTTGTCGTTGTTACTGAAGGAGATGTTACACCCGGTATCTGCACATTATGATTGTTTAAAATTAGAATAACAACAGCTTTGGTGACTTTCTCATGGACACACAGTAAGCAGGAGGCTGGGACTAAACTATTGGCCTTGTGGTTTTGGTCAAGCGCCTTAGTACAGACCTCAAATTCCCTATTTATATACTACTATTTAAATCAGATATCATACTTCTGTATATGAAACAGTTCAAACTTAATACTGTAGTTTTTCTGGTAATCATCGGTTATCATCACCCATCTGCTAGCCTTGAGGTCAACAATTAAAATACAGCAGATGGTGCATGTCTGCTCAATGCACACTGTAGCATCACTAGCCATTTTTGCTTGCTGCATTTAGCAATTAAATAAAACAGATGGTGCACAACTGTTAAAATATACTGATGTTCAATAATGATATAGAAAATGCATAGATTGAATTTTTTTCCAAAAATGCAAGATGAATCTCCCTTCTAAGATAAACTTATTTCAGCCTACACTCAATTGAAACACTACTCTAACAGTGTTAAACTGTATATTTATAGCACCAATTGCCTCAGTGGCCAACTATGTTCTGAATGGTGTTCTCTTTTAACTGATCTGCCTGTATTATTCCTCAGTTATGATCAGACTAAAGGCTAAGTAGTAAACACATTTTACCCATCTTCTACTGTATTGGTAGCAATATCACAGTTATCTTGTACTGTTTACAAAATAAGAAAAAAGTAAAAGGAAACCAGGCTAAATTTCAAAAGACTATATGGGAATTCACATTCAGGATTAACTTCAGCAAACTATGACATGTAATATTCTATTTAAAAAGCATGCATGATGAGGTAACATTTGGCACTTTTCTTTATGCTAGCGATAACTACCTAAAACTACTAGTGCTGATTAATGGACTCTTCATACACTTCTGCACTGTAATTAATTATATGGAACTTTTAGTGAACATTTATAAATGATCCTAAAGTTTAGTGTTAGCAATGAAATATATTCATAAATGACAGAAGAACTATATTAACTGCAAAATGAAAATGTTTATTTCCAGACTAGAAGTTAAATAGTAGCTTGGACAGCTGCGAATCTGTCTATCATTCTACTTTCAAACAGGAAAAATTCTTTACTTTTACCTCTAAGCACACATAACTCAAGTGAAGGTCTATTTTTATATTACTTTATAAAATACAGAAGCATATAAAATGCTGTATTCACAGGCTGTTAATCACAGGTTGCAGCAGGCAACAGGGAGACCACTTTGTAACAGGTTTCCTTGACAACATTTTAATCATATGGCCTATTTGGGCAGAAGATATGAACAAAAATAATATTATAACATTTTTAACTATTCTTGCAAAAATTATATTTTATAATAATTTTCCTGAACGTCTTTGTAATATACAGAAGAAGAAGAAGAAATGATCACTTAAAGTCCTTCAATTGCATTTTATGATGCAGGGTTAAATAAAATATTGTGTCATTGATAAGATTCTCTGCGGTGGGCTGGCGCCCTGCCCGGGGTTTGTTTCCTGCCTTGCGCCCTGTGTTGGCTGGTATTGGCTCCAGCAGACCCTGTAGTTAGGATACAGCGAGTTGGATGATGGATGGATAAGATTCTTTACTTAAAAAAGAAGCAAGTGAACATCTATTATTTCAATTATGAACTTTGATAGTCTGGCTGTTGATGAAGGCCCATATGCTTAAACTGTTAAAAACACTGGAATAGTGTGTGAAATCACGGACACCATAATACAAAAAGACACAACAGCAGTAGGAGATATTTAGAAAGCACCTCCAAATAAATTCTTGCGCTAAAGGACATACATACTGCATATCAGGGTACAAGAGGATGTAACCCATCCATTCGTTTAATGACCTATTTTGTTCCACATGTAAGTCTATGGACTTTGACAGGAAATTGGAGGACATGACGACAGATCACACAGCCATAGGAAGATTACACAAACTCCTTACAAACAGTTATGAGAAACCTATCTTAGGTGTTTAAAATGCTCAAAAGCACTGATAATGCTACTCTAGTAAAATTCTTTCAGCTAAAAACCAAATCATGTACTGAAGAACAATGTTAAAAACTAAGGTCAAGCCCATTCAAGACAGAAACCAGAAACCACAAAACATTTCTTCACATGAAGTGGTGTGGAAATATGAGAGAAATGCCACAATCTTACAGTTGATCGCGAGATTTTGATGTTTTTAAGAGCAAAAAAATCCCCAGTATATTAGAATAACCAAACATCTTTATTAACAGTCAATTGCTAGATTGGTGTGATGCTAACCTTTTTATTTTTTTTAACGAGAAAATATTTTTTATGGACATCTTTTGCAGATATGTGCTGGTGCAATCTTTCTCATGTTTAAATACCTGAAGTTCTCTTTTTGTTTGTAAAGTTTTTATTCTCAAATCGACTGCCTTACACTTCTTTATCAACTGAACCTTCAACAAATTTTGTAACTCCATGTAGTGTGAAAGTGCCTATCTGAGTTGGTAGAGTAATAACCCAGGTGAGTGTCAACCTATCCACACCAACAGTTTGGAAAATGGCTGAATGTGAAGTATATATTGTACAAAATTACATACAATGAATGTTTAACGTCTACATTTGGTCTAATGTATTTTTGGCGTTTACCTGATGGAAAAATTGGAGGAACAAAAAAAATGTAACTAATTGTATTTCTTTTATTTGTGAAACATATCAAACGCTTACTACTGGTTGTGCATTTTTTGGAGAGTAGGCAATCTTGCAAAAGATACAATGAAATAGAAATCTGATTCTGATAGCATATGATTCTAGTAGTGTTAGTAGAATATCACTTCTGTCATCCAGCGTATATTAACAACACATTTACACTTAA
Source organism: Polypterus senegalus (assembly GCF_016835505.1). Classification (NCBI taxonomy): domain Eukaryota; kingdom Metazoa; phylum Chordata; class Cladistia; order Polypteriformes; family Polypteridae; genus Polypterus; species Polypterus senegalus. Next base: position 81,274,681 of record NC_053158.1, read on the forward strand.
TGAATCTGAACGCATTGACAGTATGTCCTTTAAGCTGAAAGAGACAGGTCAGTCGTTGATCCACATTAATTAACATGGGATTCTCAGTAAGAATGAGTCATAAGCTTTCAATTTTCAAGTTCAATAGATGGGCAACACCACTGAAGATAATCACACCAGGAATTCAATTTTCAGTTGGAACTATCCCTACCCTACACACACTCATACACACACTGATGAAATTACATTGCACATCTGTATAATATTTACATTTTCTTACAAAAGTTTCCATGTTACATTGTTTAATTGTTCTCAAGACGTGAGCTAGGTTAACTGACTGTTAAAAACTGTTTTTGTGTATGAGAGTGTGGATGTGATTAGGCCATATGATGGACTTATGTAATTACTTGGAATGGGTCCTACATTGTGTTCAGTGCTGACAATGGGTTTTGCAAGCTCCAGATATGATCTAAGAATGTTTTTTTGTTCTCCAACATTACAGTTATTTTCAAATTCAAAAAGACGGAATGTACTAGTGCTTGCACACCTAGTTCGGGTTCTTAAAACACTTTGCCAATGGAGTGATAAAAAACAGGTGTCAGGTATGGGGAAAAGACAACACATGAATGGAAAATATATTTACATGGTACTTTATAAATCCAGGAACATCCATCCCCGCTGCACTGAGAAATCCTGCATTTTAAAAATATTATCCCAAGCAATAATGAATTACACAGTTCAGTGCCACACTCTTGCATTAAATTAGACACTGTTTAAATGTGACATCTTGTTTCAGCTTTCAAAAGATTCAAAAATATATTACACAATGTTATTCTTATCATTATAGCGCATACATTACATATATTGTATTTCAATCTTAATTTTATTTAGTACTTATAATAGAATGCATTATAATAAGGCAAACTGTTTTACTTTTCCTTCAACGAGAATTCAAGCAAAATGATGCCTTTTACTGACTATCTGAACAGATTACAATATGCAAGCTTTCCAGGAAGCTAAGGCCCCTTCTTCAGGCCATACATCTTACATCTTGCCTAAAGAAAGGGTCCCTAGCTGACTCTAAAGCGTGCATATTGTAATCTGTTAAGTTAGCCAGCAGAAGGTGTCATTTTGCTTGTCTTCTCATTACATCGATAATGGCTAACATGGTACAACACCCTACTACTTTCCCTTCAGTCATTTTCAGTCTCTATTTACTATTGATAGTTCAACCTGCCCTATGTATATCTTCCCCTGCTATCAATGAGTAGAATTAGGTAAAGATAACATCTTGGCTACACAAAAGTAACAGATAAATTTAATACTGTATCAGCATTAGAAAATGTGCTATTATAAAGAAAACCCCAAGAAAAACAATGATGACAAATCTAGCCTTAGAAAACATCACTATTATATGCAGAATGGTTCTTCTGATTTGAACATTTACTGAGCCAAAAATAAAATTTAAGTTGTTTTTTGTAAAGCCTTCTTCTAGACAAACAACAGTTCTTAAAAATAACAAAACTCTGTCAGAACAAAGCATGTTGTGACCCAGCATGGCCTTTTTCCATCAGGAATTTTTTCATGATTCTCACCCAGTCTTTCTCTAACTCTCTTAGCCGTCTGCCTTCCTTTCTGATTAAGTCAGCATTCCATTTTTTGACTGCTATTAGTTACCAAACCCATCTCTCTAATCATCCATTTTTTCGGTACAGGTACCTCTAATACAAGGTGATGTCAAAATGATTTTCTAAAAATCCATCACAGCATCCTTTGAGTTTGAAACACACTGAAAATGCATGAAGACGATCCTTTATGAATTTTTAAACAAACTCCTTCTTTAAAGCATGCACAATGTGAAGAAACAACTCCCGAAAAGAGACAGCATCAAAAAAGATGTCAAGAATCCTTCTGCCTCAGTTTACTAACTTTTTTTCTATTAACAACTTCATCTGATTTTTAATTCTAGGCTCTATGACATTCTCCACAGCAATAAGTACAAGTAACTTAACTCCTTATAGAAAAACAAGTCAGAGAACACCAACAGTGTCACCCTAAAATGCTAACAGTGGTCTGCACCAAAATCCTTTTGCACAAAAACATAAGTGTATTTTACAGGTTTAGGTGTGCTGAATCACACTTTATGAAATTGGAATTTCTCTATCAAAAAAACATTTCTGTGCAATATTGGATTAAGTGAAAAAAGCCATTCTGAAAAAAATTGTTTGTTTTATGGAATAAGTATTTTTCATGCTCAGAATATTATTTAAAGTACATTTTGAGCTGAAAATGGCAGCTCTCCTCATTTTTAATGCTAGTTGAGGTGGATACGACCCAAAATCATGTATTCACAACACGTTCTTTACTCTCAATCAGTATTTTCTTCTCTCTGAACTTATTCCTTTAAAATAGTCAGGAATTTATATCTAGAAGGTTAGAAAGATGCATTTTTATTCAGAAGAAACAAAGTTATTTAAAATTCTTTTACAGAAATATGCAAGGTCAGAATGATACAACTTATTTTTGTATAGCACTCTTCACTGATCTTCCCAATGTCTTAAACAGGTAAGCAAACGGTAAAAAAACACACTTCATCTATTGAGACAACAAAAGTTGCTGGTTTTACAAATTATGAGAGGGGTATATAAAATATAAAAGTAAGTGGAGGAAGTTTATGTTATAAAGCTTCTGTTGTCCATTCCGCTGTCAAATATCATCAGAGGATTGAAAGATGAAAAAAACTATGAAGTGACTACTATTTGTAAGTAATAATTATATTGAAAACAATTATACATGTAATTTATATTTTTGCAAGGGTAAATAATTAATTTATTAAATGTTTTTTTCTCTAAAATAACGCTTTTTACATTTTTAACCTTCATTGCTCAAAAACATAATGTGACAGAACAATTCTGTTGCCAGATTTGGATTCAGCACCCTCAAGTCTATATAAAAAACACCAAAATTTTTTTACAGAAGAATTTTTTTTTTTTTTTGCAGACCAGAGTAGTTTTCTATTTATAATCGTAATGTTGCCTACTGTATGTGGAGATTGTCTATTTGGAGCACTCGGGCTAACAATTAATGGAAACTGCACCCCACATGGGCAGCAGTATATTGGCAGTGAAATGCCAGACTCTCTTAACCTTTCACACCACTGACAGATAGCACAAAGCAGGAAAAAGGGAGCCAGTTTTTTTACAGGGGTCACTCACACAAACACACACTTGGGCCAGTCTGAATCACCAGGTGACCTAATCTTCATGTTTTTAGGGATGTATGTGGAAAACCACAGTATTCAAATGTATCCCAAAAACATATAAATGGACAAGTTCCAGACATAGGATTCAAACTTAGGACATTAGTTCTGATTGTGGCAGCGATAGAAACAATACTATATGTAACTAAACAAGTCAAACTAAAAGGATGAATAAATCTCTGTGTGACTGCAAAATTAACCCACATTATAATTTGCAGCCACCAGGCTCCAGCAGAACAAGTTTTGAAAACTGAAATATCTGGGCATTCCAGGCACACAATGAAATGCCCAACTAACACCAACCCCAAGTGTTCCATTGTACATTAACAGCACGATTTCTCTACTGACAACTGCACTCCTTAGTATGGTATTTTTTTTCTCAAATGAGTCTCATTCCATTATAATCTCTCTAATAGGCGACTCAGCTGAAAACGAGGAAGGAATAAATAAACTCTGTATGAATAAGGAAATAGAGGGAGATACGCCTCATCCCTGCTCTGGAGAGCTGACCTTTGTGCTTTTTGGTGTCTTATATACGTTTATTTACAAAGTAGGTCAGAATGTGCAGCTGCTCATTCAACTAGATAAAGTAGATTTACAGAGCGGGTGGATGGGTGGCCCTCACACGTACAATGTTGAATAAACAGTGTAGGTGAACACCGAGACTCCTTCGTAAACCAGTTTAGAGAGGTATTGCACCCTGCTATGCAAACCATTTGACACAAATATTTTGCATATACAAACAGCCTTCACGGAGCCCTTAAAGTATATGCAAACATCGCAAATGAGCGAAATCCACGGTGGTTTCCGCACGGCTTTGCACTGAATGCAAAGACTTAAACAAGGCGGACTCGGTGCTCTCTTATTGCCTTCTTACTTAAAAGACAGTGTCTCTTTTTGACCAACCCTTCGAATATGGTCGTCATCATGTTAAATATTTTAATAAATATACCAAACATTCGAATGATTTGATGGTTGCATTTTTGTTTCCTGTTGTAGGTCAGAATGTGCAGCTCCAGCAGTTGAGTGAAACCTTAACCACCAACTTAGATTGTCATCAACTGAACGAGAATATTTTTTCATACTATGCAGTTGACTAACTGCTGTGCTTTGCTTAACATGCATTCAGCTTTTTATCCAGCAAGTCGGTTTTGCGTTAAACGCAGTGCCCACTGCCTATGGTGGCAGTGTGTCCCATGCATATTCGTAACACAATCCTCCTCCTCTTACCGCCTGAGCCGGCCAGACGTACTGGCGGGCGCACACCTACACGCTGACTTGGCCAGCGCCCCGCCTCTCCCCTTGTAAGCAGGCTCAGGGCTAACTGGGTTTCGATTAAGTGTCAAGCAACAGGACTTACCGGAGTGTGAGCTTGTAACGGCTGTCGTGGTGCCCATTTTCTTGAACTGCGCTCTCTTAGACGCGCAATAAGGAAAACGACTCTACTGCTGCATTTTAACTTTCACTTTGCCAGCGGAGTTGTATTTGATCGTCCAAGACTACTCGTAAATCATTCGGCGTGGGTGGATGGGGACGGGCAGGCGGGGCTTGTCGCGGAGAGACGAGGAAGTGGGTGAAGCCACTCCATGTTTGCGCGGGTGTTCTGCTGTATACCAAGCAAGGTGATGAGGGGGATAAAATTTGTGACCTACCGTAATTACACTCGTGTATCCTCTGAAAGTCTAAAAATCTCAATTTTGAGGGATCCTTAAAAAAAAAAACTTTGAACACATATTGCAATGTGATAAATATGTTATTGCTTCAACACAAATGCAGATTTATTTTTTTATTACTTTTCCAATATTATTCTTGTCAAATTTAAGTTGTTTTTCTTTTCTTATAACTACTTCTTTGACATTTTGTAAACAACCTTAAGCAACATTCTGTGCATGAAAATGTGCTATAGAAATAAATATCGGTGTGTCTCCGAGGCTACGTATCTGTGCTAGCAATCATATGGTTGCCAGTTCGAAACCCGCAAATGCCAGAAGTGACTCTACTCATTAACCTTTAATTGCTTCATCCTGGATATGATGTTTACCTGCATCCAGCCCTGCAAGCAGGTCCTCCAACTTGCAGGGGAAACTTGGGGGTTGGTGTCAGGATTGAAACTCCAGCCACTGTGATAAACCTCACACTATTCCAGTGGTGCTGAGGTGTCACCTGTTGCAAGACAGCCCTCTGGTCCCAATCTGGGTGGTTTGTTGTGTGGTAGGTGTGCCAACTTGCTGTAATCAGCACATGCGTCTTCTTCTGTGTTATGTGGAGGTCAATTAATCAGACAAACGTTTGTTATTAGACAAAACCAGAAGTTCACACTTCCCCCACTTTTTACTCATTTCCAGACTCCATTCAAATAATGGATTGATTTTAAAAGGTGGCCATTGGGGCCTGGCCGCCTCCAAAATGTATACACCATTTTACTAAAATAAGCCTGAAAAAATATATTTTTCTTACTTTTTTTAAGGATACAGGCAAAGTAAATATAATAATAATCAATGAATATGCAGTAAATACACAGCAAAATGGTGCACTAGTAGCTCTTCTGCCTCGCAGTAATGAGTTCAGGGTTCACTACCAGGAGCTGCCAGCATGGGGTCTGCATGTGGATCCACATGAGTTTGCTCCAGTATCCTTCCACAGTCCTAAAACATGCATGTTAAGTGAATTAGCAGTACTTAATCGACCCCTTATATGTGTGTGTTCATTCTATGATGGGCAGGTGCCCATGTTCATGGATTATTCCTGCCTAATCCATTGCTTGATGGGACGAAGCAGTAAAGAGCACATAGAGCTGCACTGAAGGAGCCTGAAAAGATCTGGTGATGCCTAAGAAGTATCCAACAGTCCCTTTAATTGACAACTACTTGAATATTACTCTCTCTGTCCCACACACCTCAGCTCATTACAACATTTTAGCGGGGTTCAGAAAGTTCTTTAAATGGAAGAACCAGAAGACAGCACTCTGCAAACACCTCACAGGCTGGAGGGCAGTAGGCATTTGAGTGACCACAGCCCATCCAGCAAGGAGGGTTCTTCAAATCAGGATTTCAGAAAAGGGTTGAAGCAAATAAATGTGCCATGTACATGTTAGAAAGTAAAAAAAAAAAAAACAAGTGTTTGGAATCCAGTTAAAATTAAGGTAAAATAAGTATGCTTCTTTAGTAGCAGAAGTTCAGAAACTGGGTGGAGCAAAAACTTACAGTCACCTTGGGCAACCAAGATCTGAGTTTGACACTTTGGTTCCAATTGTGCGTGTGACTGTGCCCCAGCATTGGCCTGGCAACCTGACATTTTATTTCCACTTCGTGACAATTGCTCTGTATTTGAGAAATCAATTGCTTTACAAACAATAATAAGTCCATATTTTAAACCACAATATCATTTTCCTTGCTTCTAATATTAAACTCCAGTCCCCACACAAAATTATGTTAAGCATATACGAAAGTGGTGGGATACTTTAGTACACATTTTGAGTGGTATTTATTCAATTACCAAAGAGATACACTTTTTATTTTTTAATGCTTTCCATTTATTCAGTTAAGTACCAAAAATATTACATTATGTAAACACTTTCAAGATGCACTAAAATGACACCTTTTTCAAGTAAAATAACATTTACCAAAATGTAAAACGACAGGGGCAGCAGAGTTGTCAGCACTGCTGCTTCATGTTTTCAGCATACTGAGTTGGAATCCCATGCCTAGTTGATGTCTGTGTGTAGCTGCTGTGCGTTTGGATTTTCTTTCATGAACTCCAGTTTCTGCCCATAAACCCAACCATGTACATATTATGTTAATTAGCAATTTCAAGTACTCCAAGTATGACTGTTTATGATATTTATCAAAGTTTTTTTTTTTGAACCCCATCCAGAGGTTTTTCCAGCCCGTGTCCAATGCTGCTTGAATAGAGAGCAATCCCCATTGACACTGAACTGGATTAAATTAAAGATGTTTAAAAATTGAAGTGATGTGATTCTATTCCCTTGCTTTGCTTATGATTTAAGTTTAAGCATTATGGATTAGTGAAATCAAGGAAAAAAACAGCTTAAACTACAGAATAAGTTTGTAAGTGCATTAATGAGTAATTTCACTTTAGTTTATTCTCTGAAATTGCCATTCTAGGTAGTATGTAAGCTGTTCTATTGCAATGGCTCCAGTATATGCTCCCAGAAATAAGAGAGCACTGAAGTAGTTCATTTGTAGAAAAATAGTGTAACTAGTTTCCATTTTATCTTAATACCTGCAGTATCATAGAATAAACATAAAAACTGAAGACATTCTTGCCAGATGGCTTCTTCAGAAAAGGAATTTGATCCAGTATAGACAAAGAATACAGGGTGGTCCAGATCTAATTATGCAATTTTCATTACGCTATAACTTATTAAGTTTATTACACAGAGAATTCACAACTGAATGGAGTGGTACATTGCATGGAAAATCAGTGAATTAATTTAATGTAAGTCCATTTTCATTTATTACAAGATATTTCGAACAATTCTTTTGTCTTGCATTGTTTTCCTAAATTGCATTAAAAGTTGCATAGTTAGATCTGGACCACCCTATATATCAATATCAACTCTGCCCAGCGTAACCCTTAAAAATAAGGCCTTGGCCAGTCAGGAACTTAGAAAAATTGACACCAGCCATAGAATTATGAAAAGAATAAAATACAATAAAAGACTCAAACATAGAGTTTTCATTTGCTGGAGACACGAAAAGATGTGGTTTTCTTCTTTCATAACACCGTTCCATGTTTTTTTTTTTGTTACTGCAGTGTGCATTCAGCTTCACTGTTCATTACATCTCCTTCTTAACTATCATCTCGTTTATCTTTTATGAACATGGAAATTCAGTTGTTCTAATATGCTGTATATTTATAATTTTTACCATAGAATTAAGGCAATGATTAACAGTAAGGTTTTAAGACAGTGGTAAGACCAGCAATGATGTGTAGAGCTAAGATATGGGCAGTAAAGGGAGTGCAGGAGAAGACATTGCATGTGGCAGAAATGAGAATATTTAAATGGATATGTGAAATTACAAAAAGGTAAAGAATACAAAGTAAGAAAATCATAGGTACACTAAAAGTAGGAGAGATATCTAAGAAAGTACAGGAAAGTAGATTGAAGTGGTATGGGCATGCGATGAGGAGAGATAATAAATATGTGGGGAAAAGAGTGATGGGAATGGAAGTTTAGGGGAAGAGAAAATGAGGAAGGCCAAAGTGGAGGTGGATGGATAAAGAAAAAGAAGATTTGATGGAAGGGATTTGACTGAGGAGGAGATGTGGGAACAAGATGAAGAGGAAGAAATCTGTCTAAAAATAAGCACAGGACATAAGATAAAGAGTTATAATGTGAAATGACAAAATCTGCATTTAATTTTTCAGTCACAATTTTTTTGAACTGGTATCAGCCACTAGTGGACATTGGCAGTGTTCCTAGTTTTGATTAGACCTTTCCTTCTTTCTCCTAGATCATCAGCCGATCTTTCAGTTGCTTTATGACTGTTATGATCTCTATTTGTTTTCAACAAATTTTACTTTTTTAAATATTTTTTCTTTTTGTCGCTGATGATGTCATCCTATTTCACATTGCGTGAAGGGAACCTGTGCATACATTAATTGAAGGTGTGTTAGATGTCATTTAATTTAAGGTGAGGGGTTGTGGTAATTCATTGCCTGATCTTTACCTAAAATAAATTAAATAATCTTTGTAAAAAGAAATTAAAAATACAGAATTCATGATCCAGCTCTTTTGACTATGAGTTAATGGTTTTGTCCCCCATTCATTTTATAATTGCAATTTTTGTTTTTGTATTCAATCCTCTGCCATCTAGAAAGTGTAAAAGAATTAAATGACTGTACCTGCAATATGTTGTTTTACTGTAAAGATATTATTTCTTCCTTTGGGCCAGCATCTTTTAGGCCAGGGGTACTCAGCCTCAGTCCTGGAGGTCTGCAGTGACTGCAGGTTTTTGCTTTGGACAGTTTTTTTCATTAGAACCCATTTATTTACCAAGAGAATAATATAATTTCTTTGGGCTTAGTTTAGTTAACTCATTTGTTATGATTCGGGACCCTAAATCGCCTATTTTAGCATTAAGATTTTAATTGTTGCCTGTTTTTTTTAACCAGCTATCAGTTAATAATGAGGTGCAAATGACCAGTAGCAGAAGGAACCAGTAGCTCTCCACCAAAAGTACTTCCATTTAAACCTGTGTATACGCAACATGAAGCTTCTGTGTTAATACAATATTTTGAAATAAATAAGAGAATGGAAGGACCAAGAGGTACAAATCTATTCTGGGACACAAAACATATGCATAATATCCTCAGAAAATGAAACATTTACTGTACAATGTGATGATTATTTGTCTATGACAAATGAAAGCACTAACAAGTCCTATAATTAAGTAGCCTTTTTTGGTCTATGCAAGAAATAGACATGCATGTTATGTTTCCAGGCTTTGGTTTCACCTTCTAGTAAGGTCCATTTATTTTGACATGTGTTAGGGAAACTAAGTGGTCACACTTATGACAACTGTTTTTTAATTCTTTTTTTTTCTTCTTGTTTGCATGTTGCTAATTCACAGTGCACAGTGAACATGATCACTTTCCTAAATCTAAAAAGTTTGTGTTTTGTTAATTGTGAACTGTACATTTTCCCTGTATGAGTGAATATGGATGTGTGCATAGGGTTTCACTTTAATAGACTAGCACCTCAATTCCAAGTTGTTTCTAACTTTTTAAATGTGATGGTGCCGACATATCGGATGCTTCCCTGTAACTCTGAAATTTATTTTGTAGATAGATCAGATACTCTCCTAATTCCTAGTGAAGTTATAAGTAGCTTCCTGCATTAGGAAAACTGATAAAATGCTTTTACTTCTGCTGCTAAGAGTAGGACCAAATTTCCATCACTTTGAGATTTTTGAGCCAGTTAGGACTATTTTTCTATTTTGAGATGCTTGATAAATAAAGGTACTGGTCATGGTGTCAACAGTAATGCCCCTCTCCAAGGGCTGTCAGGTGGCAACAAAGAATGTGTTGTAATGTTTTCTTTCCTTTGTACAGAGGGCCTTTCACTAGCTGAAGAGTACACTTGAGTGTTTGCCATGCAGTAGACTTTCATCTCCTCCAAGGTAACTTACAGCCTTATCACCACTGTTGCTGGGATATGCTTTGGCTCTACACTCTTAAAAATAATTGTTCTTTAATAGAATTGTGTGGTTCATTACTGGGTAGTGTGGCTTCTCATAGCTCCATTGCTTGACAAAGAACCATTTCATTTTGGGATTTTTGTTTTGCATTTGAAGGTTTTTTTTTTTGTGTTTTGAAAAAAATCCTAATATATAGATAAAATGAAATCTTTAATTTATGGTAGGCTGTCTAGCAGGACACTAACAGATTAAGAAAAACGGAACTTAGCCTGAGTTATTGTTGGTAGCATTAGTCTTTTTAAAATCAGGGCCCATTGATATTTCATAAATCTTTTACCATCAGCTCATGGTTATTTACTGTATAGGGCCTATTATGGATCTAAATAATAAAGTTTATTTCTAGAACCTTGATGTGAATAGGTCTTTTGGGAACCAAAAATGGTTCCCTTAGGCATCTCTCTGAATAACCATTCTGGGAACTTTATTTTTAAAAGTGTATGAGAACATAATGAGAACAAGGGAGTATGGTTGAAAAAAAATAACAGATAATAGTATATTCTTCTGTCTGGTTGTCAGATACTTGACATATTATTTTTAATATCAGAAACAGATTATTAAAATATGAATTATAAGTCTAGATTTTGATTTAATAACTTGTTCAGTTACATAATAACCTGCATTAAACAGAAAATTATTTCTTATAGTGTTTTTAAGTCATACTCTGTCAATTCACAGGGAAATGCTCAAACATTAAAGTGTTAATAATGGAATTGAGTGTGTAATGAATGATTATCTGAAGCCCTTTTTAAATGTAATTCCCTCCAATCATTCCAAGGAAGGATGTTATTAGCTGCAGAGTGTCAGAGAGATAATCTTAAAGTCTTTGCATTACATCGTGCTACAAAATAAATACCAGAAATTGAATCTGACTTAATTTTATTTAATATAAGTTGAAGTTCTGCTTTCTAAAGTGATATCAGTTTCTGAGTAAAATAATAAGAGCATTTAATTTAAATGGGCAGATATGTTGGCTGTTTGCACAATCTGCCTCAGTTATAGCTACAAATCAAGCACTTAGAAATAGCCTCCATTGAGGACCCAAAGAAGTTCAGTTCATTTTCAAGGTTCAACATTTTTATTTAATCATGTTTACACAAGAAAACATGAAATTTTCCTTATCAGTTGCATCCAGTAACAAACAGAAATGAAATAAAGAAAGACAGGTTAAAACTTATACAGAAATTTTAAAAATGTTTACATCATTTGAAAAATAGATTTTTTTTGTTAAAAACTATTTCTAGCAGTTTAATAGTAGATAGTTTTCTTGATGATTTTGAAATTACTTGTGTGCATGAGAGTAGGCCCCACAATGGACTTGAGCCCCATCCAGGGTTAGTTCCTGTCTTTTGCCCCTTCTGCAAGGATACTTTCTACAACTGTGTAATTGAAAATCTGAGTACTGTAAACTAAATTATGGGTAAATGGTCTTAAGAGCTTTTTAGAATCATATTATATTACAGCAATAAATCATCATCTATATTACAAACATAAGTTGCTGTATGTTTGAAATATTAACTTGCTTTCACGAGTAAAGCAGTAATAGTAACATTGCAGGTACTCAAAATGCTGCCTTAAATTAAAATGATTTGAACACCCAAAAAGAACATTTTAAAGTCTGCGATAACTGTGCTTTTATTTATATCTGGAATTAGCAGGGTCAGAAATGGAAGAACAGAGGTATCATACGACATCATTTAACAGGAAAGAAGTAAAACAAAAATGAATAAATAATCCATCAATTAATCTTCTTAACTCACTTAGTCTAATCCACAGTTGCATAGAATTGAAGTATGTACCAGAAGAATGAAGGAAAATTTAAATATTGGCCCCTTTTGAATTGCCAGTGCTCATTTATCTTTTAGAACACAAAGAGCATAAGAAATATTTAGCATTTACACTGTAACAATTGAAAATGTTCTTGTGGCAGCTCTCCATATGGACTATTACCAAAGAGCTCAAAAGGTATAAAAAATGGTGTGTTTATTGATTATATTCAAAAGACGGGCAAAGACACAGGGAGAACACAAAGTACAAAAAAAACGCTGCTGCCATCCCAACCATTTCCCTCTCAGTGCATAACTATGTATAAGTCGAACTTTGTCTTCCAGGTAGAGTAGCTTGCCTGCCAAATTCCAAAAGACCACTCCCTTTTTCACTTGTCTTCTCACTCTTTCTCTCAATCAGGGTTATAACAGAGCTATGTTTCTGAATTTTGTTTCTTTTATTAATTGTTTTTATTTTTCTGAATTTGACTTTGTTTGTTGTAATTTAATTATCTTTTTGTAATATATTAATTTTTTACAGGATTTTTGTTCTTTATTTTGTAACAATCCTTTATTGTGTATGCATTTCTGACTTTTAATTATGGAGCCCAGGGTGGTGGGCTTCTTAATCCTGCAGATGTGTTTACCTTAGGGTCTTATTTAGGAGGGTTTGGGCTCCAGTCTCATCAGTAGAGAAGTGAATTTTATGTTTCTGCCTCCCTTTCTTTGACCTTATTCATTGATATGTAAGTATGAATCGACATTTGTTAGAAGCTTCCAGGTGAAAATTTTTTTTAAGATTACACTTTTTCCTTGAGATTTTTCCCCATATTTTGGAGTAGAATAGGAGTGCCCACACTTTTTCGGCTTGCGAGCTACTTTTAAAATGACCAGGTCAAAGTGATCTACCTACATTAAAAAGGATATATATTTATTGTGGCAGTTGGCCCGGACACAGATAGGCGGACACGTCAATGTCACCCAACACACGTTTATTAATCATATTTACACAAGTGCACTAACCCCAAAGTCCTGGCCATGACTCAAATGCCTTTCTCTTCAGGCCGCCTCCTTGTCTCTCCTCCTGAGCTCCGTCCTACTCCACTCCTGACTCTTGCCATTGTCTGAAGGGAGGCAGCCCCTTTTATAAGCACCCTGATGTGCTCCAGGTGTGTTCCGGCAACCTCCCACCGACACGCCCCATTGACTACATCCCCGGACGCACTCCGGGTGTCCCTGCTCTTCTCCTCCCCCCAGCACTTCCAGGTGTGGTGAAAGTGCTGAGATCCAGGGTCTCCAAGGCATTGGGGCACCCCCTGACGGTGACCACAGGCCCCTACAGGGTAGAGCTTCAAAACTCTGTACCCGTGACCCCCAAAAGTACCAGGGTGGTCGCCCCCACATGGTCTGGGGAAGGTGCAAGCCCTCCTCCGGTCCTCCTGGGCGTCCCGGCCGGGTCACCACCCCAGCCATCTCTGACAATATATACAATATATATATATAACATTTTAATGTAGATAGATCATATATATATATACTGAGTATCAGAGGTGGATAGTAAAAAGTTACATTTACTTTGTTACATTTACTTGAGTAACCTTTTAAAAAAATTGTATTTCTAAGAGTAGTTTTACTGCACCATACTTTTTACTTTTAATTGAGTATATTTGTGAAGAAGAAACGCTACTCTTACTCCGCTACACTGGGCAACACTCGAATCGTTACTTTTTTTCCATTAGATAAAGTCTGACAGACCATTTTCAATCTGCTCTATGTAGCGAATGCCGTCAAGTTGCGCACACGCATTCCATTGCATCTCCAGCTTTGACGCAAGTTTTTGGATGTTCCCCAAATCCAGGTGCTGCAGCTTTCAGGACAGATGTTGCATTTTTCGTTTGAAAGCATTAACTGAGCTAATCATATTGACCATGGTTTTCTCTTTTCCTTGCAGCTGCAAATTAAGCTCATTCAACATGTTGATCAGATCGGAAAAAAAATGCCAAGTCTAGCAGCCATTGATCGTTATTAAGTTGCTTGTATTCTGCATGTTTAATGACAAGAAGAAACTCCTTTTTCTCCAGCCAGGGGTCTTGAAATCTCAGCAGGAATTTCTCCCTAGCCATCTGCCTCAACGAAGGCATCTTTTGTCATCTCTTCATCTTGTAAGGACTTCTTATGCTTAATGATCGAGTGACTCACCTGGAACGATGCTTCGGTGTGTCTGCCTTTGCTTTTGAATTCATCCGAGTGAAAAAATGACGGCTGTCCGATTAACTGCGTTATTAGTTCCATCTCCTTTCTCTTTCTCAGATTGCTTTTCGGAAGGAAGTCAGTTTCGTAGTTTTTATGAACAGTTCGAAAGTGCCTTTCCACATTTTCCTTCTTTGGAATAGCAATGATAGATTGACAGATCAGACAAATGCACTTTGATTGTGACATTGAGAGAGAAAAAAATCCTCTTCCAATTTCACATCCAGCCCATAACCAAGAATTTTTTTTTAAATCCCTTCTTTAGTCGATATAAATTGGAAGGCTAACTAGGTCACAGCCGGAGTTTTGATGACCAGTGTGTTAGAAGAGAAGAGATCTCAAACTGGCAGCCCTGTATGTCATTCAAGTGGCAAATGCCATAGGGAGGATATATGATAGACTAACCATTTAAAAAAAATTTTTTTTTTAATGCAACGCAATCTACCTGCACTACCTTTCCGATCTACTGGTCGATTGTGATCGACGTATTGGGCACCCCTGGAGTAGAGTATATCTGTTTTTCTGACATTACATTTTTAATTTAATCTGATATTTGCCATCATTGACAGTTCCTTCTTAATGAATTGTTGAGCAATGGTGTAACTTAAAACTGTTCAGGCGAGGCAGTTGCACTAAGGAACCTATGGTAAATGTATGGTTCTTGTTTCGCAATGGTTTATTATTAACATACTTGAATGCTTGAAAGTGTAATGGTGTTATCATTTCCACAACTCTTAAAACTTACTCATGACTATTGTGCTATCATGTTGCTTATATCTTTGGAATATCTCATTGATGATATAATTTCTTAATTCAAGGAAGGGTAGTTATTTAAGGATAGGAAGAGAGACATTTTGAGGTAATGCAGTTATACTTATTTATCATGGTGGTGGAGAGTGGAGAACAAGTTGCATCTTTATTAGTATATTAAAATAAGAATTTCACTGTACTTGGTACAGTACATGTGACAATGATGGGCCTATAAATATATAAACCTATTGGATTAAATTTAATTTCTCATGAGCATGCCTAATTCATCTTTTTGTACTTGGGATCAACAAAATATAGCGACATCACTGTTGCCGAGGATTTGTTTAGGGAAGTATGTTTGTTTCTATTTAACAGGATTCATATTATTGTTCCTTCAGTTTATCCTTACAAAAGGAGGTTTGCTCTGTAAATTGTTCAGTTAGTTACATGTTAAACCTGACTGATTTTTTAAGTTAAATAAAATAGTAACATTTAAACTTCCTGTATTGTTTAAAGAGCTTACTGATTGCTTCCGTCTTTGTCTTACCTTCAAATCATAACACTCTCTATTTCTCTCCCATATATAACCATCACTCTTTTCACTCACTGTGAGCCTTCATCCAACTTCTCTTCCTGACTCTAATGATGGTGTCATCCCCACTACTTTCTAGAATCTTTTCCAGATGCACTGGGAGTACCAGAATAGAAATCTCTTTAGTCTTTCCCCCCATGTGACATTGTACCCAAATGTCTTGCCACATCCTAGGAAAGAAAAGCTGGAATGAATGTAGGATTGGAGGCTTGGTTGTGTGTAGTGTATTGTGATATTTTGATCTTTAAACATAATCATTTTAATTTTATGAATTTTACAGCCACTCTGTATGATTATTGTTTATTGGTGTTTTATTAATGTACCACAACACCATTTCAGATTTGTTTTTGATTGTGGAAAATCCCATTTCATGCATTTTTGTTGTCAGGAATTTCTTTCTGTTGCTACTTCACAGGGAAGTTTCTCGTGTGCCATAATCGGCCCAATGCTACTTAAGATAGTGACATACTGTCTTGTGCATCAAAGTTTGTAAATGTGTAAAAAATGCAACATACCAGAAGGCAAAGAAAAAAAGAATAAAGACCAGGAGATGGAATACCCATGAAAGAAAATGCTTAAATGTTGTCAGGGACAGAAAAATAGGTTAGCACACCCAGGAACATTCTAGGCCCAACATTTTCTAAAACGTTCAAGCATAGTCCCAATAATATATCTTTATTGATTACCTCTAACTAATGCCAAAGAATGCAATGATTTATATGGTCTCTTATCAGGCTAAAACAAGGACAAGTGTTGTGCCATCTGTCTGACAAAACTGTTTTATTTTCACATGTGGGTCACATTCAGGATACATATTTGTACTCACATCAGAAATGAATTGGTTCCAAAAATAATTTGAGCAATCAAAAATAAAAAAATGAGATACAAGCCTAAAATTGGAATGTTGTTATGTTTACCTGCAGTGTGGACGTAGCCTTACAAGACACACACTTCTTCAGACAATGGTTGTTTTATGTTTAACAACAGCATCCAAAAATTTAGATGTATGAAAACAGAAAAATTGTGAATGCTTAAATTAGCCTTCCATTGTGAACACTTTTTTTTTCAGGGAGGGCCCCCCTCCTCTGCTGTTGTAGTGAGGTTATGAATTTGAATATGGATTTGAATTTTTGTGACTTAATTTTTTACTCTGGCATGATCCATATTTAATATTTTGTCAGGAATCTCCTGGTTGTTCATCTTTTTGCCTTTCTGACCTGCCATTTTTTAACCTTGGAAAAACATTATAACCCTCAAATATATTGAACAGTAGGTTAATCAGTTAAGCTCAAGAGATATGTAAATATATAGAGAATATACACATCATGGAATATTTTGGAACATTTGTTTAGTAAACACAGGGCTATGATTTTTAGTCTGTCTATCATTTTTGGGAAATCGGAAGGATTAATGGACTCTATCTAGCCTTAGTTTCCCATTGATTAAAAATCTGGTTTCACCCCTAATAAGAGTTTTAAAGTTTCAAAAAATTTACTGACTACAACCTTCAATTGGAATTTTAGCTTTGATTGTGACCTTTGTGTACTGCTAGGTCAAAAGTTATGTCAATCTATCAAAATAAAATAGGTAATCTAAATCAGTGTTTCTCATCCTGTTTGGTGTCAATACCCATTTTTTTCCCATGTAAGTGTCTTCTTGACCCATGGGGAGGTCCGTCCTTAATGAATGGAGCATGATAGTGAAAGCATTTTGGGGGGATTGGCATCTCAATTGTTGAAGAATTGACCCATTTCACGACCCACTGCTACCTACTACCTTTATAAACAAGAGTAACTCACAAACCCACCAGCAGCACCCCACAGCCCTAAAATGGGTTGCAAACCATTGTTTGAGAAACTGTTATCTGAATCATTCATACATTTTTTGAATTTGTTTCATTCAATTACACAATTGTTGCAACTAGAGCTTATTCAGGTATTGTTCAGTGTAAAGCAAGAATCATCTTTAGACAGTCCGTCAATGGCATACTCTTGTTAATACTTACTCTGGGTAAATTAACTTAACCTGAGAAAACTCATATGGACACAAAAAAACAATACCGACTCACCACAGATGGTCACTAAGACACGATTTCAACAGTAAAACAACAAAACTAATTCTAATCTAGTGCCCATTAAATAAAAATTTATTTATTTTTCTGGATGATTAGATCATGATAATGATATTTTTACCCACTATCTGCTCAACCCCAAGTGAAAGCTTTCAGAGTTAGTACCTAAAATATTTTCTTTAATATTATCAGCATGTAGACATAATGTAACTGTAAAAGTCAATCAAATTCACACACTAATTTTACCCAGATTAACAGAAATAGCCATTATTATCCTTTGTGGAATTTCAAGTTCAGTTTTTCATTGTCAATTTTGGATAATCAGAAAATATTTTATTACCATGCCAAATTTTTTATTGCTATATCTAAAATAAAATAGGTTGACTGCCACTGCAAGTAGAATAAAAGTCCATTGGGTGGTATAAATGTGATAAAATATTTCATTTTCTTATAGATGATCTGCTAATATTCCTTTGATAAATCTAATAAAGTGAATCCATTGCAGCCATCACGTTTGCACTCTTAAAAACTGGACAATTATCGAGTTTAAATGCCGGAATCACTGTTGGTATATAATCACCAGAGAGTCCTATTGATTTATTGGACTTGACCAGAGACATTGTTACAGCACCGCACATCTATAATATCTTCTTTTTCAAAAGGCTTAGTCTACACCTCATCTCTTACATTGGCATCTCTGTCTAAGTATACACCTAACTTGAAATCCTGTGAAAGGTATTGTGCATTATTTTAAAAGCTTTTCTCAGTTTTTATTTTTATCACTCAGTCTTATCTGTCCTGATTCCTTGTACAATGAAACTGGTATTTATCCCCTGTTGTGCCTTTTATTTAAGACTATTCGTAGATGTTTGCTTTTATTGGAACTACATTGCCTTTGTACTGTATGCATGCAGGTTCAGAAATATTTTTGAGAATTTCCTTTTCTCAGCTTGTTACATGACTGTTTAAAACAGGATAACAGTGCCAACAAACTGTTTTCCTTGCAGTTTGGAGGGAGAATGGTCAAGACTAAAAGTCTCTGTAATTTTAAATGTAGAAAAGGTAGTGCGCACCAACCACACCAGGATGGGTATATTCCTGTTTCCATGTAATACAAGAATGTTGTGACAACAACAGTTGGGCTAAAAGTAATCCTATTATTGATAGTTAGTAGACCATTGATGAAAGGAACCAAACAGGCTGAAATGACTTGTATGGAGAAAAGATGTGCTACAATGAGTGAAGGTATAACCATATCTAAAAAGGAATATTGGAGAGCAAAATTTGTTGCAGATGGGGCATGATGGCTGAATGGCCCAAGTGCATCTTACAACCAACAGAAACACAACTATTAGACGATGGAGCACTGGGGAAAAATACCCAGTGTAATGAATGTCTGTCAACTCAATCAGATGGATTGGCCAGTATATGGTGAATATCCCATGAAAATATTGATACTGTTATTCTGGCAGATGCCAGTAATGAATGTTGGTGGTGGAGGTACTGGTATACTGGTATGGGGAGTGTTTGATACACATTGAGTCTTTTAATGTAAGTTAAGCAATTTTTGAATGCCACAGAGTATCTGAACATTGTTACCAATCATGCAGAAGTGTGCCAACCTGCAGAATGATCTTTTTGCTAGGACAATTGTTGTAAGTTGCTTTGGATAAAAGCATCTGCCAGGCAAATAAATGTGAATGTAAATGCAAAGGCTAAAATAAGAGTTAATGTGTTGTCTTCTTAAGACATCTGATAACAATACAATGAAACTTTTAGGGCAGAAATCCCCCAACAGCTAAATTTAAACCACTATGGAGCATCCCTGGCTTGCACGTTTTTGGTTTACTTTGTATATGCTATGACCATTCTGAAGACAAAATTTACATCATTTTAGTATTGAGCAGGCGCAACAAATGAGTAGTCACTTCGTTTGTACTGCACATATTATCATTGCCTAGTAGAAAATGTCATTATTGCTTCTGTAACAAAAGTCTGGGTAAGGGCATAGTGTGCTTAGGTTAGACAGTAGCCTTTTATACAGTATAAGTCTTCAGACTTATATTCAAATACTAAAAGTGATTCAAACATAATAAAAGGCAGGAATGCATATCAAATTTCTGGGAAGATTCTAAGAGTATATCAATCTGTAAAGATATAATATTCAAGTATAGCATGTACTTCAAAATTAAATTAATATTTCATGACTAAACTAAAAGTTTATTGACTTTATGAAGTCAAGAATTTAAGAAGTTAAGAATTTATGAAGTAATAGTTCTTAAGTGCTTTGTCTAGAGAAGGTACCATAGCAGTTTGCTGTGTCGAGAGGGTGAGATCAGCATAATAGATACTTTGACTGTGACCCTGGCAGAATGCCTGCTGTGAGAGAAGCTGACTTCAGTGGCTTGGAATCAGTCAAGAAGGCAAGAGGCGGCTAGCTGACTCCTAATTTTGTGCACCATTATAAATCTAAATATATTGTTTTACATCAGTATAAAAATACACTACCATAACTTTAGCAAATGAACAAACTGAGCTTGAAATTCTTATGTACTTCAGCTACACTTAAAAAATCAGGAGTGTAAAACAATAAAGTGCATTATTTTGTGTAGAATACATATAGGCATGTCGTACCACTAGGTAGCATGTCTGACACTCAATATACCACTTTTAATGTTTTTATGAAAGGTAAACTGGAGAAACAGATTGCTGACCATCTCAAGGGATATGTTGTTTGGCAAAGGATCCTCTCAAAATACTACCAGACTGGTGTCAGCTACTATGTGCAGACTTAACAGAGAATGTGATGGCCAGGTATAGGTGATTATGGAATGTTTTCCATTAGTGGCCATAATTAGAGAGTGGAAAGTGAAGGGATTGGAAAGTGGACATGATCTGAACTCTAGTAATGGGTAAATCATCATAGAAAAAAACAATACCAAGATCAAAAGTATGGTATTAGGAGTTACTAACAATTAAGATTTCTTTCTGTTTCATTTATTGTATTTAATTTTACTTGTCAGGGCATCTGTTTACTTAAGTACTCATTGCTATGGCATAGGGGAGGCCCAGTCTCCATTGCTAGAGTATTTGTGATAACTTATCTGGAGTGAAAAAGTAATTAAATTCATCAGTCAAACAAAAATTACAGTTGGAATAAAAGGAAACATCTGACTAGGAGAAAAAAGCAACTCAAGCTCAATCAAAGTCAATTTCAGCCCTACCTCTAAACGCAGTACAGTGTTTTACAATGACTGTATTTCCTGTAGCCAAAACCCACAAAATGTTACTTTTACCAAACATTTTTTGTTTCTTTTTTTAATTTATATTATGTGGACTTTTTAATATTTTTGTTTTGGAAAAATTACAATGTATAATTTGTATTTATGTTTTACTATAATGTGCACATTCCATTTATTTTACATTTTATTAACTGTTTAGATTTTAAAAATGTATTTTATTCTATTACTATTGTTTTTCTATTTTCTATGCAGATGTATTTATCGTGTTGTTTTATTTATATAATTTTGTTCACAAAATTAAAATAAAGAATTTGTATTTATTAAATTATTCCTGTTGAACTTATTAATTTAGACTTTATGCTCAAATCATGGTAATAGACTGTTGGAACTTTGGGGAGGTTGAGTTGGAGGGCCCTCCTTAGAATCACCTTTTTGTATGCTTATCTATACTAATAAAAGGCAAATTGCTTTTGCCTTTTTTGCTGGAATTGAATTGCGAACTTCTTGCTTCTGGATTTGTTGAGCTAAAAGCTTATTAGCTTTCTCTCCGTGTTCATAGTAATGATGTCTTAATTTAAAAATGAGTTGTTCAGTTTCTTTAGTTGTCAAGAGGTTGAGTTCTGAATGCAGAGCCTGCCTTTTCCTATGAAGTGCCTCACTTGGACACCTGGCATGTTCTTGATCTATTCTAGTAATTTCGTTGGTTAGCTTTGATACCTGCTTGGTTTCCAATTTATTTCTGTGGGAAAGATATGAGATGATCTGTCCTCTTAAGAAGGCCTTTAGGGTTTCCCACAGTATTCCTGCAGAGACCTCTGAAGATATATTTGTCTCTAGAAAAAACTGATTTGTTTTGATATAAATTCTGTAAAGTTCTCGTCTGTTAATAAAAGTGGGTTAAGACGCCATCTGCGTGATGAGTATGTGGGGTATAATGATTTTATCTCCAAGATCAGAGGGGCATGGTCGGAAATAACAATAGCGTCGTACTTGCAGGATTTAATCGTAGGCAAGAAATGGTTGCCTACAAAAAAATAATCAATTCTTGAGTAGTAATGATGCACTGGTGAGTAGAAGGAATATGTTCTTGAATTTGGGTTTAGAAATCTCCAGGGGTCTGATAAGTTTTTTTGGACTACCCAGTTCATGACACATGATAACCAGACGAACACACAGACACACAACCACTTATCTGTAGCAATGCATTTTCATCACTACAATTGTCTGAGATGCACCATCCGCCGGAATGGCAGAGGCAACGCATTCTAATTGCAAAATATATTCCAATAGATGGTGCATTGCAAACATTAATGCTGAGGTCTACATTGATTATTTAGATTTCAACCCGTCTTAGATGGGTAGCACAGCTAGAAAAAGGATAACTGTCTGTGTGTCTGTCCAGTTGCTCTGTCTCTGTCATTCTAATAGATGACGTATCACAAGCAATAATGCTGCTTTTACGAATCCCATACCAAATTGCCTATAACAGAGACATATGCATTGCATTCGTCACTCCAACAGATGGCACATCACAAACATTTTTAATTTTATTCCTACAACGGTTTATGATGAACCATCTGTTGGAATAACAAATACAATGCATTCTAATTGCAAAAGAATATTTTAATAGATGGTCCACTGCAAAATGTTAACACTGAGGTCTATTGACTACTTAGATTTTAAACCATTTTGATGGTTAACACAGCTAGTAAAATGATAAGTCCCTGTGTGTTCATCCAGTTGCTATGTTTCTGTCATTCCAATAGATTATGCATAACAAACATTAACACTGCCTTTACAAATCTCATATCAAATACATATCACAGAAACATATGCATTGCATCTGCCACTCCAACCGACGGCACATCACAAACAGCTGCAGCAATGCATTTCATTACTACAAAAAAGGGTCTGTGTGTTTGTGTATCTGTGTGTCCGTCCGGCTGCGGTTGTCCGGTTGTGGTCAGTTAAAACTTGTGTAATTGTTTTTGCAGTGTTAGATGTCATTGCCCCTGTGACAGGAGACATATTTTGGTTCTGGATTTAAAACAAAATTAAAATCCCCATCCATTATAATTTTATGAGTGTTCACATTGGGAATGGATGCAAATACATTTTGGATGAATTCCCTATCATCCACATTGGGTGCATAAACATTTATCAAAATCACTTTATAATTTAATAATTACCCATAACAATCATGTTATCATGTCCCTTCAGGATCAGATACAACATGCTTCTTTCTGATTTAGGTAACAAATTTGGTTGCCTTGGTTTCTAACTCTTGTCTTTTAGAATGAAGACATCTCTGCTTAACAACTGCTTTACACTGCCATGCCAATTGTTATTAATGGCTTACTTCTTTCAGCTTTCAAGACTTAATTAACCTCCATTGCTGCAGAAAAACTGAGGTGTTTACTCATTACTTGCTTCCTGAGAAAGGCCTTTTTGTATAACTGAAAATCACATTACTTTTCAGTTTTTAGTAACCTTAGCTTTCTTTTTAAGCAGTTTACCTCTTACCTTTGTACCATTTCAGGTTATTCACTGGACTTAAATTTCAATAAACACTGGAAAAATGGGGTGTTCTAAAACAAGTAGAGTGTGTAAAGAATATTTTTTTCAAGTGTTTGCTCACCTTGTGCTAATCAGCAAACACATGGCTGCACGATAGTTAGCATCACTGCTGGAAGTGCTGTATGTAGTTCAAGTTGTGCAGTTTGTCTTTCTATGTTATCGTGACTTGTCCTTTTTCACCTCACCTTTTTTAATTTAGGCAGTTTAACAGCCAAAATATTTTCATAGTTGGCGATGGTTTTGAGACTCTCACTTTTTATAGTATTTAAAACAATATGGCTATATTTTCATAGATGATAATATTGTCAGATAGTATTAAAATGATCTGATGACAATTGAGAAAAACCAGGCACCAGCATCCCATTGTTTGATTGAATTTTTGTGACATGAAAGTTGTTTGAACTTGCTTGTTTAGTTAATCGTTAATGAAAGAGGGGCAGATAATATTAGTTAATGGTTACATTAGACAAGTCTGGACACATAAAGGAATGTTCTAGTGTGGCACCACAAGAATATTCATGCAAATAATATATATTGTTTGCACTACTATATTTCTTTTATCTCCTGATGAAAGAGACACTGAAAAAAAAAAACTTAATTTGCTGATCTGGAAAAAATGATATTTGTGACAATATGCAGAATGAGGGAAAATTAATGTTGAAAGCAATCTAGAATACTTTCCTCACAACCCCTTTTAGGAAATATTTCTCACTAATACGTCATATATTTTTTACCCCAGTTTTCATAGAACATAACGTCTAGGTATAATTATTTCTTCATTTCAACCAGGTTTAGAAGTTTCTGAAATTTCACATTATCCATTTTGTGCAAAGATTGTAAACTCAATAAAGATTATTTTGCCAAATTTGACAATATTAATTCCTTGTTCTGAATATTTAGGAATTAATTTTAAAATTATTTTTTTACTACACTACAGTATGTCTTAATAGTTACAAATTTATTTGGGTGCCCGGTTTTGTTATTTATGGGCAGCTCTACTTTATGTACCTATTCTTAGGATGCATCCCACAGATTTAGGTGTGGGTCCTTGGAGGCTTATGATGCTAAGGGTTCAATGGTCAGCAATCGACATGTTTCCTAGCCAAGCTGGGGATAAAAAAAACACCTTTTTTGGAATGCTTCTCTCTTGTTTAAAAAACATTTTTTTCAAAAGTTTTTTTCTGGTTTTGAATCCTTCCTACCCTACCTCCTGTTGGTTATGATTTTTGGTTCTCGCTTTGGTTTTGTTGGCAGTTCCTTTGATAATCCAATTCTGAGCAGTTGCAGAGGGCAGTGCAGGATAATTTTTTAAACTCAACCTAAAACATATCTTAACAATCACACACATATTGTATTCATAATGTCTCAGCTAGACAGGAAACAATTAAAATGGGCATCTACTATCTATGACACAAATCATCTAACCTATTATTAATTAGACTCTTTTTAAACGAGTTTAGAAAAGTATTTGGTATTCCAGTCTGGTCCAAAGTTGCTGCTAATAGATTTCTTGAATGTAGACAGGGGTAATAATCTATTAATGAGTATATACGGTAGTAGCATTTTGTATGTTGGTTACTGAGGTAGGATGGAATGAAGTGGCTCTAAAAGGGCTCTGTCACCTGAAATTAAAAATGAGCTTGCAAGTCATTATAACTGAAATATTTAGGAGGAACTGAATGCTGTAGCTGAGAAAATTGGTTTAAGGCGAAATGAAAAAAATAAACATGAGTAAAAGTGAAAAGGGGAGATGGGACGTAACGTCTAGCCTTACAATAGAAATTAAAATAATATTGCAGACTATGTAATTAAGAAAATCTTCAATTGGGTTAAAGGAAAGACAATGTTGACCAAAGGAATGTTTATGCTTCTACAGTGTCAAATCAGGACATATGGGTTCATCCTGTTGCAAGTTTAAGGGAAAATAGAAAACCCACTGTACATTGGGATTGGTAAGGTGGGCTCTTCTAGTCAAATCCTCTGTCAAAATGTATGATTAGTTTCTTATATAATCAATAACATAAACATTCACAACTTTAATTGATTCTGGAGCTACACTTAATTTTATGAGGTCATCATTGATAAAAGAAAATTTAAAATACCACAAGCTTCATTAAGGTACAACCCCAAATCAGAAAAAGTTGGGACGGTATGGAAAATGCTGTTAAAAAATACACCGATTCTTAAATTTATGTTGACTTTTATTTTATTACAGACAGTAATGAACCAACATATTTCATGTTTTGCCTGGTCAACGTCAATTCATTTTTTAATGTACATCTATTCCTACATTTCAGCCCTGCGACACCATCCAAAAAAGTTGGGATGGTGAAGCATTCACCAATTTGTAATGTCAGATTCCTTCTCACAACACTTAAAACATGTTTTGGCACTGAAGATACCAAGCGATGAAGCATTTCAGGTGTTATTTTTGTCCCATTCTTCCTGCAAACACGTCTTAAGAGGGGCAACAGTACAGGTTTGTTATGCATTTTTCATTTCAAAATTGTGCACACATTTTCTACTGGGGACAGGTCAGGACTGCAAGGAGGCCTGTCCAGTGCCCGTACCTTCCTCTTCCATAGCCATGCCTTGTAATGTTTGCATAATGTACTTTTGTATTGTTGAAAAATGCATGGGCATCCCTGGAAAAGATGTCATCTTCAAGGCAGTGTATGTTGCTCTAAAATCTCTGTGTACTTTTCTGCATTAAGGCTGCCATCCAAGAAATATACAATATATTACATTTGCCACAGGCACTGACACAACCTCATACCAAGACAGACCCTGGCTTTTGACTTATTGCTGATAACAGTCTGGATGCCCATATAGCATAGTGTCCATTTCTTCCAAAAAAGATCTGGAATACAGATTTGTCTGACCACAATACATGTTACCACTGTGTGATAGTCCATCCTAGATCCTCTGAGCCCTGAGACGATGATGCCACTTCTGGACATGGTTAACATATGGCTTATCTTTTGCACAGTAACGTTTTAAGTGGCATTTGTAACTGTAACTCCATATTGTAGTGCTTGAGAAAAGTTTGCCAAGTAATTACTTGACCCTGTGGTTATATCAGCTATTGATGAGTGATGGTTCTTGATGCAGTGCCATCTGAGGGTTCATAGATCACAGGTGTTCAGCTTAGGCTTACACCCTTGCACACTGAAATTCCTCCAGATTCCTTGAATCGTTTAATGTGTCACACACATGCGATTAGGAGGAAGCTAAGTGGCCCAAGTGGAGGTAATTATCAGTCAGGCCAGGGGGTGGCGGGGTGTGCTAAACCTTTTTCTGTTGTCTCTGTAGGCCAAATATGGGAAAACCTACCTGATTTAACAATAACAACGTCACTTCAGATGCCAAGAACAATGTCACTTCCGGTTCTGGTGCCAAGAATAATGTCACTTCCGGTTCTGGCACCAAGAAAGATGTTGCTTACGGTTCTGGCCTCAGATGACATCACTTCCGGTTTCACCCTTTAAATCCTCCATCTTTTCCACCACTGAATCAGTTCAGTCTGGAACTCAATCCATGTACATCCATTCTTATTTCAAAACCCTTTTCGCAACCAGGGACAATATGGGAGTGGCTGCCCCAAACCTTTCCAGTTTGTTGAGACTCATTCTTTTACAAATGATATTATGCACCATAGAGGGAGAAGTATGCAAATCCCTTTCAATCTTTCTTTGGGTAGCATTGTTTTTAAACATTGCAATAATTTTCTCATGCATTTGTTGACAAACTGCAGATCCTCTGTCCATCGTTGCTCCTCAAAGACTCAGGCTTTTGTGGAAACTGCTTTTGTACAATCACCTGTTGACATTATTTCCTTAAATCACATCAATATTTAATTATTTTACCTCTTTATTTGCCCTAACTTCTTCTGTCACAACTTTCTTTAGAACGTGTTGCAGGCCCGAAATGCAGGAATGGATGTACAGTCATATGAAAACGTTTGGGAACCCCTCTTAATTCTTTGGATTTTTGTTTATCATTGGCTGAGCTTTCAAAGTAGCAACTTCCTTTTAATATATGACATGCCTTATAGAAACAGTAGTATTTCAGCAGTGACATTAAGTTTATTGGATTAACAGAAAACATGCAATATGCATCATAACAAAATTCGACAGGTGCATAAATGTGGGCACCCAAACAGAGATATTACATCAATACTTAGTTGAGCCTCCTTTTGCAAATATAACAGCCTCTAGACACCTCCTATAGCCTTTGATGAGTGTCTGGATTCTGGATGGAGGTATTTTTGCCCATTCTTCCATTCCAAATCTCTCCAGTTCAGTTAAATTTGATAGCTGCAAAGCATGGACAGCCTGCTTCGAATCATCCCATAGTTTTCGATGATATTCAAGTCAGGGGACTGTGACAGCCATTCCAGAACACTGTACTTCTCCCTCTGCACGAATGCCTTTGTACATTTCTAACTGTGTTTTGGGTCATTGTCTTGTTGGAATATCCAACCCCTGCGTAACTTCAACTTTGTGACTGATGCTTGAACATTATCCTGAAGAATTTGTTGATATTGGGTTGAATTCATCTGACCCTCAACTTTAACAAGGGCCCCAGTCCCTGAACTAGCCATACAGCATGATGGAACCTCCACCAAATTTGGCAGTAGGTAACAGGTGTTTTTTTTGGAATGCAGTGTTCTTCTTCCGCCATGCAAAGCGCTTTTTGTTTTGACCAAATACTGTAACTCCATTTTTGTCTCATCAGTCCAAAGCACATTGTTCCAAAATGAATCTGGCTTGTCTAAATGAGCATTTGCATACAAAAAGCGATTCTGTTTGTGGCGTGAGTACAGAAAGGGCTTCTTTCTCATCACCCTGTGTTATACTACATTTTTCTTTATGTCACTATATCTGGACAATACTGTTATGAGTTTTATTCACATGTGCATGTTAAATTTGGCACACAGGGGCTCAGCAGTTAGAATTGCTAGCCAAGCATTGGATTAGATAGCCAAAGATAACTGGAGGCTTGTATAGTCAGCTTAAACACAGGATAGGGTATTTCTGCCCTCTGTCAGCACAAAATCTTCTTTCCTTATTGGGAGAATGAGAACCAGCATGTAAGCACTATGATATTTCTGTATTTTGTGGAGGAGGAGTTCAGCCCTTGTTTGGAGACAGAAAGGACCAGCAAGTTGAAGAAGAACAGTATAAAAGGTTTAGACAGCAGCCAGACCCTTCGAGGCTGTGTTGACAAAGTTCAAAAAACCTCCCAGCGTGGGGACAAGAAATGGCAGCCTGTGTTGATTCAGATTCCCACCTGGATAAAAAGTCTGTCCATTTGCCTCCCGCCTGTAACCGTGTTGACCGTCAGTAAATGTAAGCTAAAAGATATTTTTTCTCATGTAATTCTTGCACCGCTGTAATCACGATGGGAGGGATATCGCCTTTTATGGTATATTACTATATTGTTTAGTTACTTAATATGCCGCAATTTCAAAAGAACACATTTCCAAGCGAGCTAATGCCTCTTCAGGAAACACCCTCCCATACAGATGTTCTTTGTGCAAATTGCGCTGAATTGTAGGACAATGTACAGATACGCCATCTGCAGCAATATGTTCTTGCAGGTCTTTGGAGGTGATCTGTGAGTTGTCTGTAACCATTCTCACAATCCTGCGCATATGCCGCTCCTGTATTTTTCTTGGCTTGCCAAACCTGGGCTTAATAGCAACTGTGCCTGTGGCCTTCCATTTCCTGATTCCATTCCTTACAGTTGAAACTGACAGCTTAAACCTCTGAGATAGCTTTTTGTATCCTTCCCCTAAATCATGATACTCAACAATCTTTCTTTTCAAATCTTTTGAGAGTTGCTTTGAGGATCCCATGCTGTCACTCTTCAGAGGAGAGTCAAAGGGAAGCACAACTTGCAATTGACCACCTTAAATACCTTTTGTCATGATTGGACACACCTGTATATGAAATTCAAGGCTTAACGAGCTAATCCACCCAATTTGGTGTCGGCAAGTAATCAGCATTGAGCAGTTCCATGCATCCAAATCAGCAAAATTACAAGGGGACCCACATTTTTGCACAGCCAGTTTTTCACATTTGATTTAATTTCATACAACTAAATACTGCTTCACTAAAAATCTTTGTTCGGAAAACACCCCAGTACTCAGATGTCCCTAGGAAATGAAAGACTTACCACTGTTATCTTTTTTGTTGAAAGTAGAGTCAATTATGCAGACTGAGAGGGGTTCCCAAACTTTTTCACAGGACTTTTTTTTTTATTTATTTATTAATTTTATTACAATCAATACATAGCAATCAAGTTTTTACAAAAAAAAAGAATTATGCTAAGAACAGATCGATCCCCACCCTTGAGAGAGAGAGCAAGCCAAACGGTATAAAATTTAAGGCTTGTAAAAATACCTAAATCAACAAATTCTCTGTGCTTTATAAACTCATTTCAAAATATTACTGATTAGATCCTGCCATGTTTTGAAAAAAGTCTGTACAGATCCTCTAACTGAGTATTTGATTTTTTCCAACTTCAAATAATATAACACATCGGTTTCCCACTGACTTAAAAGAGGAGAGTTTGGGTTCTTCCAGTTTATCAGAATAAGTCTGCGTGCCAACAGTGTAGTGAATGCAATCAAAATTTGTTTGTCTTTCTCCACTTTAAGACCCTCTGGAAGAACCCCAAACAGGACTTTATATTAACAGATGAAATGAAGCTGACGAGGCAAAATATGAAATATCTTGGGTTCATACTGTATGCAATGAAATAAAAGCCAAAGTAAGGTTAAGAATCACTGCATTTTTTAAATTGCATTTTTCATAATGTCCTCACTTTTTCTGATTCGGTGTTCTATATACAGTACCAACAATAATATCAAGAAACCTATTGCCACACGTCAATTAGATTCTAACTTGCCATCAGTCTACTGTATCTTTGTAGGTATTGGTCTTTTTTATATAGAAATCTTGGAATTTTTGCAGTATGAATCTTTTTACCTCAAGTTATTTCAGGTTTCCCATGTTACAAAAGCAAAATCCAATGACTGGGAAATGAAAGACATTTCACAATGAAGTTAATTTCGAAGGAGACATTGTTTACAAAATCTTCCTCATCATTGTGGGTTAATTTACACTGATGAGGACCTGAAAACTCATGTTTGCCATTGTTGCAAAGGCGCTATATAGTGCCCGACCCGGCACAGATTCACACTGAGGCACATGTAAAAAGACACACACTTTTATTTTTCTTCAGCTGAGGGCTAGTTTTCCCCATGAACCCTCCAGCCACAGCACAGTCCCAATCAAAAATAAAGCACCTAAATCACCACACTCTTCTCCTCCACTCCTCTCAGGGCAGCTTCGTCCACCTCCTCCTGACTCTGGCATCCTGAGTAGTGGCTGCAGGCTCCTCTTATAGCCCACCTGGAAGTGCTGCTGTTTTTTGACCACTCCATCCAGATTGTGCTTTAGCACTCTTTGACTGAATTGCTCTTTTACGAAAATCCTTGTATGCCTTTCTGCTCTGTCCGTTTTCTTTTTAAAATTATATTTTTTAAATAATTTTTTATAAAGATTCTTTGTTTTCTTTTTCTCATCATTTAGGCAAAAGTTTTCAGTTATCCCCTCTCTAGTTCATCATTTTTGATTTTTGAGACATCAGAATATATTTTTTTAACTTGATTAAAATGCATATTTTGTCCCTGGTTTAGGCCAAAGCCAGTCAGTCTTTGTGGATGTTAGGCTGCCCTTGTGTGTCTCCCCTCTGATCAAGTCAAGTAAAGTCAAGTTGGGGAGCATGCACTGGTACAGTGCGTTGCCGCACCCAATACACGATGAAAGAAACTCGAGATCCTGGTTTGTAAACCTCCAGGCAGACATGCGATCCAGTCCCACCCTCCGGAAATGACCCTTTATCTGCCTCAGCCAGTTATTATGTGGGCGACCTCTTGGCCTGGTCCAGCCACTTGGGTCCCCAACAATGAGGATCTTACGAGCCAGATCACCCTCGGGGAAACGCGCCACATGGCCGTAGTGCCGTAACTGACGCTTCCTCACAATGCAGGTAATATGCCTCATTCGGGACTCCGAGCAACTGCTCATTCGACACAAAGTCAAACCAACGGTACCCAAGGATTTTCCGGAGAGACACAGTACCAAAGGAGTCCAGTCTTTGTCTCAGGTCACTGGATAGTGTCCATGTCTCACAACCATATAGTAAGACAGGAAGCACCAGGACTCTAAAAGACTTGGACCTCCTTTTGCATAGAGAGTGCCACACTCTTTCCAGCGACCTCATGACCCCCCATGCTCTCCCATTCCGTCTACTGACTTCATAGGAACAGTCACCAGAGACATGAATGTCACTGCCAAGGTGAGCAAACCTCTTGACAAGGTCGACACACTCTCCGCAAAAAGGCCAGGATCTTAGTTTTTATCCAGAACACTCGCAAGCCCAGACACTCAGACTCCTCGCTCAGTCTCTTGAGCACCCCGATCAGAGCCTCCATTGACTCCATTAAGATCACAGCATCGTCAGCAAAGTCAAGATCCATGAATCTTTCTTCACCAACAATGCCTCACAGCCGCTGGACCCCACAACCTTGCCCAACACCCAGTCCATACAAGCATTGAACAGAGTAGGAGCAAGAGCACACCCCTGATGAACCCCAGAATCAACTGGGATAAACACAGACGTTCTGCCTCCACTCTCCACAACACTCACTGTACCAGTGTATAGGCCGCCCATGATATCCAGCAACCTCAAGGGGATCCCGCGAACCCTCAGGATGTCCCACAGGACCGCTCAATCAACTGGGTCATACACTTTGCAAAAATTGACAAAGGCTGCAAAGAAACTCTGCCAATATTCACGTTTGCGCTCCATGAGAACCCTCGGTGATCTGCTTTCCTGGCCATTTTGGAGGCCTCACAATGTTTTGGCTATTTTGAATGAGTGGAACACTAAAGCTTGACAATATGGCAATTGCTTGAACTCTTCTCCGCTTGATCTTCTGGACAGTACAATTGTTAATTTTCAGTTTTTTGGAGATCATTTTATATCTATTCCCAGACTCCTAAGCAACAGCAACCTTCCTTTCTAAACATCTCAAAGAGCTCTTTTAATCTAGGGTATGGTGATATACGCTTCAACAACCAAGAACAAACCATCTCTGAGGTTCAAGGAAGTCGAGTTCAGACAAGAACCTCCCTTATTATGTTGTAATCATTTGCATCTGATTTGGTGCACTGAATTCTACTTTCAACTATTTGGAGTAGTGATAAGTTTAGGGATGTACTTACTTTTCCCACATGTGAACATTGCTTTTATGTTTATTTAAATAAATTTGGCACAATGTTTGTTATATCAACATTAATTTGAGATACTATTTAAATGAAGCTGAAGTGTCGGTATGTTCACATGTTAAAAAAAGAAAACATTTAATTGGGTTTACTTACCTTTTCACATGACTATTATATGTGATGTGTTTGAGATGAAGAGTACATAGTCTAAAGTTTGAGGATGGTAGAACAAACAATGCTAAAGGTAATATTAGTCTTAGTTTCTATTAACAATGCAATAGCATAACAAATGTGTACTCTAATAGATTTTAATGATACCAGCTGCTTTAGACTACAGAACTAATTATTCCTTTCTCAGTCAGGTATATTGCTTAAGTGTCTTGTTTGTTGACTTAAAAGCACAAAGACTGTGCTTGAACACAGAAAGTACAAACTATATACCAAGCCCTTAAACTGACTCCTATATTGGTTAGAATAGTGTCAGAAATGGTGATGCATAAACCTGTGTAGATGCGATGCTCCAAGAAGAAAAGTGGAGTTAGATTACTGAAATTCTTTTGTTCAGCCAGCAAGATTGCTTATATATCGGGTATGTGGCTCAGTTAAAAGTGATTGGGCAAGAATTCAAAAACATGTGGGAGAGGAACCATAGCAAATGCAAAAGGTGTCAATGCTCTTAGGCCTTAAGTTTCAGAAGTACAAGAGTCAGTGCCCTTCACCAAACATGATGTAGCTTTACAATTCAATGTGGACACAATGACGGTGATTCTAGTACTTAAGACTTCCTGGGGACCTTTTCAATTCAGGTTGTTAGATCAATGACCTAGCATGCCATGAGGCATGGCAAGCAATAAGGTGAAACTTGATCTTGGAAATAAATGACTCAAAACATAACATTTTTAAACTCACTTAATCCAATCAAGGTCGCATGGAGCTAAAGCCTATTTTGGCAGCACTGGGTGTGCAAGCGGGAAACCATTCTAGATGAGGTTCAGTTCATCATGTGGACCACTTACTCATTCACACAATTGCGCACATTTACAGTCACACAAGGTCAATTTGGAATCTGCAGTTAATCTAACCTGCACATCTGTGGGAATGTGGCAGGAAAACTAGAGTACCTGTAGGGAAACCCACACAGACGCAGCAAGAACATGCAAATTGAAATGCAAAACCCAATCATTTTTTCCAAAAAAATTTATTTTGAATTCAATGACAATATAAAAGCATTTCATTATATAAAATGTATTAGCTTTTATCCCACTCCCATCAAAAAGTGCTTAATGCATTATTCTATGGAAACAGGACACAATGTAGCCCTAATTTCAAATAATTCCTTAAATGGTAAAATGTATTTTTCAAGTTAAGGTGTTCTGGTAAAAATTTGTACTGAATATTCCATGCAAAAATGGTTATTAACTGTTTTTAACATTTACTCTTCACACTTTCAAACCACACTGCATTATAAAAATACATACATTTTATTGAATACTTACAAAACAATAAAAAATGTCCATTTGAAATAGATCTGTTTTAGAGGTTATCTCCATCAGAAAGCACCAAACAGTATTCCTGAACATGAACTAAAAACATGAATTACTTGTATTGTACTGTATATAGTTTCTAGTGTAAGGGTAATTAATGTTTATGTAGATTAAAGCTACATGAGAACAATACAGGGCAGGCATCCAATTCACTTTAACCTCCCACTGCCAATGGGTAAGGTCACACAGATTAAGCAAAAAAATCAAGGGATATGAGGGTTTACTGATTTTATATCAAAGAATATAATCACTATTGAAGCAGTTTTTGCCAGATCAGTGCAATACACATATTAGTGAAAACTGTCAGGTACCAGTTTTAATGTATTTCAGATTTTAATAAAGATCAATATGGTTTTAGCCTCTGTCCATTATGATATAAATAATTTATATGTAAATACAAAAACAGCTAGTAATAAGCTGTAACATAACCCAAATCAACTGCAGCAAGAGCCTCACAAACACAACTAAAAGTGTACACATCAAGCTCCACTCTGTCAAACTACCAGTTTAATGTATTATTCCGTCCCTAAACAATTGTACAGTAAGAGTTTAATTTTAATTTTCTCCTTTATATATATATATATATATATATATATATATATATATATATATATTCAGTGGCCTAGTCATTAGGTATATCTGCTTGTTAAGGCAAACAGCCTACTTTTTCATACAGTTGCACCTGAGTGTAAAAACAGAACATGCACACCTAGTCAAAAAGAGTATCTACTCCAACTAACATTAAATTGGAAAAGATGAATGATCTAAGCGACTTTAACCATTGCGTAACTGTTAGTTTCAGGTATTGTTCCAGCTCATTAGAAACAGATAGTATTTTTATGCATTGCAGTATGTGGAGTTTACAGGAAATGTAGCAATAAGCACTGGTCCAGGATATGAAAGCAAGTCTCTGTAAGCTGTGAGTTCACATTACTAACCACTCTACCATAATACTCTATCCCATTATATAGGCATTAACATTACTTATCCAGTACAGACTGTACATAAAGAATATATTTGTCCCAGATTGCTTTGAGCATTGCAGAAATATGTTTGGTAGACACTAGAGAATTTGCAGGAATAAAACCTTTTGTTCACCTTTGTTTCCACTAAGTTAACTCGTTGGTTTTTGTCAACAATAATAGATTAATAAATGACTTTAAAGCTTTTCCAATCAGGTCACTCTACTATTCCATACCAGCATTTTTGGATTAACTGAAGATTTTGAAAACAGGAAGAATTTTTAATATTCAAAATATTGCAATCCCAAATTGTCCCGTTTCCATAGAATGAACAACAGTAACCTTTCACTTTGTACTGCATTTAGATGGATCAACTAGTTTAATAATGGCATATACATTCACATGAAGCACTGATGACGAGTCACTGCATTTGGATGGCAGCACCTTTTATACGGAGGTTACTCTCATTACCACCACTCCTGAACTGTTATCCTCACTGGTGTCTTCCTGGTTTGTTAGCCTGTTGCACAGTTGCAGGAGAGTAAAGCCACAGTGATATCGATGGGAGCCAACGTGAGATGGGTGGATTGAGCCCCTGTTGCGGAAACTGGCTAGTGGTAACCACAAAGATTTGCTGGCTGAAGAGCCCCCATTGCTGCTATTTTCTTCCACGTCGGCAGTCTTATCATAGTTCTCCACATCCCAGTGGAGATTCACAGCTCTCCACCGTTTGAAGACGTTGAAAACTGCAGCCCCTTCATGAATAATTAAGCCTGAAAAAAATCGATATGTTTAAAAAGTAAAGCAGTTAAGAAATTTTCATATGTTCAACAGGATCAATAATTAACTCTTCAACTACTAGAAGTACAACAAACAGTAAATAAACACACTGGTATTATGTTTTATATGCAAATGTATTACACAATGTCAGTTGGGCTAGGCACGTTTGCGTTCTTCTTTTTCACCCCATAAACCAGTCCGGAATGAAGCAGAAACAGATTCTGGATGGGGCCATCACTGGACATGCTCACTCAGACAAAGCCAATTTAAAATGACTAATTATACCTTATGAATCTTACTGCCAAGAAATGATTCATTTTAAATCATCAACCTAATAAATATTTCTCACTAGCAAATGTTTAGTTTTAGTCCTAATAAAAATGCCCTCTTCAACAAATCAAGACTGGCAGCTTCACAGGATACAATTAAAATAATCTGAATAGTAAAATGGAATCAAAAATAAGGCTAACACATACTGTACTGATCATTACATACTGTTATTGTTCACATACAGGGCTTTGTGTAGCTGAACGCTATTGGTTAATGGGTCTCCATCATGGTACACTCACTCACACACTCACACTCTTGCACAAGAGTCATCAATTCACTAAACAAATATCATTAATAAGAAATCATTGATTCCACCAATAATAAAAAGTTACCTCTTCAATGAATCAAGCCTAGTGACTTGACAGACTATGAAACCAGCAATAATTAAACCCAGTGACAATCAAAGCCATTTAGAGCCTCAGACGTCAATGGTATGATAAATAACCAATGATGAAATATGGAGAAAAATCGAGTTGGCAACCAGATCAAGAGGAGACACTGGAGATGGTCTGGACATACTCTGTGAAAATCAATATCAAACATCATATGGCCAGCCCAGAGATGGAACCCTCAGAGAAAGTGTAAAAGAGGTTAGCCAGGAACAACACGAGAAATCGTCCACAGAACAAAAAGGGAAACAAACAAACAGGGTATACATGGGGCAAGGTAGTAGTGCTTTCCTGGGACTAGGAAAAGTAGTGATCCCTAATTTGATGATGTATGCTCTGCAAGGGGCACAAAGGAATCAGAAAGTAAACTGGGGAAAAACAAAAATCCACACAAACTGGACAGGGATTTGAGTTCACTTCATTGATTTAGCTGTAAATTGCAGTGCCTTCTATAGCTAAACAATTAAAACAAATATCTTCCCAGACCAGTTTTCCCCTCCACAACTCTGAATTTAAATAAGTGATATTGAGGAGGTTATGTTCTCATATGCAAAATAATATAGACTGTATGACGGCAGCCTGGTATACACTGAAGCTACAGAAAACCTATGGTAGTGCAGGATTTCAAACAGGGTATAAGACACTAGTGGGTTATGTGCTGGCAATATTATTATTAACAGCATGACTGGACCACCACCAATAAATGGCGTGTATCCCAATACAATTAGTTCTCTTGGATCTTAAAGATGTCTGTTGTCTATTATATAAAATAATCTTGGGTCGAGACATGATCATCTTGGAGAGACACTTTGAAGTCCTGCGAGACTACTTGCACGTCACACCCTACTTACAAACAATTTCTCGGAGACACTTTAATGTCCCATGAGACAAGGAAGTGAGACAAAAGGACAGCTGCTGTACAGGCTTTTAAATGATTGTCGCACAGCGTGACATACAGAACATGCAGCTCGGTAGCAGCAGCTGACCTGTCCGCTTCTTCTTAGCGTTTGTTCAGCCCCCCCTCCCCCTTCACAACGCGAACAGCAGAGACGCAAAGTGGCGAGCAGGAAGCGCATCAGTAACAGTTAGCATCTGTGAATGAGACTGACGCCTCATCCAGAGGCCTGTCTTGTGTCCAATATTGTATAGGAATGCTCCAGTTCTCCCCGTTATCCTAAATGTAGCTTAAGTGATTTCAAAACTTTTTGACTGGTTTGGAAAATGAGTGAATGAATGAATGAAAGAATGAATGAATAATGAAAACATTTGCTAGGTAAAGATATTCTGATTTGCAGATAATTATGATGGACAGTAAAACACTTCGATTTAGACATTTTGTGCAAGGAGCAGCTATAATGAATTTGGCTAGAGAGAAAATAACCTTAGCCATATATTTACAGATCTTGCTAGTGAGGTAAACCAAACTGACACATACTGTATAATGTTATCAATAAACTCCAAAGAGCACAAAGCTCCAGATCTCTAAAATAGTTGTTCAGTCTGGAAATGCACAAAAACAATGTATATATTTCAGAATACAGACCCCATGTTCTGTTTCAGTCCTTGAAAACTTACCTATACATACTAAGTCCATAAAGCCATACATCCCATAGCAGATCTGAAACAAGACGTCTCTCCTCTGCCACACTGCAAACGGACTTAGTGCAGACCACATGAGCCAGGAAATGCTTGCCACCAGAAACAGTGATCCCAGGAAGACAGCAATAATTTGGACTTTTTCCACTAAAGTAATTGTGATGGGTTGCCACTGTAAGAAAATGAAAGGACAGCCTTTGTAAAAACATCTGTAAGTTTGTTTTAATTGTAAACAACAATTTAATAATAGTATACATATAAATTAATCTAATTCAGAGCTGTGCGGGTTATACAAGACAGATTTTCACACATCTCAGGGATGATCTCCCAGCTGGTCTAATCTTGGCTAGTCTAGTTGTAGACTTGGCCAGGATGGTAACCCACATTTATTGAGTATTTGGACCCCAGCCCCAACACACTCTCCAGTTGATAGGCCAGCAGTTATGGCCAGCTCACTGCCCCTTGCCTCCTGGCTTTTAGCTCATCTCCTCCCTCTTGTGCCAGAGCCAGCAAGAGGCTCTCTCTGCTGCCTCTGCTACCTCTGCCAACCTTCAGACTGTTGTTTGTCTGCCTCTTACTCACATCCTGGCCAGTAGATTCCACACCAACTGTGCGGAAAATCCCTTACAGCTTACCTCCACTGACAAACAGCAAATTTTGCCATCCTTTGTCCATGCTGCCTTATTATACTGCTACAAATTTTTTGTGAACTGTTTGGAATTACTTATCTTTTGCGGTCTTCAATTAACACACAATATTAGGCAAACATAATCTGAACACACTACTTAAACATTCACATCCCAGGCTGTAATCAATATATTGTAAATATCAAATCAAAACAAATTATATTTGTCACATACAATTGTACACTTAAGTAGAATATGCAGTAAAATGCTTAGCTGCTGAACTCCCAAGACTGTGCATTAAAGAATAAAGAAACATTTTCAAAGGACATTAAACAACAACACAATGACATTACAAATATTAAAGAAGTCACTATGTTAAATAAATGCAATAGTATGCATTACAATAGAATTATAAATTTATTCAATATTATGCATTGGAACAGAATTACAAAAACATGTGACAAAGAAACAAATAATAATTTAATGTTAGTGAGTGTAGGGCTGCTGCCTCACAGTTAGGAGGCCTGGGTTCGCTTCCCAAGTCCTCCCTACGTGGAGTCTGTATGTTCTCCCGTGTCTGCGTGGGTTTCCTCTGGGTGCTCCGGTTTCCTCCCACAGTCCAAAGACATGCAGGTTAGGTGCTTTGGTGATCGTAAATTGTCCCTAGTGTGAGCTTGGTGTGTGTGTGTGCACCCTGTGGTAGGCTGGTGCCATGCCTGGTGTTTGTTTCCTGTCTTGTGCCCTGTATTGGCTGGGATTGGCTCCGGCAGACCTCCGTGACCCTATAGTTAGGATATATAGCGGGTTGGATAATGGATGGATGGATGGATGTTAGAGAGTTTAAAAGAGGACATTGTGTAGTTCTAAATACTTTCCTGATTCAAGATGTGGAAGGACTGTGGAAAGAATCCACTCCTTAATCTTTCTGAACTGGTCTTTAGTTAAGTTACCATTTACCTGACCACCACAAAGGCCATTGTGAGGATGACTGGCTGGCATCATTGATCATTTTGATTTCCCTGGTACAAAATTGTTTGGTGTAGATGTTCTAGAAGTTAGGGAGTGTACACACACAGTGATACATTCAGTTGACTATACCACTCTGTGCATGGCCTTGTGGTACTGGTACAGTGTACAATGTCCAAATCACGCAGTAATATTTAATACAAGTATAAATTTATATACATAATACAAGTATAAATTTATATATGTAAGAGCCATATTTTCCTAGTTCTAAAAGATTCATGAATATTTTACTAGATGACAATGCATAATCTATGGTTCCTATAACCCCCGTGAATAGAATTGTATTGATATTTTCCTGTCTTTTTCACAGCTTTGAGTAAACAATGTTCTCTAGTGTCTAGCCTTGCCTTGTGTAAGGTATAGAGGCATACAGTTTTTAACCGTGTTCATGCTTGTGATTATGCTTGTGCACGTGACTGTGCCTGGGCACATGCCTATGTGCCAACCGACCTAAGGGCCTTTTGAGTGTGAAGTAACTCGTAAAATAGCACCTTTATTTAAGTGTTGAACTGTATGCTTAAGGCATACAGAAGAGGAAATTAAGAACCTTTAAGTGTAGAAAGAAATAAAGAACGTTTAAGTATAGAAATAACTAAAGTTTCTCAAGAAAAGCTAAGTTTATAGAAGATACATTTTTTCTTTTTTTGCCTTTATTCTACGTGTGTAACTATTTTTCCTTTTATTCTTGTGTGGATTATTTGCTTTTAATTTTCACTAAATGTTTTAAAACAAACTTTTGGACTGTGAGATTTCTTTGACACACGTTTTACCCGTGCCTGACTTCGCCTTATGCATCGGTGGCTACAATATACATATACTATAAATTTATATATAACACACATAAAATATATATGTGTGTGCACATGCTATACATACTATATACATATCTCTCTATTATAAAAAAAATCTTGGCAGGGAGACGAGATGTGATCTTCTTGGAAGACAATCTGACGTTCTGCGAGAGACACTTTAATGTCACACGAGCCAAGGCAGTGAGACAGAAGGACAGCTGCTGTACAGGCTTTTAAATGATCGACGCGCGGCTTGACA
This sequence comes from Polypterus senegalus, assembly GCF_016835505.1. Taxonomy (NCBI): domain Eukaryota; kingdom Metazoa; phylum Chordata; class Cladistia; order Polypteriformes; family Polypteridae; genus Polypterus; species Polypterus senegalus. The sequence continues at coordinate 81,315,989 of NC_053158.1, forward strand.
AGCACAACACGCACCTCGGCAGCAGCAGCACAAAGCCAGCAGCTGATCCGTCTACATCTCCTTAGCGTGCGCTCAGCTCCCCCCTTTAAAACACGAGTGGGAGAAATGCGAAGTGGCAGGAGCGTAGTGTGCATCCGAGGGGGTTGAGTGAAGTGAACAAAACCTGATCATCTCGGATAGACACTTTGACATCACGCAAGACTAGACATTACAACCTTAGGAAGCAAAACCTGTGAGACGATGACTTTGCATGTCACAACCTACCAACAAATTTAAAACAAGTTTATGGACATCTAACTTAGCAGTTGCTGGAATGCTTTTGTCAGACACACTTCAAGTGCTCCCAGCTCGTAAAACAATGACAAGCGACAAGCAGCTCGCCAGCAGCAGCTGCAGCAAGCCAGCAAATGATCCGTCCGCATCTCCTTAGTGTGCGTTCAATCCTCCAATTCCCCATCCCACCCCATCAAAACGCGAGCGTAAGAGACGCAAAGTGACAAAAGGACAGCTGCTGTACAGGCTTTTAAATGATCGACACGCAGAGCGACAAGCAAAACACGCAGCTCACCAGCAGCAGCAGCAAGACAGCGTGCGTTCAGCCCCCCACTTCAGAACATGAGCAGTGTTATACGTCCCGTGAGAAAGAGATTTAACCACGCCCGGGGCAGGAAATTAAGGACAAATATTGTTTTCACAAAAGTTTTAATGTAAAAGTGAAAAATCTTTAAACTGTATATCCGGTAAACCAAACCCAGCGGTGGGCAAGTGAAGCGAGCAGGGGCGGGGCCCCCTAGTACTAGATAATATTGTGATGAAGTGATGAAGGGCACCTGGACTGTTACACAAGTTCTTGATCATTCACTTTAGTACCTGTTGTAGTGTGTAACAGCAGTTTCTTACTAATTTAGCATTGTGTTGTATTTATCTGCCTTCTTCTATTCAATTAACTTGTTTTATCCAACTTCAGGGACACTGGGGAGGTGTAGTATGTCCTTGCCGCATTAGAGACAAGGAAAAAAATTGCTATGCGTTGTGGCACAAAGGGCAAAATTATTTTTATTTGAAAAATTTCACCTTTATGACATTACAGGACTCTTTCATGGTGGTATGAGGTGCAAATTTCACAGCCAATCTGGTGGGTTTCCAGAGCATCATACGTCAGGTCTACTCACCAAGAGTAACAAAGTTTGAGATATTCACTTCATTAAGCTTTAACAACATTTATAAAGTTGTAGGGACCATGCCTGCATCCACTGTTTATCATTCACCCACATAACCATTCCTGCTATATGTCTACCCCAGTATCTCAATGGGGGTTCAGCATTAGATCTTAAACTTCCAAATGTTTACTTTGCACACTTAGGTATATGGGAATTGAGAAGCAAAATTGATGTTGGTCTCATTAAAACAAATTCTCCCATTTACTGCTCTGTGAATAAAACAAAATACAATTGCAATGTGTAAAATATTAACAGACCAGCTGAGTATTTTATATAGTCTGTATTTTGGATGTTCTCCCTCTGCCCATGTAGGTTCTCTGTGATTCATAATCCAATCATGTTAGAATAATTGCTGATGCTAAATTAGCCCTGTATAAGTGGGGTGTGTGAGCCATGAGCACCCTATAATGGATAGACAAACTGACATTACTTTGAGTCTGTTAGGATGAGCTCAGCAATCCTGTACTCATGCACCACACTGCTTAACTCCAGGGAAATGTTTATGACAACCAATCTGGACGTGTTCAGTGCAGGATTTGCATGTTCTTGTGTCCATGTGGTGTTTTCCTTCCATTTCATCCAAAACACGTAAGCTTGTAAGGTTATTTGGTGACTAAACCAGTGTGGGGTGAGGCTGTACCCGAATCTGTCCTCTGATGAACTGGCAACCCATCCACTGCTGGTTCCTGCCGTAACGATATACTGAATAAAGCAGTTTCAGAAAATGGAATGATGGAGGAAAAATAAGCCAGTATATATAGACTAAAAAATAAAGGCAATGGAACTCTAGACATTCTTGCAAGACATGTCTTTACTCTAACAGACCATTTTTGGCTTAAGTAAACTAAATGTTAGGTGGGGAATAAATGACAGGCAGTGTAATAGTGGATGAAACAGTGGACTTTAAGTCATGAGGCTGTTGTTTCAATTACACCTTGTGTCTCACACTATGACTCTAAGGTAGTCACTTCATTTTCCTGTTTCCAATTGTGAAAAAAGGAGGCAAATGTAACAGATAGCAAGTCACCTTGAATAATACAATAACTAAAAATGAGACAATAGCCATGAGTGCCCACAATGATCAAAAATATTTTGATATTAAATAAAAGACAAGCAGAGCACTAGCATGCCTCAGCATGAGCACAGTGCATTCAACAGCAGCTATCAATCAGATTACAAAGTGAGTCAAACCACAACCCTGTGCCTATTGCTGAAAAATCCCCATTCCTCTCAGGGAGTCACATTCATGACTTCAGAGAGTCACTTCCTAATTTTAAGAAAATTAGGGACTCAAATGCTTACAAGACTCCTCCACTTTAAAAAAAACATCAAGCTTTCAACAGTAGCTGGCCCCAGAAAGACTTGCATATTACGGTACAAGTCTGGAGTCGTTGATAGATCAAGACACTTGAATCATGGATACACAGCTACTGTGAATATATTAGGAAACACCAGTGGCGAAAAGTGGAATGGAGGTAAAAGTTTCACAGTGGAGAATTAGACATCCGTGCTTTGACTGTTACTGAAATGCTGAAATCTAAAACTAAATGGCTATGTCAGGGAACTCTTGTTAGAAAGCAGTGATTGCATTCGTCTCTTGGAGTTCTGGAGCGTGAAGTGCCGCATTAGACACTGCTGTTTGAACAGTCTCCCTCAGGTAACATTTGACTGCATCCAAATGACTGTTCTACAGGCAACTTCGGTCCATGGCACTCAATTATTTTATACTAACAAGGAAGATTTATTTCTTTAGTATAAACAAAATGAATCCATTTAGGCACTTTATGATTGGCTCAATCTAACTCAGGGTTGCACACGTGAAACCCAAGAATGATAGTATTAGCAATAAGCACAGCATGCCACCCTGGTTGTAACATCCGTTCAAAGGTCAACATATGTTATGGTGTATAAAATCTGTACATTTTGGTTTCCATTATATTTTGTTCAAGACAAGACAACAGATGAAATTAACAAATTAAAGCAGGTTTTCTTCCCTTACACCTTACTTTTATAACACTTGTTCATAGCTTCGTGCTAATTTGGTTTTATAGCCCGGGAAAGGATGCTGAGGTGGTACCTCAGGCTATTGAACATTTTATGGATGGACATCTGGAACAACAAAGTTTAGTTTATAGCCTGGGAGTGCTACCTCAAAGTACATCAAAGGTTTTGTTGTGTGGGAAAACAGACAGTGAATTAATTCATCAATCATTTGGACAGCCAGCCAATCAGGTGCATGTGTTGTGAAACCAAGGCTTGACATTTCATAATAAATATGCCTTGGTTTGGAAAGAAGAGGAGAGAAGCAAAGGGAGAAGAAAGAGAAGCAAAGGGAGAAGAAGAAAGAAGAAGAGGAATGGACGAAGATGGCCCTGGTCGTCAGAAAGGCATCATGAACACCGACTGCTAAATCAAACGCCTCCCTGGGACATTCATCCTTGTCATCTGTAACTTTTTCGTAAGCTTTTTCTAAAGACTATATATTCAGACTTTCCTATCACTACCTATTTTCTAGTATTCTTTGTTCTTGTGGTATTATTATTATTCTTGTAATAAATACCATGCTGCTTTTAACTTTCAATGCTTTGTCTTAATGTCTAGAGTGATTGAAGTAATAAGTTAGATTTCTTTGAGCACCTGGTGACAGCCGGATTTTTGCCATTATTTCTGTGCTGCGAGGTTTATATGGCTGAGAGTGAAGAGCGCTACTCTCAATAGAAGGAACAAATACGATAAAGAAGGTATTCTTGGCTGTTGAATGGCCTATAGTCAAGAGTGCTGAGTCTTTGTATGTTTAAATGTATTCTTGTAGACCAAAAGTAATATTTAGGTCTGAGATATCACTAAAACATCGTATTGTTGTTCGTGCCGAAAATAAGTAAGTCTCTTGGAGTGCTGAATGACAGGCTGTTACTCCTATAACACTTGTGTGGTTTAAAGTGCTAAGGGTTAATCAGCGTGTGTGTGTCATTCATGGAGCACTGTTGTGGTTAGGGTCTGTGTGTGTTTATCTGTGTGTGTGTGTGTGTTCCTCTTAAAGTGCAACAGTAGACCAACCCGATAACGAACTTGACGAGAACACTTACCCTTGAGGAAACAGGTAAAAGGGCAAGTAGAGGGAAATACCACGATAATACAACATATTTTTACCTAAATTGTTTATGCAGCAATCCATTCATCCATTATCCAAACTGCTTAAGCCAGTTCAGAGCTGCAACAATCATTGTCTATCATGATATAACAAAAGGTAACACTTCTGACTCTGAGGCCCTAGATTTGCAGCTAGAACTTAATGTGAGAATGAGAAATGGAGAAACTGTGAGCAATTCTTCACCTGTGACATGCACCATTGTCAGGCACAAGGCAGTAACCAAGCCTAGAAGGAGCACTATTCAACTTCAGGGGACATTAACAAAAGTAACTCGTAAAAGGCTACTTTAAAGTTAAGAGTCCATTCACTAACATGTACATTTTTAGGGTACGAGTGAAAAAAAAAATACCAACTTTTATTCTGCTGCACCAATTTTATACATATGTAAATCCATCTATCCATTTTCTAACCTACTTATCCATTTCAGAGTCAGTCAGTTGACTAAGATTGAGTAGGCTGTGGCAAATGTATAAAATTAAAAAGTAAAGTTAATAACCAAGAGCTTTTTATAAGATATGTTTCAGAAACATTACTTTAACACACAATTTTGGGCTAGAGCACGGGAACTTCATGTGTTAGGTTGTAACTAACCCCGAATGAGGACACAAGCATGCACTTACTAACGTGAGGCTGATTTGTGAATTAACTGAACATGTCCATCCTTGTGACAAGGGAGAAAGCCCAAATATAGACACGGATATGTGACTGGGGATCGCCTTATGGACTCGACTGTGGTAAGCGATACCACTCCAGGGTGAGAGAAGGAGCTGCTGGTAATGGTATCTTCTATTTCTCACACAGCATCTAGTAGATGCCCAGTAACGACACCCAACCCCAACCATGACACCCACAGCAGATCCCAACACTTCCAGTCAGACACCTTAAAAATGCGTGGCCCCAGAATGTGGCGCTTTACTCACAACAATGATTCTATAATGTACAAGCTCCTATGCCAGGTACAAGATCAAAAGATAATGGCAGAGAACTCTGTGTGGGTTTACTTTCCACCTTTGTGCTCCCTTTTGCTACAATTAAACAGGGCTACTGAGATGGCACCCCAATAATTCTTGCTGCCTCAATCTCGTTCCCTACCTCCGGTCACAATACCTTAAAAATAACTTTTTTTTTCCAAGTGTATGTCCATCCATCCATTCAGCATGGCACTAGCAGTGGGCACAAAGTGAGAACCAATTCTGGGAAGTGCATTTTGGTCAGTATTTTCATTAATCTAGATGTTTATGAGTGATTAATGAAGGATTATTGTTGTCCTTGTAATGTATATTTGCATTGACATTTTACTTGCACTTTTTTTGTGTTCTTTATTTTGCCTTATACAATTTCTTGTATTAGGAATTTGTTAGGTTTTCACATATCCCTTGGGGTCAGACCACAGTGTCAGCCATTGTACAGCACCACTGGAGCAATTGCAGGTTAAGGGCCTTGGTCAAGGGTCCAGCAGAGTAGGATCTGCTTTGGCAGTAACAGGGATTTGAATGCGCAACCTTCAGAAAACTGGCGCAGATCCTTAGTCTCAGAGTCACCACTCTAGCACAGTGTTTCCCAACCTCGGTCCTCTGGGCACACTGTGCCTGCATGTTTTTGTTCCAACCAGCTTCTGTTTTTAATTGGACTCCTGGGCTAATTAAGTGATGTGTTATTTCCCAAGTTCTGTGTTTTGGGAACAATATAGAAATTAGAAAACTAAGTTTGTTAAAAAAAAATCTCTATATATATATATACGTATATATATATAGAATGCAGCTTCTTCACCTTATCTGGTAAAAATGACTAGTCACAAGCCAAGTGACATCCACTCTCTGAAGTACCACCTAAATACCCAAACTTGAACAAAGAGCTATAACTCAATGATTGGCGGCCTTGATGAACATAACTTTGCTCCAGTAGTCAATCAAAAAGGATGTGTTTATGTGAACCCAAGAAACCAATGAAAAGATGTCTATCCTTACTTTTAAAAATCCTTATAAACCCTAGATCTTGGCTTCTACCATCAAGCCCATTGCTCAGCCTTGTCCATAACGTCTGGTCTATAGAGCAGGGACCCCATAGCCTAGGATGTTGCTGTAACTAATTGTAGAACAATGCCTTATACTCTAAAGGGTAACTGTTGCTGGACTGGAGAAATGGAAGACCATAAAAAGAGTTGGATGAGGGGTGCTGTTAGTTCAAACCTTGCTAAGATAGCAAGTAACCCCATAGAGGAAGACTGTACATAAAAGCTAAGTGTTAGCCTTGCCAACGAAGGGAGCTGACTGACTACTAGCTGACCCAGCAGGTATAACTTTGATAGCAACCAAGGAAACTGTGTGTAAAAACCTCAAAGAGAAAAGTGCAATACCACTTACAACCAGAAGGTGCAACCAAGGTGGCGAAGGAGAAGAGCTCTAGAACAAACAAAGAAAAGCACACTGAAGATTCTTTCATGTCTCTGGAGAAAGCCAACCATGAAAGAAACAAAGCATCACTTTAATCAAACCATATGTACACCTATTTTGTTTCTGAGAGGTAGTAATCATAACTTTAAAATAAAGCCCGCTAATGTATTATGGTATTGTTGTCACTGTAACTGAAAGGTAATAATAACTAGCTAAACAATCTATCCATCTTTACCACAAGAACTGAAACATCAGAATTCAGAAGTCATGTGTCTTTTTCTATAGGAGAGAATTTTACAATGCCAATATCACATTACGCAGTTGTGGTCTATGTTAGATTTGCTGACTGCAGTTGCCGACCTTGTCACTGCACCATGTCAAATTACATGAATCACAGCTCATATCACATTTATCGACTAAGCACTGATCACATTTATCGTCCGAGCATGCTGCCTGATGAAGCCAATACTTTACGAAGTGTTAACAGCTGCAACTAGTTCAACAGCAATCTCTGCCCTTTATTTCTCACGCAAAGAGCCTGCCAATATGACCAAAGAGAAAATCAAACCTGTTTGATTTCATCCTAGCCAGTCACATACTAGTTGGTCTAAATCAGTGTTTCCCAACCTCTGGCCTGGGGGCACACTGTGGCTGCAGGTTTTTGTTTCAACCAGCTTCTGTTTTTAATTGGACTCCTGGGCTAATTAAGTGATGTGTTATTTCCCAAGTTCTGTGTTTTGGGAACAATATAGAAATTAGAAAATTAAGTTTGGTAAAAAAAAAATAAAAAAAAATTATATATATATATATATACACTCACCTAAAGGATTATTAGGAACACCATACTAATACGGTGTTTGACCCCCTTTCGCCTTCAGAACTGCCTTAATTCTACGTGGCATTGATTCAACATGGTGCTGAAAGCATTCTTTAGAAATGTTGGCCCATATTGATAGGATAGCATCTTGCAGTTGATGGAGATTTGTGGGATGCACATCCAGGGCACGAAGCTTCCGTTCCACCACATCCCAAAGATGCTCTATTGGGTTGAGATCTGGTGACTGTGGGGGCCATTTTAGTACAGTGAACTCATTGTCATGTTCAAGAAACCAATTTGAAATGATTCGAGCTTTGTGACATGGTGCATTATCCTGCTGGAAGTAGCCATCAGAGGATGGGTACATGGTGGTCATGAAGGGATGGACATGGTCAGAAACAATGCTTAGGTAGCCCGTGGCATTTAAACGATGCCCAATTGGCACTAAGGGGCCTAAAGTGTGCCAAGAAAACATCCCCCACACCATTACACCACCACCACCAGCCTGCACAGTGGTAACAAGGCATGATGGATCCATGTTCTCATTCTATTTACGCCAAATTCTGACTCTACCATTTGAATGTCTCAACAGAAATCGAGACTCATCAGACCAGGGAACATTTTACCAGTCTTCAACTGTCCAATTTTGGTGAGCTTGTGCAAATTGTAGCCTCTTTTTCCTATTTGTAGTGGAGATGAGTGGTACCCGGTGGGGTCTTCTGCTGTTGTAGCCCATCCGCCTCAAGGTTGTGCATGTTGTGGTTTCACAAATGCTTTACTGCATACCTCGGTTGTAACGAGTGGTTATTTCAGTCAAAGTTGCTCTTTTATCAGCTTGAATCAGTCGGCCCATTCTCCTCTGACCTCTAGCATCAACAAGGCATTTTCGCCCACAGGACTGCCGCATACTGGATGTTTTTCCCTTTTAACACCATTCTTTATAAACCCTAGAAATGGTTGTGCGTGAAAATCCCAGTAACTGAGCAGATTGTGAAATCCTCAGACCGGCCCGTCTGGCACCAACAACCATGCCACGTTCAAAATTGCTTAAATTACCTTTCTTTCCCATTCTGACATTCAGTTTGGAGTTAAGGAGATTGTCTTGACCAGGGCCACACCCCTAAATGCATTGAAGCAACTGCCATGTGATTGGTTGATTAGATAATTGCATTAATGAGAAATTGAACAGGTGTTCCTAATAATCCTTTAGGTGAGTGTATATATATATATATTAAAATGTACCAAGCAGTTATATGGGAATAATGTATTTTTTCTTTTTAACAATATTTTCATCTTGATTGTCATTCTACTTGTCTAGGTGTTCTAATTCTTTAATTAATCCATTATTTATTAATTAGTGTGTCTGATGCTAAGTTTAGCAAAATGCACATGGACTCAAAACTGTAGCCCTGACATATTCTTGAAATTGTGCCGCTAATTCCTGTTCACATTTAATAATTGTAAAGACTACAAGGAGACCTCATTGTATAGAACATAAACTCAAGGAGCTGTGGTGCACAGCCAGAGTGAGCAGCTAGTACTGTTACCAGTAAGTGATGGGGTAGTGGTGATTGGGTGATTAGTTTTATTTTCGTATTGCAAAAATCTGAAATGTGGTGAATGAAGGACTGACAGAGAGACATCATTAGCAGTTAATGGTAGTTGGAAAGGCACATTATTAAGTTTATTTGTGACAAAAACCCTGACTAACTCTCAATGTTGTCCTCAGGAAACACCCAGTAAAATGAGTCTGGAGCTTCTTCTGAGCAATCACCATCTTCATGAGTTCACAACACCATGCTCCTTCTTTCTCTTTTCCAAGCCAACGCAGCTCTATTTATGTGCTCCATCACACATGGTTCTACCCCAATGCAGATTCTTACCTGAATACTTTCTCACAGGTCAGAGTGGCAAACGATTTTTTGAAGTCTACAGACAAACCACCAAGTGGCTACTGACAACAGCACTATAATTTATAAAATCAGAATTTAAAAATATTTCTTAGTTGAATACCCTGGGCTGGTTGATTTATAGTCATCTTTGGCAGTGTGCACACACTGCTGAAATAAGGTATCTGGCTGAAACATGCTGTAGACACAGAATAGGCGATTTACAATTTGCAATGACCAGTTTGTAATTTGCAATCATCAGATATGTGACTGGTCAGACCTTTTATCTGTTTTCATTAGAACTGAAGTGACTGATGATAAAACATAGTGCACCAATGTAAAGGTAAAGGTTGTTTGTGCAGTGTAATGTATAGGGTGGTCCAGATCTAATTATGCAATTTTCATTACGCTATAAGTTATTAAGTTTATTACATAGAAAATCACCCAAAAAATCCCAGACCATCGAGAAGTGTGTGAACTGACGACATGAAGAATCATCTTTGTGCCGAACTGGAATCGATCCTGCATAAATCAAAGTCATCCAGAGATCTGGATCTGCATAATTAGATCTGGACCACCCTGAATGTGTAAAGATGCTTGAATGAGAAATCATTCACATTTAAAATACTGGTCAAATAAGGACTTCAAATCATGTTGATTTGAACCCATCAACTTTTATAAAAATAAGAATGCCACAAGTTTTAGCACATTATCTTGAAAGCTTGAGGCACCTGACACGATGCAGCCCTGAAGAACACCTGCCACTTTATCAGTGGATCTGCTTACTCACATTGAGGGAAAATAAGATACAACAATCCATCTAACCTAAACATCTTTGGGATGTGAATGAAAACTTGGCTACTGGGAGGAGAGAAAATGGTGAGACGTGGTGAGACTGTATAAACTTCACAAGAAACTGATCAAGCAGGAGCTGAAGCTCTGGTGTTGTGATACTATTTCTGTTCACACGATGATTAAATGACCCCCAGAACTGATTTCTCAAGAGCATCCCAAAACAATCTTATTCAAATATTCTGGGATTCCCAATTCTACTCTATGAGGCCCCTTAGCACAAATGTTGACCTTCAGATTTGCTGGACTCTAGCTGTGGTATAATGTCTTTGCAATGAAACTCTGCATTGTAGTAATTAATTAACAACAGGCAAAGACCTTCACATTGCCAACTGTCACCATATGCTCCATCTCTCAATGAACGTAATTATTAATAAGACAGAGGGCACAATTAAAGAATTGCTAGGTCCTGGTAGACATGCACCTAACCTTTAGCTGGATGTTCCAGTCAGAAAAGAAAAATACAAAACTTCATTTTGAAGCCAATAAAATGACTTTCTGTGACATGTACTGTAAATCTTTATTTATATAAAGCAATTTCTTAACTCAACTAACGCTAAATGACCACTTTTATACAGCTTTATCGAATATCTTTAACTATAGCATAGGTCACAATACTCGTTTGGCTTTAAATATCAAAGGCTTTATAAAGAAATACTAGCAGATCTATTATTTAGTCTGCTGTCATTGGAAGTCTTGATTTTATTCTATCTTTCACCTCTTTGAGGTGCTTGTTTTTTGGCGGCTGCCCTACACAGCTGGTCAAATGATTTCATAGCCATTTGTCAGTCTTGAAGGGCATTCGTCATGGAGTTTCCTGAACTAGTAAGAGCTGGCTGGACAGCTCTTTGTAACAATATGTCTAGGAAGTCCAAACCCAATTCCATTTGCTAGTCCACTCCAGAAGAAGATGGAGTCTTACATCTGGAAATTAAAATCCTTGTCAAGTATGAAGGCTTGCCAAGTAAAAATTCAAACATAAACCAGCCCTCTTGGTTTATTCACATAATGCAGTCTGGCAGCTGTGTGTCACCCAATCGTCTGTTAAGTGTAATCCCGACACTGGCTTCCATGAGACTGGATAGCGGAATGTTGCACTGCCAAAGTCTGCATATACAGTTAAGGGCAAAATAATGGAAGATTTGCCTAAAATCCTGTCTAATGTCAAAAGCATTCGTGAAATGCATCAGTGTAAAGGCCCTCCATTTGGAACATTTCGGACTCTATAAAATACAATCATTTAGATTGCTGTGTAACAAATTTATTGAAAATTGGGGTGGCCAAAATTATTAGTCCCCATGTGTGTCCCTAGGGTCAAAATGTAGCAAACAGAAGTTTTCAGGCTTCAAACCACACCTTAGCCCCAAATTTGCATTATCACACAAAGTACAAAGAGACACATTCTCTTAGAAAAAAACCAGGATGTGATCACAAGTGCAAGATATCAAAAGACTCTGAAGATGAATATCAGAGATATCACCAAGGATGCCAGATGTCTGCAAAGATAATATGGCCTCTTCTGGACCTGAGGTCTCAAAAAATACTAGTAAGGGCTTTTTATCGTTGTGGGCTTCGAGGTCATCACTCAAGGAAAATTCCATTGCTCACACAGCATCACATCAAAGCAAAGCTGACTTTTGCCCGGGGTCCATTTAAAACATGTGGAAGTCTGTCCTTTGGTCAGATGAAAAAAAAATAAGAGTTGTTTGGGACACATGGATGTTACTTTTGTTCTTGGCAAAGGAAAGGAGAGGCTTTCAACTGTAAAATCACAGTTCCTACAGTTAAACTAGAGGAGGAAGCATAATGCTCTGGGCTGTTTTGCTGCTTCTGGCACAGAGAACCGTGTTTGGGTATATAGGATCACAAAGAAGAAAGATCATGTTGACATTTCTGTTCCTTGCATTGTATTGTATTGTATTGACCCCCTTCATTTTGACGCCCACTGCACGCCCAACCTACCTGCAAAGATTTCTCTCTTTGAACTGCCTTTCCCAAGGTGTCTTCCATTTTTTCCGTACAAGAGTTTTTTGGGAGTTTTTTCTTATCTTCTTAGAGAGTCAAGGCTGGGGGCCTGTTAAGAGGCAGGGCCTGTTAAAGCCCATTGCGGCACTTCTTGTGTGATTTTGGGCTATACAAAAATAAATTGTATTGTATTGTATTTTGAAGGATGATGTAAAGAAATCCACTGCCATTCTGGCTTTAGGTGGCACTCATTGCAACACTTGAATCAGCATCAGCAATTGATGTTGGTATAGAACTTTTCAAAGGAAAACAAAATCATGGTTCTCTAGTGGCCTTTCCAAAGACCAGACCTCAAACCTATTCAGAATCTTTGGCAGGGAATAAGGCTTAAGTTCCTTGCTTGAATACCATTTAATTTGGGAGAGCTGGAGCAATTTACCATGGAGAAATGGGCTAACATCCCCCAAAAGACATGTGCCACTCTTGTTAGAAACTACAATATGATGTTGCTGTTAGTTTTGAGTCAGAAAGGGTATACAAGTGACTATTAAATTTCAGTGTGCTAATAGTTTTATCCTTAGACATTTTTGTTTTGCTCCATTTCATTGCACCAGTAAAATGTTTTCCTAGAAATTCTTGGGGATTTTTTTCTTTAATCCTTTGGAAGTAATTATTCCAAAAACAGTTTTGGTGCTGGTCACTTCCTTGGTAAAGCTTTCTGTTAGAGGGTGGGGGACTAATAATTTCAGCCTGAAGTATGCCACGATGGAGATTCTGAGCAGGACAGGATGGTAGGAGAGAAGTCAATACAACAGGTATATATATTCATCCATCCATCTATCCATCCTCTTCCACTTATCTGAGGTCGGGTCGCAGGGGCAGCAGCTTGAGCAGAGATGCCCAGACTTCCCTCTCCCCGGCCACTTCTTCTAGGGAATCCTGAGGTGTTCCCAGGCCAGCCGGGAGACATAATCCCTTCAGCATGTCCTGGGTTTTCCCCAGGGCCTCCTCCTGGTTGGATGTGCCTGGAAAACCTCGCCAGGGAGGCGTCCAGGGGGCATCCTGATCAGATGCCCGAGCCACCTCATCTGACTCCTTGTGATGCGGAGGAGCAGAGGCTCTACTCTGAGCCCCTCCCGGATGACTGAGCTTCTCACCCTATCTTTAAGGGAAAGCCCAGACACCCTGCGGAAGAAACTCATTTCAGTCGCTTGCATTCGCAATCTCATTCTTTCGGTCACTACCCACAGCTCATGACCATAGGTGAGGGTAGGAATGTAGATCGACTGGTAAATTGAGAGCTTTGCCTTACGGCTCAGCTCCTTTTTCACCACAACAGACCAATGCAGAGCCCTCATCACTGCGGATGCCGCACTGATCCGCCTGTTGATCTCACGCTCCATTCTTTCCTCACTCGTGAACAAGACCCCAAGATACTTGAACACCTCCACTTGGGGCAGGATCTCACTCCCAACCCTGAGAGGGCACTCCACCTTTTTCCGGCTGAGGACCATGGTCTAGGATTTGGAGGTGCTGATTCCCATCCCAGCTGCTTCACACACAGCTGCGAACCGATTCAGAGAGTGAGTTGGGTGGTGGCCGAAGGCGGGGACCTTGGCAGTCCAATCCTCGGCTACAGAAGGTAAATATATCAGGCTATAAATATAGAAGAAGCAAGTTTGAATGATGACTTTGGCAATGCAAACATGTATACTGTGGGGATGGAACGCCCAATTTCCTCTTTTTTCTCCCATATCTCCTCCATCACATAAGTGTAGCCTAATTAAAATTGCTAAGCAAGAGTTCAGGATGTGACAAGGGGCCAGTGGATGAGCAAAAATCCCAACCTGACACTGGGGATGTGGAGATATATTTATATTAACACATATTTACTTAGCAAATGTTTTTATCCAAAGCAACTGAAAAAGAAAGGTCAACATAATCAAATAGTTGAGAAAGTCAACAAAATCAAGGTAGATGGGATAGCCTCCTTTCCTCAGCTGAAATATACTAGAACATGAATGAATGAAGTAATATTCTTAATATATACATACTACCTTCAAAGAGCCTTAAAACTTAAATTGCTTAATGGCACAGAAATACATTAAGACATTATTTAATTAATCATAAATGACAAATGGGGATATATATGGAAACATTAAGCTATTTTGAATTTTTCATTTATCCTTTATTATCTGTTTGTAAGTCTGTTACACAATTTAATTATCTGTCTTTTCATCCACCAAACATTGCTGACTCATTGCATCCATCTGGATATCACATTGGTTATTAGTTGCCAGCAGTATGAGCTAGTAGTCCATCATTTTAAATGGGCAGTTTCAGTGCCAGCTGCAGGGAAGCCTACAGAACTAGCAAATCTATCACAGTCACATGTTACTAAATTAGTGTGGCTAAAGCAAGTGGCTCCTAAAAAAGCATAATTCGGGCAGGTAATTATTTACTCAATATATTTATAATTATCCATGAAATGAAGTTGCTGAGCTAGCAAAGAGACATTAGCAATGGAAAACTGGTCTCCAGGTTAAGGTACAATGGTAGATGATCCATTAAGGTACATAATACAGTACAAAAGTGGAAACCATCCTGGTAACTGGATAGCTCTTCTAATGTCACTGTGGATAAACAAATATCAGGTGGTGGTCTGTGTTATTTGAGAATGAAAAGTGCCTTACAAGTGGGCACTGACAAAAAAGAAGGGGAAGTGCTTTTAAGACTGAAGCCAAGAACATCTTTAAAAGAGTTGTGGGAATCATTAATAAACTACATAGTCATGTAGTTGTAGCAGGAACCTGGACAGTTTTTAAGAAATATCTAGAGACATTGGGGCAGCATAACAATTAGCTAAACAAACAAACCAACCTGATGGTCTGAAAGGTCTCCTTTGTCAAATGTTCACACATTCTAAGAATGGTCATGGGGGACAGGTAGAAAACCAGATGATATCCCCATGGTACTCTAGTGTGGCAGTCTACCTCAATTAGTTTCATAATTGGATATTTAATAGGAAAAATGTTAAGAATTCTTTTTTCTGACAATCTGGAGAGAGGGGTTTCTGGATAATGGAAATGTATTTGATTCTCCCTGTTATCTGAAAAATGGATAGAAAAAGATAGGAAAAACCCTAAATACTAGGAGTAGAAGGACAGTGATATGTTATTGAGATCCCTCTTCAGATGAGCTCATATATGGCAAGAAGGAACTAAGGCATGAAGAACTATGAAATAGAAATGAATGGAAATGTAATTTGTTTCCTATATGATGTGACTTGACTTTTTGCATGTTCAAAAAGATACAACAATAATGTTTTAATATGTAGGTCTGGTTGTTATTTTTAGTAAAGTTGTAGTCTGTATCTGTGGACAGCAGTGGTAGCTTAGGCGGTTAAAAAAAAACACTACGTTCATTCGAATCGCTGTTATATCAGTCCAAATGAGAAATGACCATTATAACAGGCCTCCCATGTGATGTGAGCGGGGCTATAGAGGTGTTGTCAAAGATACCAAAGCATGTTGGTTTTAACATGTGTATTATCGCTTACCGTACACTTGGAGCCACCAGAGGCAGCACAAGAGATGGCATTTTGAGGGTATTTCTGACTGTAGAATAAGGGCCACTGATTGCCCTGGAAGTAATGAGTGTTGAGTTGGAAAGTGAGTTGGAACATAATGCTCAAATGGTGGATGGAAGAGATGCCAGAGGTGAGAGGGAGAGATTGAGAGACAGTGAAGGCAAGCAAAAAGGAATGCTGGTGTTACATTCTAGGTGGACAAATGAACAACCCCACCACTGCAAATACAGGCAGTCTTCTTTTAGTTCTGTTAATTTGCACTTTATGCCCCCTTTTGTAATTTTGTACTTTGTTGGGAATGACTCAAGGAGTGCCACTTCTGTCACTATATATACTGCTCAAAAGAATTAAAGGAACACTTTTTAATCAGAGTATAGCATAAAGTCAATGAAACTTATGGGATATTAATCTGGTCAGTTAAGTAGCAAAGGGGGTTGTTAATCAGTTTCAGCTGCTGTGGTGTTAATGAAATTAACAACAGATGCACTAGAGGGGCAACAATGAGATGACCCCCAAAACAGGAATGGTTTAACAGGTGGAGGCCACTGACATTTTTCCCTCCTCATCTTTTCTGACTGTTTCTTCACTAGTTTTGCATTTGGCTACAGTCAGTGTCACTACTGGTAGCATGAGGCGATACCTGGACCCTACAGAGGTTGCACAGGTAGTCCAACTTCTCCAGGATGGCACATCAATACGTGTCATTGCCAGAAGGTTTGCTGTGTCTCCCTGCACAGTCTCAAGGGCATGGAGGAGATTCTAGGAGACAAGCAGTTACTCTAGGAGAGCTGGAGAGGGCCATAGAAGGTCCATAACCCATCAGCAGGACCAGTATCTGCTCCTTTGGGCAAGGAGGAACAGGATGAGCACTGCCAGAGCCCTACAAAATGACCTCCAGTAGGCCACTGGTGTGAATGTCTCTGACCAAACAATCAGAAACAGACTTCATGAGGGTTGCCTGAGGGCCCAAATGTCTACTGCGCCCTGTGCTCACTGCACAGCACCGGGGAGCTCAATTGGCATTTGCCATAGAATACCAGAATTGGCAGGTCCACCACTGGCGTCCTGTGCTTTTCACAGATGAGAGCAGGTTCACCCTGAGTATATGTGAAAGACGTGAAAGGGTCAGGAGAAGCCATGGAGAATATTATGCTGCCTGTAACATCGTTTAGCATGACTGGTTTGGTGGTGGGTCAGTGATGATCTTGGAGGCATATCCATGGAGCGACTCACAGACCTCTACAGGCTAGACAACGGCATCTTGACTGCCATTAGGTATCAGGATGAAATCCTTGGACCCATTGTCAGACCCTACGCTGGTGCAGTAGGTCCTGGTTTCCTCCTAATGCACGACAATGCCCGGCCTCATGTGGCAAGAGTATGCAGGCAGTACCTGGAGGATGAAGGAATTGAAACAATTGAATGGCCTTCACGATCCCCTGACTTAAACCCAATAGAACATCTGTGGGACATTATGTTTCGGTCCATTAGGTGCCGCTAGGTTGCTCCTCAGACTGTACAACAGCTCAGAGATGCCCTCATACAGATCTGGGAGGAAACGCCACAAGACACCATCCGTCGTCTCATTAGGAGCATGCCCCGATGTTGTCAAGCATGCATACAAGCTCGTGGGGGCCACACAAGATACTGAAAAGCATTTTGAGTAGCAGAAATTAAGTTTTTGAAAAAATGGACTAGCCTGCCACATCTTCATTTCACTTTGATTTTAGGGTGTCTACACAATTGAGCCCTCTGTAGGCAGAAAACTTTTATTTCCATTAAAAGACTTGGCATCCTTTTGTTCCTAAGACATTGCCCTGTCGTTATTTGTATAGATATCCAACTTCATATTGAGATCTGATGTATCTAATGTGTTTCTTTAAAGTGTTCCTTTAATTTTTGTGAGCAGTGTATTTATTAGCATGCAAACATTTTAGGCCTCCCAAGAAAAATATTTTTAAAGCTAGTTATCTCAGCAGTTAGATGAAAACACCATAAATACTGATTCATTAAACAATGACACCATAACAAGTAACAAGAAATTCTTATTGATATGTTTAAGATGGGTAGAACAACACAAAATGTTTAGGGTCTTCACCCATACAAAGGCTTGTAGAAAGCGAGCAGATAGCCATCTATTTTTTTTTACAAGAGGAAATCTGAGCACAACTTCTTGTGTCCATCACACTGAAGAAAGAAATGTAAAACCATATTCTTTAAAAATAGCTGATGAGTTACCTGACAGGGTCTCTTCATTTTGATTGTTTTCACTTGATATCTGTAACAGCACAGTTCACATGACCAGGAGCCCCTTTCACTGATCCATTTCAAAAGGCATTGCTTATGAGTGTACCTCACTGAGCCATCACATCGGCAAGGATACAACAGTTCACCCTGAAAAAGAAGACAAGAAACCAAACTGGCAATTAGCAGTTACTCCTTGGCCTATTCCTGTAACTGTCATATCGTCTTCACAGTTACAGTATGCAAATGTGATATACAAAAATATTTTGTGAAACTGCATTGGCTCATTTGTATCAGGAGGATCCATGAGAGTGGCAGGCATTATAGCCAATCATTAACAATGCTCTTAGAGCAATATGTTTGTAGGCCCAAGGGAGAAGGGTCAAATTTAGACTTTTACGTGTGTAGGTTGACAGCATGCCTCCAAAGTGGCAATTGTTTTCACTCCAATTCTTTAAATGTTTAAAAGGGTGAGAATCATGGGTCAAATTAAGCTTCCCATATGAACAGCGGTAACCTTTTAACACTAATCATATTATTCTCAGACAAACAAAAACGTGCAACTTACTGTAGCCAGAGGCCATTTTAGCCTGGAGCCTTGGGTGGTAGTATGGAGAAGGAGTGGAGAAATAGGTTTAATGCTCTTGTCAAAATGCCCCAAGGGCTGAGAGATTTTGTTAGACAAATGCAGTTTATGTGGCCTAACAGCTACAGTATTTGACTATAAACCAAAAGGCTGCTGGTGTAAGTTCAACCATTGACTCACTGTGTGATCCTGATCAAGTCATTCCAGCTGCAAAACATTCATGCAAAAAACTGGGACTACATGTAAAGCACTTTAGGGTGGTGTTCACTTCATAAAAGTGCTGTATTAAATAAAAATGTTATTGTGCATTTCATGCTTTTGGAATTAGATATACAGTTAGGTCCATAAATATCTGGACAGAGACAACTTTTTTCTAATTTTGGTTCTGTACATTTCCACAATGATTTTTAAATGAAACAACTCAGATGCAGTTGAAGTGCAGACTTTCAGCTTTAATTCAGTGAGTTGAACAAAATGATTGCATAAAAATGTGAGGCAACTAAAGCATTTTTAACACAATCCCTTCATTTCAGGGGCTCAAAAGTAATTGGACAATTGACTCAAAGGCTATTACATGGGCAGGTGTGGGCAAGTCCGTCGCTATGTCATTATTAATTTAGCAGATAAAAGGGCTGGAGTTGATTTGAGGTGTGGTGTTTGCATGTGGAAGATTTTGCTGTGAACAGACAACATGCGGTCAAAGGAGCTCTCCATGAAGGTGAAAGAAGCCATCCTTAAGCTGTGAAAACAGAAAAAAAACGTCCGAGAAATTGCTACAATATTACTAGTGGCAAAATCTACAGTTTGGTACATTCTGAGAAAGAAAGCAGGCACTGGTGAACTCAGCAACACAAAAAGACCTGGACATCCACAGAAGACAACAGTGGTGGATGATCGCAGAATCATTTCCATGGTGAAGAGAAACCCCTTCACAACAGCCAACCAAGTGAACAACACTCTCCAGGTGGTAGGCATATCGATATCCAAGACTACAATAAAGAGAAGACTGCATGAAAGTAAATACAGAGGGCGCACTGCAAGGTGCAAGCCACTCATAAGCCTCAAGAATAGAAAGGCTAGATTGGACTTTGCTAAAGAACATCTAAGAAAGCCAGTACAGTTTTGGAAAAACATTCTTTGGACAGATGAAACCAAATTCAACCTCTACCAGAATGATGGCAAGAAAAAAGTATGGAGAAGGCGTGGAACAGCTCATTATCCAAAGCATACCACATCATGTGTAAAACACGGTGGAGGCAGTGTGATGGCTTGGGTGTGCATGGCTACGAGTAGCACTGGGACACTAGTGTTTATTGATGATGTGACACAGGACAGAAGCAGCCGAATGAATTCTGAGGTGTTCAGAGACATACTGTCTGCTCAAATCCAGCTAAATGCAGTCAAATTGATTGGGCGTTTCATGATACAGATGGACAATGACCCAAAACATACAGCCAAAGCAACCCAGGAGTTTATTAAAGCAAAGAAGTGGAACATTCTTGAATGGCCCAGTCAGTCACCTGATCTTAACCCAACTGAGCATGCATGTCACTTGTTGAAGACTAAACTTCGGCCAGAAAGGCCCACAAACAAATAGCAACTGAAAGCCGCTGCAGTAAAGGCCTGGCAGAGAATTAAAAAGGAGGAAACCCAGCATCTGGTGATGTCCATGAGTTCAAGACTTCAGGCTGTCATTGCCAGCAAAGGGTTTTCAACCAAGTATTAGAAATGAACATTTTATTTCCAGTTATTTAATTAGTCCAATTACTTTTGAGCCCCTGAAATAAAGGGATTGAGTTAAAAAATACTTCAGTTGTCTCACATTTTTATGGAATCTTTTTGTTCAACCCACTGAATTAAAGCTGAAAGTCTGCACTTTAACTGCATCTGAGGTGTTTCATTTAAAATTCATTGTGGTAATGTACAGAACCAAAATTAGAAAAAAGTTGTCTCTGTCCAAATATTTATGGACCTAACAGTATAAGAAAACTGCCATTATGAACAAATTAATTGAATGAATTCTCTTTTTAGAGAAAGTTTTGTGAAATAAATACATTGTTTTAGTAGAATCAATTATATAATACAGCTTAAATGCTTTATAATGTTAGCAAAATTCAGAACTATGTTTTCATGTTTCATTTCCTTTCTGGTAAAATGGGTAGCTCTGAAGAGACATTACACTTAAAAGAGTATTTATCTCAAAGTATTTAGTAATTAACCATTACATCGCCAAAATTACAGAAATTAACCAGGTTCTTGTTGCTTACAGTTTCAGTTTGCTGTGAATTATAATTTGAAAGCTTTATTTATTGAACTAAAATGATTTTCAGAATTAGTTATTTTCACTTGCATTTAAATCTAATTTTTCAGGAAAGTGTGCTGACTAATGGGATGTCTCAGTGTAAAAAGTGAAGAATCACTAGTGGGACTGGTAGCAGACTGCTGGACAACATGAAGACAGGGTCAGAGGAATAAAGAATAATATAGGGACTGATCGAAAACGGGAATAACAAGCATGTGTAACAAAAAGACAAAATGTAATAGATTAGTTAAGAAAATGTGAAGAGTAAAGCATAGTTAAGAATATAAAGCAGGGAAGTCTGATTATGCAGGTGTTCATTAAGGAGAGAGAGGCCCTGTAGGCCTGGCTAAACAAAGTGAGGGGTAATTAAGTGTGGCAAATGATAGGAAGCTCAATGTAGACCTTAATGCAAGGCTAGTAGTCCCAAAAGAAATAGCTAAGAGTAACTTGTGGCCAGATATGATATTGTGGTTAGAAAGGAAACGAATAGTATACTACATTGAATTAACAGTTCCATTGGAAGGGTTAATTGAGGAAGTGCATGAAAGGAAGATAGCAAGATATGCAGACTTGGCAGCTGACGCCGCACATAAAATTGAGGTAAGTTACCACAGCTTAGTAGCTAGACCAGTAACATCGTTACTGAGAGATTTTGGCTTCTCAGCAAGTCAGTTATGGCTGTTGGATCTGATCTGGCTAAGGCGGCAGAATATGGAGTGGGGAAAAGATGGCTCGATCTTTCGTTTAAATATAAGGTTTTGAATTTAGTTTAGCAGTATTTTAAGATACTGATAAATTTTATGTATGTATGTATTTATTTATTTATTTATGTATTGAGATATGTATTAAATGTGTGATGACACAGTGTTTAGATTTTAGGATTCGATGGCTTATTTATTCATTTTAGGGTTTTAACTGTTTTAGATAATTGCTTTAGATAAGCATGAGCCAAATCTGGCATCATTCTGATCTGAGTTTATCTCGGAGGTTGCTAACACAAGCTTGTAGTACAAGTCTGTTTTGTGTGATTCCAATCGAAGATTACCTCCGAGGTTGTCAGAATAGGTTTGTAAAGGGGAAAATGAGTTTTAAATTAATGGTTTTAGTAATAGTAACATTTGTTTAGAATTGGCTGATCTTGGGCCTTGAATCCAGTGAAATACCATTTGTGATTCTACTTTGTGACTAATTTTCAGACAAGTTGTGATGATGGCATAATTTACAGCAGGCTGAAAAACACAACACATTCAATTTTGTTAAGGGGAGAGGTTCTCCTCTGTGTCAAGTGTTTGGTGCAGTGCACGATGTGTTTAAATGAGTAATTGAAAACAAAAACCAATGGGATTCTGTGATAAAATATTTAAGGAATACAAGGTCATTCTTTAAATTTGTTTGAATTAATGACTAAAAGGTCATCTGTCAATTATAATTTTTTTATTGAAAATGGTACTTATGGAAGAAAAATGAAATTAAAATAACGGCAAAATATGTGCCATGGTAAAGTAATATTCTAATGGCTGATAAAAAGTAAAGCATATTCATTGTGGACAAAAAATGGCAAGAGTACTGAAGGCTGCAGAATTATGGCCTAAGACCAAAGGAGGACACCTATAAGAGAAGACTAAAGGTTAGCTTGCTGGGGTCAAATGGTTTTGGGATTCTTTATTATCACAAACCTAAGGAGCAATAAAACATTTCAGTGTAAAACATGCGCACTGTTTCATTCATGTGTGATAGTTTCAAATGAAGCTACAGCAGGATTTTCTAATGAAATCGAGAAATGCTGGGATTTATTAAGTTCAATGAGTAAATAAACTCAGCATGATCTGAAAGGAGCAGCATGACAAACGAATTGCTCATGACTGCAGCAACTTATCTTTGAGTAGTTATGGAATGAACACACACTAATCATGAAAGTATTTCTCTTTAGTTTCCTCCTATAATACCCCATGTGAGTTAGGCTGAACTGACCTGATATGAGCCTGCTCTGCAAGTGACTGTTGGCTGATTGCTTTGTTGCACCCAGTTGCAACCAGAGAAGTGCCAGTTCCATATGAGTAAAAAGGCTGAAAAGTGGTTGGATGGTTAAAGTAGGTAAAGAGACCCCATAATGGAAAATGAACATACTATTATTTTTTGTTACATGGATTACTCTGGACAACAAAGAGTTGCAATGCATTATAGGGTCCATGGCATTGTTAATTTTTTATTAAAACAGTGCAGCTCATCTCAGGCTTGTAGTTGCTTGCATGGTACTCCACTGCATGGCCGCAGGGTTTTCATGGGGGAATCAAGTTGATTGCTTGTTACATGCAAGCATTATCAGCTTCATTCACATTTTGTACATCATTGCATGGACCACGAGCATCCACAAGGTAGAAAAGGAATCTGAGAAAAGAGCAAGGGGAGGCAAGGAAGATCCTGATGACAAGGTACAAAAGGGAAAGTCAGGATCACAGTAGACCTGGTGCAGCAGTGAGCAGGTATGGTTTTAGGGAAGAGGCCCCATGTGGCACACTGATACTCTGAAAGGAAGAGTTAATTCCTAATCATCATTGCAGAGAAGCAGGCATGGCCATTTGCTCCATGAGGTCCCATGGAATCTGCCGAAGGTGTCTAAGGGATGGTGGTGGAGCATGAGTCAGTCAGAGGGATGATAGTGCTTGTTGGAAGGCATCCTTTCTACCTGAGAAGACATCAAAAATGTAAGCTGCAGATGTGCAAAATTGGAAGACCGCATTGGGGTGTAGGTTTTTAAAGTAGCTTGATCTTGACTTGTGTTTTAAACTGATTTTATCCACTTTTAAATTTTAACCTCAGCATGCATTCTTTTTTTGCATAGATTAATTATTGAAGACTGCACTGCACTGTTTACGCTTTGTTTTAATAAAAGCACTATGCGCTTTTACACCAATCTTTTCTTGATCGGGTTCTCATTGTACTGGCTGGTCCTCGGTAGATGACTATTGATGACCAGGGTTCAAAGGAGTGTGCCAGCTGCGGGGAACCCAGGCATCACAAATACTTTTGGGTATATCTTCTGGATTCTGGTGTGCTGACAACAAAATTCCCCTTTAAATGTTCCTGTCAGATACCATTTACACTCAACTATTTTTGTGATTGTTTTGCATATTATAAGTATACATATCCTTAACAATATACAACTGGAATATATGTGGTTATCTAAAAGTAGTGGCACTGCTCCTAGGAATGCAGCTCAGATCCATCAATCACTGATGTTTTATCTGCAAATAAGATGACCATGCTAAACAGCCTCATTGCTCCAACAAAGAACTGGTGGCTCCACAAGCATTTGGTTCCAGGGCAGAAAAATATCAATCGGACAAACATATTTTTGCCACCTCTTGGCCTGGTGAAAAAACAATAGTGAAAGTAATGAAAAAGAAAAGAGAAAGATTTTGATATGTAAGAAAGATGTTTCCATAAAGAACTGAGGCTGTGACCAAGGCAGCTATTTTTGTTGGTCCACAAATCAGATGTCAGAAGTGGTTTGAAGATCTGCTATCACATGGAAGGTATTCAAGGTATTCAAGAATGTTGTTAATAATTTCCTGGAAACTGCGCAACTCAAGCAATTGGAGTTTAACAGGTGCCATTTCTGAAGTGTTTAAAACTATGAAATGAATGAGTACAGTGGATCGGACTAGAACAGTTGGAAACTTATTAAGGGTGAATTTCAAAATTTCTTTGCACTGAGAACAATAGACACATGGAATATAAAATGCCAATTGATGTGGTGGACAGTAGGGCTCTAAGAACATTTTAAAAGTAGACTTGATGTTGTTGATGGATAGGACTGGCAAGCTTTGTTGGGATGTTCTGGCCCGGTGATTGTCAAAAGATTTGTTACATTATTGTTATTTGTTACAGATTCATTTTCTGCCTTCACACTTGGCACATGTGTGCTAATCTTATACAGTCTGTGCCAACATAGTGAAAGATTTCACTAGAAAATACAATAAAGGAAATAGGGTGTTATGACAAGTGGAATTAATCAATGCTGGCCAACTATTGTTGCACACTGATGCAAGAAGCATCAGATGCCGAGTACAAATGGAAATCGGCAGTAAAACAGTTTTAGCTCAGTTGAATTAATGTGTCAACATCATTGAGCAATTAAACGCAGTAAATTTATCAATAACTCAATTACATGCTTCTTCAAATTCATCTTTCACAATACAGTCAACACCAAATTCTTCAGAAAACAATATTTTTTAAACTAAATTTGCTGCTTGGAATTTTGTTACTCTTCTGTTGAGGCCTGATGTCAACTTTGTCATGTCAGTGTTGTATAATTATAAAGACTGAATAACTTTGTGACAAAATTAAGGAGAGTATTGCTTAAAGTAGTGATGCTCATAAACCATGAAGATTAGTTTAGATACCAGTTGACATTCCACCATTTCACTACTTAACTTTTTTCTTCTTTCACAATTGTGTATGATTTTATTTGTACCACTCTGATCCCTAGAGTGCTGGCAGCAATGTCATACTCAAAGATTATATGAACAACACTGCATATTATTAAAGGCTTAAAGACTGACACCATCATTGACTATTCAGAATGAAGCCTGATGAACCAAGATGTAAAGGAATACATTTTCTGAATTAATATCTATTGTTTTATTTGACAACTATTTAAAATTATTAACAAAAATGGCCCATGAAGTACATAACAGTTTTCATGTTATATTCCTATGAGGAGTCAAAACACTGTCTAAAATCATTACTCCAAATTTACATTTTAACAATTCACAATTCACCATGACCATGGCCAGAAAAAACAGATGGGAAGATGAGATGAGACAATTTATAATTTTCCAAATATATAAGGAAAATCCATGAAATAACCCATTTTTCATAAGGAAGATAATTTAATGTCCTACACATTAATAAAAAGGGTTTGAAGCTTTACTTGAAAAGCTCTGGTCTGTATGCTCGGTAGACAAGGCACTTCTGCACAAGACTCATGTAAAGAATGAAAAATGTACAGAAATAACTCATGGACGGAAAATCAATTATGCTTTCAGAAGTATAAACCAAGTGTTTTATACCATCCGTGCCATTTATTCTTGACAGTTGCTCAATGACTAATAAATAAATGCAAGCCGAAACAAATTGAGCATGAATATTTTCCAGGCTTTGGACTGTTTATTATGGGGTGATCTTAAAAAGAGACAGAAATAAATGCAATAGTTAGCTTGTAATTATTAATAAAAGGCTGAAATTCAACACACAAAGCAATAAACTTGAAAGAAAAAGATAAAACGCATTTTTGTCAATATCACCATACAGCATATTTGACTCTTTAGATGTTAACAAATTTATGTGTCACACATCACTATGTTATGCAAATTGTAATCTACGTCCTTATCTGAGAGTTCAACACATACCCACAGAATATTAAAGATTAATCCTGTGGTATGTTAATATGTTTTTATGCTACTGTATTTTTTTTTGTTGCTAATGACATCCTCTGGGCAAAAGAATCTGCACAGAAGGCCTTTTTTCTGTTATAATGTTGCTCTTCGGAGCAAGCATATAATGTGTGTGTATGGGTCATATTTTTGAAGTTAAGTAGCTAACTTTTTCTTTAGATTGAAAATACAAGATGTGTTCTTAGTTTTAGCCACTTAAGTTTTATAGCACCTCAGATTTAAGCTTTGTAACATCACATTTTCCTTAATTTAAGAGTCATTAATTAAGGCCACTTCAAAGTAAAGATTTCAATTTGTTGAAAAAAAATAATGTCATTTCTTCTATTTGCAATAAAATGAATATCACTGTTCAGGGAAAAAAAATCATGAAATATGTTTTTCCACAACTATATATCCATCCATATATACATTTTCACAACTGGCTTTTTTAAAATTAGCAGGCTGAACAAGAATGAGTCAGAACCTATGATAGAGGCGTCAGGTGCTATGCAGAAACAAATCCTGGGTGCTATGACAGTCCTTTACAGGGCATATTCACATAGATATTCTTACAATCACATTATCTGCTTTGATTGTAATTTAGTTTTGTTAGTCAACATAATCTGTACTTCTCTGTGATGTGGGAGGAAGTCAGTGGTCCTGGAGCTGTGAGAGTTCTGCTTTTGTGTATGCTGCTGAAGTATATGTTTATAATAATATTAGTTTTTTATTTTGTCAAAGGCAGTGGATAGATAGATAGATAGATAGATAGATAGATAGATAGATAGATAGATAGATAGATAGATAGATAGATATAGTATAGCATTATGTAAGAATTATTTTTAGTATATATATACGTAAGCAATTTTTTTTAGTATGCTATACTACACTACAGCTTCAAAGACCTACCTTGATTAGTGGAAACACTCCTAATCTGCCCCTAATTTCTTGTATTATCTTCAAAATGAAAAAAGAGATAAGAATGGATGAAGAATATTATAGAATTTGGCAAGAACTTATGTTACTGTAGAATAGCTTTCCAGGTTCTTGCTTGCCCTCTGCTGATGTTTTAATATATATGGTGTTTGATTCTCTGATGTGCATAGAGGAAGGAAGCTGTGTGTTTTTCTTAGCTTGATTGGAGTTTTTTTTTTAATTTTGGAACACAATGACTGTAGATTTATATTGTGTATGTGCTTTGTTCTCTTTCAAAATAAAGTAATAGTCTCTAATGTTAAGTGCTTCGCCAGATTTTTGTCTATGATAGAGGATATGTTCAAGTTCAAGTTTATTGTCATGTGTAAATATTAACGTGAAATTCTTACTTGCATGCAGACGGTAATACAATACAAAAAACACATACGCACACATAGAATGCAACATGTACAATCTCAACTCAGAAAAATGTAGGAGAGTATGGAAAATGCTAATAAAGCAGTTTCAAAATTCATCACAAACAATATAAAGGCAAGATATTTAATGTTTAGTCTGATCAAATTAATTTTTCTAACCATTGTTGCCATTGAGGGCCTACAACACATTCCAGAAAATTGGGATGGGGCAATTTAGGGCCAATAATGAATAAAAAAAAGAAAATATGATTGAATAGAAACAGATGATGTTCAATAGATGATTGTAATGGATGGACGAGGATTTCCAAATTTTTCCACGAATGCATGAGAAAATGAAGTTTAAAAACAGGTATTTTGCCCTTAACAGTGAATAATATTCAAGGAATCTGTAGAAATTTTGGAGTGTAAATTTCAAGGGTGCAAGCCTAAGTTGATTGCTGTTCCCTCATATGGCATTAAAATCAACAACCTTCCATCCATTTTCTAACCCGCTGAATCCGAACAGGGTCACGGGGGTCTGCTGGAGCCAATCCCAGCCAACACAGGGAACAAGGCAGGAACCAATCCTGGGCAGGGTGCCAACCCACCGCAGGACACACACAAACACACCCACACACCAAGGCCAATTTAGAATCGACAATCCACCTAACCTGCATGTCTTTGGATTGTGGGAGGAAACCGGAGCGCCCGGAGGAAACCCACGCAGACACGGGAGAACATGCAAACTCCACGCAGGGAGGACCCGGGAAGCGAACCCGGGTCTCCTAACTGCGAGGCAGCAGCGTACTACCACTGCGCCACCGTGCCGCCCCATCAACAACCAACATTCATCATATAAACACAGATTTGCTCAGGAGTACTTTTGCAAACCTTTATCAAGTAACACAATACATTGTTAAATCAACAAATGTTGGGTACAATTATATTGCATATGTGAAAAGTAAGCCAAATGTTAAGAGTGTCCAGCAGTAGTGACAATTTCTCTGGGCTCAGAAACATCTGGGATGGAATTGTATATTGTGGACAGACAAATCAATATTTCAGGTCTTTTTCTCAGGACCAAAGAAGAAGAGGACCATCCAGACTGTTCCCAGCTACAAGTCCAGAAAGCAGTGTCTGTGATGGTATGGGGTTATGTCATTGCCCTGTGCAAAGGTAACTTGCACTTCTGTGAAAGCACCATTAATGCTGAAAAGTGCATACAGAATTTGGGGTAACATATGCTGTTTTCAAGACAACGTCTCTTCCATGGGCGTCCATGAAAATTTCAGCAGGACAATGTAAAATCACATTCTGCACACACTACAAAAGCATGGCTGCATAGTAAGAGGGTGAAGGTGCTCAACTGACCTGCCTGTAGTCCTGACCTG
Source organism: Polypterus senegalus (assembly GCF_016835505.1). Taxonomy (NCBI): domain Eukaryota; kingdom Metazoa; phylum Chordata; class Cladistia; order Polypteriformes; family Polypteridae; genus Polypterus; species Polypterus senegalus. The sequence continues at coordinate 81,345,157 of NC_053158.1, forward strand.
TCCTTAACTGAGAATGTGTGGTACACTTTTGAAAAACAAAATTAAACAACAAAACCACCTACTGTTGCACACGTTAGGACTTGTTTGCAAGAAGAATGGGACAAAATTACACCTGAATCACTCAATATTGGTGTCTTTCGTACCTAAATGTTTGTTAAGTGTTGTGAGAAGGAAAGACAATGCTGCAATGTGTTAATGTGTTGTGCTCAGCCCCGGCTGGGACGCCCAGGAGGACTGGAAAAGGGCTTGTGCCTTCTCCAGACCATGAGGGGGCGTCCGTCCTGGTTATGTTGGGGGCCTCGGGTACAGGGCTTGGAAGCCCAGCCCTGTAGGGACCTGTGGCCACCGCCAGGCGGCGCCCCGGTGCCGGAATATCCCTGGAGCCCAGCACTTCCGCCACACCAGGTAGTGCTGGGGGGAAGAAGACAGGAGACACCCGGACGGCTTCCGGGTGCACAGCCGGCACTTCCGCCACACAGGGGTGTGTCCAAGGGGAGTGCCAGGAAGCAGCTGGAGCCCATCCGGGTTCCCATTTAATGGGCCGCCTCCCTCCAGTCATCAGTGGATGTCAGGTGGAAGAGGACAGAGCTGGAGAGAGGACGGGAGGCGGCCAAGAGAGAGAGGCACAGTGACTGAGAGGCCTGGACTTTGGGGAATCGGTGCAAGAGGCACTGGGGTTTGTGTGCACTGTAAATAGTATATAACTGTAAATAAACGTGTGTTGGGTGAAATACGATGTCCGCCTGTCTGTGTCAGGGTCCCAGTCCACAGTGTTTACTGCCCAAACCTTTTTTTTGGTATATGTCATAAGTAACAAAATCAAATTAAGCATTAATTTTTGAAAAAACACAAAATTCATTACCGTAGTTGCAGCATCAAATAATGGGGCGATATATTGTTTTCAGGTCAAAGATAATTTATTATCATTTTACTTATTACTGTTTACTATTTTTATTGCATTTTCCATAACATAGCAACTTTTTCTGAGTTGGGGTTTGGTATATATAGGAATATAAGCTATAGTGCATATATGATATACATTTTTAAGGCATTGTACAGTTTATATTTATTCATATACTTTCCACTTTGTGGAAACAAAGCCAGCAGACTTCTTGTGCCAACTCCATGTGCAGAAAGAACAGATAGGCAGTAAACAGTTGTGCTGTTCAGCAAACAACTGGCCGTACAAACTGTGGTTAGCGCTGCTAAAAGAGAACCCAGAGTCTTGTGTTTGAGTTGTGTGATGTGTGTGCAGTCTGAATGTTCCTTCCCTGTTATTGTAGCGTGAGCTTTTTCACTCCAAAGCCATTCATTTCTAAACACAACTGTGGCTACTTTCAGTTTGTACAAGTCACCAATATTAAAAAAGTGCTTAAATCGTGGGTGAGATGCAAGTGATAGTAGGATTATTGTTCAGCATATAATTCACATGAACATCTATCAAATAGTTAAATAATTTATTGTGAAAACAGCATGGTAACAGCCTCATTGCTACCGCATCAACCCACATCTGAATCTGAGCAAACAAATATAAATACTTAAAATATAGACTGCATTGATGGATGTTGTATGATTTCACAGCATGGTTAGGATTTTTTACATGGAACAGAAAAACAAATTGGAAAGTACAAGTTGGTTTGTGCACTTGTGTGTTCTTTAAGTGTCAGAGTAACATTTAGGAACTATGAAGTCAACCAAACCTTTTTTATGGTTAATACTCATTCTGTTTCATCACCTTTTATTCATCTTCCCCATTCTTTCAAACAAACTTGCTTCACCCATTCAAAATTTATTTTCTGTCTAATATGAGCAGTACTCCTCAGGTTTTGACTCCTAGTTTCCATTAGGTTGAAAGATCTGGACCTTAATTGAGTTATTCCAATGCACAACAACATTTCTTTCACATGTAGTCAATTCTCTCATAGATCTGTTAGAACATTTACACTCATTATCATCCATTATCAGTTCACCTTGCACCTGGGGCGAGGTTCTAATGTTCTCCTAGTATTTCAGTATGACTTAATTTATAGTTCCTCTTAGTGTTGGTAAGTTATCTAGTTTTACTGGCCCCATACCTTTACACTCCCAATGCAATGCCTGACATAAGATATAAGGATATAAGATTATTGTAGTGGTAGATGGCTGAAAGGTTTTAGCTGAACGTTATTTTTGCTTTTTATAAAAAAGCAAATTTTAGTCTCACCTCTATATAAAATATTTTTGTGTAAACATACAGGATCATCCATCTGGTTATTTACAAACATAATGTTAGCAGCAATGTTGTTTATTGAGGGAATAGGCTTTCACTTGACAGCTCCCTGCACAAATTTTAAATCTTCATGAGATCTCCTGTTACTCTGTCAGACAATTAAAAAAGCACTGGTGTTATTAAGGTACAGTCAATGTAGTCTTAAATTACCTCCATTTGTAGATGGTTTGTCTTAAGATGAGCCTGAACTAAATAGGTTGATTGGAAAATCAATGGACATGTTTCTTTTTCTATTGCATGCATTAATTCAACTGTCGATATTCACCATTTATTTTTGAAACCACTCCTGATTAAATAGTAAACATTTTAAAAACTGTATTAATGGGACGGAGGCACTGTAGTGGATTAGTTATTGTTGAAGCTTAATAGGTTCATGGTCTTTGGTTTGACTCCTGTGTCATTGTCCATATGGACATTGTCCATATTCTTCCTGTGCCTCCATGGGTTCTTCCTCGAATATAGCAGTGTTTCCCCCACAGCATGTAGGCTAAATGAATTAATTTAGTCTGGCTCAGTAGTAATGTGACTTTGAGTGTTTGTGTAAGTGACACTCTGTCCATGTCTGTTTTCTGACTTGGGCTTTAGTGCTGGCAGAATAAGCTTAAGACTCTCAATTGGGAAAGCATGTTTGATAATTTTACCTTTTAATAATAAAGGGACCATGAACTTTTACATAGGATTAAAACTGTATGCTTCTGGAATGTGAAAAATGGTACTCCAAGGTACATCAAAAGGATAAAAGCAATTACTGTATTGACATGTTACAAATATTCACAAATTGAACATTTTCTATTCTAACATACCACACATGAGTCCACATTTCATGGGCTTATGTCACGTTGTGTTTTTACTGCAAACAGTTTCAATGATGCAGCCTTTAGGGAAAGGGGTAAAATATTTATTGTGAATAATAAAGCTGTTCTGCCACAAAAACAAACACAGAACACACCTTTACTTTTCCTTTTTATAAAACAATCCTTTAAAATAAATTAAAACACCAGAAATCACAGAGCCTGCATTTACCAACAGTACATTAACTTTAAAAAGTGTAGAGCATGCTGTGGGAAAGCACATACCACAAATACTACATGCTACAAATGAAAAACTGGAGGCACTAAAAATTCTAAATATTTTGTACAATTGACTTGTACTATATACAGTACAATGAATGGGTAAAAATGCAGAAAAAAATCAAATAATGAATGACATGCATCACAGAACTTTATAAATCTTGCATCCATCCATTGATTTTCTGCATCAGTTGACTATTTTTAAGCTTTGAGTGGAGCTGGAGTCTACTCAATAGCATCAGGTGTAAGGGATTTGCGAAACTTAAATTGGTCTCCTCACCATTATGGCTGCAAAAAATTAAAAGGATTGTAAATTGTGTACTTATTGGATAGTCTAATCATATGCCTCTTTGCACTATGAAAATACCACTATTAAATTATTTACAGAGTGGGCAAGACTGTCATGTTTTAGGATGTTCTGTAGCACACTCCATTGTGTAAGCTGCTAGTTTATTGAGGCCGCTGCTTGGTGATAGCTCTATGAACATTATGAGATTGCTTTATTTGGTACTGAATATGAATTGTTATTATGTTTTATTTGATCCTATTGTAGACAAGGATGGTACCTTTTTTAGCATTATGGGTTTGAGTTTTGCACCCAATCCTTGGGCCTCACATATAACGCTGTGTGTAGAATTCACAATAAAACATGGCGTACGAACAAAAGCAGAAATTTGCGTATGCACAAAAACAATTCACATACATAAAACTGTGTGTAAGCAAAGTTCAAAGTATTTTCCCTTTATAAATCCCAATCAACCTGAATTTTAATGCACACACATGTGTCTACAGCCCACACTGACTCCACACAGAATTTAGCATACTTGAATATAAAAAACAATATAAATAACCCTTTCCATTCAGTGTTTTGTTAAAAGATATTGGTAAACACACACATAAAAAAGAAGAATTTCAAAAAAGAAGTGGTCAGATGTCAAAGACGGCATGAAAAGGCGAGTGTCAGAATATCATATGGAAGTGTATTAGAGCCACAGAGAAGAAAAAAAAATAGGGACAAGATTAAACTTGAAATGTTGACTTTAACCTCAAAATTTCCACTTTAATACTCTAGCTTATTTTGTCATTAACGTAGAACGGCATAAACTTAAAAATCGATGTTCAATTTACTAGAGTTGATCCCGTCCCATCGAAAAATAAAACAGCATGTTAAATGCTTTGTATTCTAAGCATCCCTTGACTCAGTTGTTAATCACTACGTGCTTCTTAAATGGGCTTTCTTTTACGCCAACAGGAGCGTTCAGGCAGTGTTCGTCACACAGAATACATTACCTTCATGATATTATAGCTCTCTGAACATTATAGAATACTAAGATATATACTTGATATCATTTTCATGAAGAAATTCATTAAAGCATGTACTTGTATTAAACATGTGGGGGCGTGGTGGCACAGCAGTAGCAATGAGTTGGTGCCCCATCTGGGGATTGTACCTGCCTTCCAAAAGATGCTTGCTGTGATGCGTGCAACCTTGGATGGAATAATTTATTGCAGCAGTACTGTGTCTGTCAAATGTACCAACCCCCAATTCCTGTCCTCACATTTTCTTTCTCCACATAACTAAATGCTACACAATAAGCATCTGTAATATATGAAAAACTAGCTGCAAGCCTAGAACTCAGATTCTTCAAAACTTTTAAGGAACATTGAAAAATCTTTGTTATACATGTTTAATTATTCCATCCATCCATCCATGGTCATGCCAGTCCAGCAAACATAGACCGCAAGGCAGGAAGAATCTCTGGAACTGGGCTTGAGCTCCACATTACTGGTACACCACTGTACCCCGACATGTTTAATTATTAACAGTATACATTATTTAAACAAAGTTAACAATTTATTTGTAAAATATACACACTTTAATTCATTTCATTATAAAAATAATATCAAGTACACATCCTAGTATTCTAACAACACACACCTCCATGAGGATAGCTCTTGGAAATCTGAAATCGAGTTAGAAGCCAGTCAAATTCATCTGTAAATACAAGCTCTCTTCTATTGAACTGAATTCAATTCCTTTTTTGTCACTGTTTGGTACAATGGGATTCAATATGCAACTCCTCCATAAACTTACTTTCCGATAAAATGATTGGAAAAAAAAAAAATAATAATACGATAAAAAACAGTGAACAACATACAATATGAAAGCATAAGTACAATATACATATACATATAATGCCAATAGTGCAGACGGTTCATAAAGTGGCTCAGGCTGTGCAATATTACAGTTGTAGTGTAAGATTACAGTGAGGTAACTGTCATTATAAGTACAAATAGTTCTACCGGGAGCACTTGATGGGCTGATTGGAGTGCGTTTATAGCTTTTGGGATGAAACTATTTCTAAGCCATGAGGTCCGTGCAGGAAAGGCTTTGAAGTGTTTGCCAGATGGGAGAAGTTCAGATAGACTGGAATGAGTGAGTGGAATTCATGCAGATGCTAGTGGCTTTCCTGAGGCAGTGCACGCTATAAATGTCCCCCAGGGTGGGTAGCTATATCCTCTGCTGTAAGCTGTAATCCTCTGCACTACCGACACAACCTGTGCAGCTATGGTATCACACATAAATACAATAAATAGTTAAAATACTCTCAAGTGGTGCTCTAAGAGTAACAATGCTAAAGTAGTAATGGTATATGAAATAGTTTGGCCATTCTGTAAACCATTAGATTGTTACAGAATGATTACAATCAAGTGCCTTATGTTTGTAAATGATATGCAATTAATTTTGGTATATTTGATACAGCCTGCATCATGGATGTGAATGTAAAAAAGAAAGAGCACAGAAACAGTAGTACCGCCAGATTGCAAAACCGAGCTGCCGTGAAAATGTGTGGCTTTAGGCCAAGTTTAGTTTTTATACATCTTGAAGTGAACGTGGAAATGGGCATATGCAACATTTTTGTGTGCACACACTATTTATACCCCTTGTCTTTGTGTGGTTTGCACATTCTACCAATTTCTGTGTGGCTTTTATTCCAGGTACTCCAGTTTTTTTTACCACATCCCTAGATACTTGTAGATTCAGCTAGCTAACTTCTCTAAACTGGCCCCAGTATGATGGAAACTAGTACCGCAGGGTTGCTTCCTGCCTTGCACGCAAAGCTACTCAAAAAGGCTCCAGGATCTTGTTACATTAAATTGGATTGACCTACTCAAATAGACTCCAGGAACTTCAATTTGTTAGGGAGCATAAAGATTGGACTATGGAGCAATGCAAAAAGGCCATGTGGTCTGATGACTCCAGACTAACCCTCTTCTAGAGTGATGAGTTATGATCTAGGGTTGCATCAATTGGTCTGGTCTAGACTGACCAATGTTAGGCAGCAATAACATGATGTCAGATGAGTACTTGCATCTACTGAATGACCAGGTTATCCTATCAATGGATTTTTTTTCTTCCCTGATGGCAGGGGCATATTCCAGGACAGCAATGTCAGAATTCATCTGGATCAAATTGTGGTTCAGTGAGAATGAAGAATCATTTTCATAAATGAACTGGCCACCACAAAGTTTTGACCTTAACCTCTTTGAGATGTGGTTAAGAAGACCTTACAAAGTGGTTTGACTCTCCTGTTGTCAATACAAGATCTTGCTGAAAAAATAATGCAAACATGGACAAAAATAAATGTTGAGATGTTTCATAAGCTCATTGAAACAATATAAGTTTTTTTTGGCCAGGCAGTGTAGAACAACACATGAATGCCACTTTAGAAACTTTTATCATGAAAAAACTGAAATGTACAAAGTAAGTCAAAATACATGAAATAGACAAAACTAGAGACCTGGTAACAATTAAAATAAACCTGAAATGAAACACATCTGTGCTGTAGTTAGTGTTGTGCTCTCCAATAAAATATTGCTGATCTAAATCTAAGTCATTTTATGTTTCGTCATGTTTAATATAATTTGTCATTTATTCAATTTCACAGTTTAATACAATTTGAAACTTTTTTTACTTAATTTTTACGTTACAGTAATAGCCTGGTTACTGTTGAGTTCCCTTTTTATGGGCCCGAGGCATGCTGACATGCTGACCACTGGTGACACTCTCGCCCTCAGACAAGAGGGATCAGACCTCCATGACACCTGCTGGGTCATCTGCCCTCTATTATAATTCTGTGCAGGCAATATCAATCTCTCTCACTGTTGATGGTGACCATTTATTGCCATTCTGGAGTAAACACCACAAATACAGAGGGTATCAAGGGACCCTCTGCATTCACATGCTGGTATATGTTTCCTTACCTTCTCTGAAGGCATTATGTAAGAAGAGTTTACCCTTCCATGTAGAAACCTAAAGGTGTATGTCCCTGGTATCCTTAAAAGTACAAGGAATTAAAGTGCATTCTGCGGTGGTGGCCCATTTCAGTCAAATTCAAATGCTTTCCTGGCTTTGGTTAACCTATGCTGCAAAGCCACTGAGTCATCACAGCACTGATGACAAACGTAAAAGGGCTGTTCGAGATCCTTAGTTGTTTATTTTGCTCCACTTTGCTAGTTATCTGATTCCAGGGATGGCAGTGCCGACAGGTCTGTTCCAAGGTCTCTAGGGCTGAAGGGCCAACTGTAGCTGTATGGTTGTTGCTTAACAAAACTTTATTATAATCATGATTGCCTCCTTAGCATTGGAATAAAAAGGCTAATGGTGTTATTCGCACAACTCCAAAAAGCTCAGTTATGACAACTGACCTTTTATGAAGCTTATATGCTTGACATATCTTGTTGATGCTGGTAATTTTAATGAGATTTAATTTAATTTCACAAAAGGCCTACACTAGGCTTCATCAAATTCTAGTTATATTACTGACTATGAGTCTGGAGGTAAGAGTGAGTATTAATTGGACATGAAACATGAGGAAGAATTCAGAAGAAAACTGGCTCAGAACGAGTGACATTCAGAAGCCAAGTGCTGTGCTAGGGGCAGTAACCAGGTCAAGAAAATTAACTCCCCACTTCCATGGGGACTCCAATTCAAATTAATTAAAACTGGGTACAGGCACAAGCTCATTATTATTAAGTACATGAACCAGGAAATATTATGGTCCTTCTAGTCCTACCACCATATGACAGCAATGTACAGTAGACAGTGATTGGGCTGTGATTCAAACCCAGGACTCTGGTACCAATATTGCATCTTCTGTTAAAACATCTGGTTCATTGCACCCACTTGATTCTGGGTCAGAATGCCCTCCAGAAGAGGCTGCTGGCATCTGTATACTAAAACATTTTTTATTCCCTTTGAACTGCTGTCTGTAATTTGGCTTGTCAAAGGCAGACAGTATTTGCTTATGATGAAAGTCTCAATATAAAATTAAGATGGATTGATGCATTTGCAATGTGGCTCTCACTGCTGAAGCCAAATGATCAGTCAATTGTTTTTTAAGTTTACGGCTCCACAGCAGATAAAGGAGCTCTCTTGGCTAGTTTTTCATTTACAATACATCTTTGTTTTTGATTTTTAGAAGGCATACTGTTATAGTTTTCCATAACCCTAGGCATTGTAGCCTCTAGAAGTTGCAAAAAAAAAAAAAAACATTGATTCATTGCTGAAGCTGCTTTTTTGCAAGAACAAGAAGGCCAAACAATTAGTAGAAACAATTGTGTTGAGAAGCCTGTCCATCTGAGGACATGCGTGCAGAGAAGTGGTACGGACGTTCCTGAGCATTTTGTATGTGTATTATAGTTTCTTCTTATTAACCTTTTCATGTTTCTTTCTATTTATGACAGTATGCTTATCAACAGCATGTTCAGATAGAGGTAGGGGCAACTGCATTGAGTGGCCACTAAATCAGGTATACCTGCTTATTAATACAAACAGCCTGTTATTCCACATTCCAATTATATGGCAGCACTCCAAAATACTTGTAATACATACATAGCCAAAAGGTTTAGTTTCTGTTTGATCTAACATTAGCATGGGCTGCACGGTTGCTCTGAAAACCATGTATGATTCCTGTGGCTAGACATAGTACGGTAGCATGTAAGGCTTAGTTCACACCAACAGAGATAAATTTGAAAATTATGTTTCCTTCTAAAATATTTACCAGTTATACTAGAATTTTCAGGTCACAACAGAAATGGCAAAAATTGGTAAATTTTTCCTCTTGGGCAAACAATTTATCAGGCAAAGAGCACCTAACATTTTTGCTTTGACAGACAATTAGAACTGCTTTTGAATGCTACAAATGAGCTTAAGGTTAAAGCTGGATAATGCAGTTAAGAAGCAGAAGGACTATCACCACACAAGGAGCATTGCACAAAAAATGAAGTCAGTGTCTAATTATGATAGTCACATGTTACTTTTACCATTTGTCACCAAACACAGTTATATGAGAACTTGGATTTTCAAACATACAATTTGGCAAACATCTTTAAAAAATCATTTGTGGTGGTTGAAAACACTTGAAGGCCAAGATGGAAGGCCAAGATGAATAAAAAAGAGATATGTTCTAATTTTTACATGATAGCGTGAAGCTACCCTCCAGGGATTTGTTTGCACCACAATTTCTAGCATTTACAAAAAAATGGTATGATAAACCAAAAAAATCCAGTGAGCAGCAGGTATGCAAATGAAAACACCTTGTTAATAAGAGATGCTGGAGAATGGCCAAACTCTTTCAAACTAAACAAAGTCTGCATACAGTTTCCATCAAATAATGGTGCGTAGTAGTGCCTTTTTTGAACATTCAGATCATTGGTCCGTGAGTTGGATAGGCTCTAGCGGTAGAAGATCACAGTGGGTTCAAACAGTATAAAGACTAGAAAAATGTCACCTGTTTTGAAGAAATTGAATTCCTGATGTATCATGAAGATGTTAAGGTCAGAAGTTGGCGTTAACAGCATAAATCCATGGAGCCATCCTGCCATGAGTTAGCGGTACAAATTTCTAATTGTCATGTAATAATGTGAGGAATACTTTTTAGGCACAAATTAGGCATCTTACCTCTGAATACCCTTAGCATGCATAAAGTCCATCCATCATCCAACTCACTATATCCAAACTACAGGGTCACGGTGGTCTGCTGGAGCCAATCCCAGCCAACACAGGGCACCAGGCAGGAAACAAACCCCGGGCAGGGCACCAGCCCACCGCAGGGCACGCACACAGACACACACACATCAAGCTCACATTAGGGACAATTTAGAATCACCAATGCACCTATCCTGCATGTCTTGGTACTGTGGGAGGAAACCGGGGTACCCGGAGGAAACCCACACAGACACAGGGAGAACATGCAAATTCCACACAGGGAGGACCCGGGAAGTAAACCTGGGTCTCCTAACTGCGAGGCAGCAGCGCTACCCACTGTGCCACCGTGCCGCCCACATGCATAATGTGCTCAGGCATTTTAGATGACGATGCACAACCCTTTATGAAAACATTCAACCATTTTTTCACTTTATGAAAACATTCAACCATTTTTTCAAATTGATACATCCAGTGTTCCCATCAAATTAAGTTCCACAAACATGACAGAAGTCAAATGGTCTGCATAGTCTCAATGTGAGGTCTGTAACATGAACATCTGGGTGAAACATTGGCAGAAAATGCATCATGCTATCGTGTCAACATGAACAGAGGAATGATTCCAATCTACAGTGTGCTTCAAACAATTCAAGCTGTTCTGAGATGGACCCTACCTGAAACTAGATTAGTGTAATTAATAAAGTGGTGCCATAGTGTAAGTAGGAAGACAATGCTTTGAAGCCAAGGATGATCTGGTTAAAAGATTTAGTATCAGTTCCTGTCTGGTACCATTTTCTTATGTCATGTGGTGGAGAGGCTGAAATAGACATGGCCTTCTGCATAAAGAAGAGACATATGCAGTAAGGGGCCAGAATAGTCACTAGGGAGAAGAAAGTTCTCCTTTAGCTCAGCTGCCTAATCCAGCAGTACTCAGCTTTCTTGATGCTAGCACCTTGAGGCATGAGTGAGGACATACAATAGGAGTGAGTGAGAGGAACAGTGACACCAGTATGCAAGTATGACTACATATTGGTAAAAAATGTGATCTTAGTAATGTAAGTAGACAACAGTCAGTAAGTAACAGTAAGTAAGTAACAGTAAGTAAGTAACACTAGTAAGTAAGTAACACTAGTAAGTAAGTAACACTAGTGAAAATACGAAGTAACTTTAAACTTGCAGTGGACTAGCAGCCCATGCATGGCTGGTTCCTGTCTTGTGTCCAATTTTCCTCCCATATTCTGAAGTCATCCAAGTTTGGTCTGCTGTGGGTATGAGTAACAGGGACTGGAGATAGACTTGAAGCCCACCAACAGTTCCTCCAGCTCCCTATAAATGACCCTATAAATTACATTAAGCAACTCTAATAGTAAATGAATGGATGGATTTATTTAACCATTCTTCAACAAAATAGTAGCAGTGGGTTGAGTACACTATTTTGATTTTATCACCTTGGTGTTAAATTGGTCTACTCATATTAAAGGTCCTGCGGTGGGCTGGCATCCTACCCAGGGTTTGTTTCCTGCCTTGCGCCCTGTTTTGGCTGGGATTGACTCCAGCAGACCCCCGTGACCCTTTTGTTAGGATATAGTGGGTTGGATAATGGATGGATGGATATTAAATGTCATATCAAAAAAGATTATAACCTTGACTGCAAATTAGTAAGTTTACAACATTTCCTACAGACAGGAGAATAAAATTGCTTTCTTTTCCAACAGCTTTGAGATCTAAAGATGAACATCTGGACAAAGTAGAGTAGACTTCTTGTATTTCTGAAGTGTTAGGCACAATATCATTTCTCTACCACTTATGAAAAAACACTGTACATTTTTTAGGCTTCAATGTGATTCTGGACTTGGAAGCTTAATTTATTTTCCTAAACTAGGGGCCTCTGCCCCCTGCTCGCTTCGCTTGCCAACCCCCAGGCGGGCGCTATGTGCTAGCCACTTCACGGCTCTGCTGCTCGCGTATGGGGAAGTGGATGTACAATTTAAACAGATTCTTGGGAATTGTTACATATGCATAATAGACCTAAGTATTTTACATTACAGTGAGCAATTAGCCATAGTAAAAACTAGTAAAATGTAATAAATTGATGTTATTTTCTTGGGAATTGTTACATATGCATAATAGACCTAAGCATTTTACATTACAGTGAGTAATTAGCCATAGTAAAAACTAGTAAAATGTAATAAATTGAAAGAAAATTATGTTTCATATTGTGTTAGAGGTATTTGTTGCGTTATACGTTTTTGTTCTGTTTGGCTTTGAAATTAACACGCAAATACTTTTTAAACTTATACTTTTACTGTAAAACTTCAATAAAAGCAATATTTGGAATTAACTTTTTGTCAATATCGCATTGAATTTTGATTCCGTGTTTAGAGTTACATCGTGACAACACAACGTATAACTACCAGTGAGTGAATATCGTTTCTCTCTAATAAATAAACTTTTTTGAATGTTTGTCCTTGTGATTTGTTAATTGTCATAGTAAAAGCTATTCTAACGGGAAACTGTAAATGTTTTAATACGAATGATATATCAAGATCTCCTTTGGCGTCTAATGTTATCCGCAGAAGATTTACTACATTACCTTTCTTGTCGCCTGTTAAAATTTTACATGTCAGAATTGTTCGACCAATTTTGAATACAACTAATCTTGTCCTATTGCATAGCCCATCACTCATACATAAATTACACAATAACATTACGATACTTCCTTCTTTCAACAGTAATTCGGCCAGTGGAAGACCGGACGGTGTTAACGGTTGTAGATATTCTACAGAATATTGTAAGTTTATGTTTTCATCTTCTGCACCATTGCCACCAACTGTTTCAGCATAGTCTATTGATACGCATTTAACCAATTTGCCATGTAACCGACTGATAATTTTCGCGTTAATTCGTTTGACTTCATTTCTCGGTGCTAGGATTGCCCATGTATTCATTTCTTCTGTTGATAACCCTTCAGGATGAAATTCTTCAATAAGATTTGGACATAATAAGTCTTCTTTTATTGGGAACTTAATGTAAGGAAAAAGTAAAAATTTTATAAGGGCTGAGAGCGCAGGAACTGTGTCTGACAAAAGCATTCACATGAATGAGAGGTGAGAGGACCGTGGGCGTGGGCCGTTAACCTGAAATGGTTGAGAGGAGGATGGGTCTTGAAAAAATCTCTTGGCAATAGTCTCGTCTCACAGGACTTGAAAAAATCTGTTGGCAATAGTCTGTTTTTATAATAGAGATCATATACTTTCTTTTATAATAGAGAGATATTCATTTCAATGAAGGAGGAGGAAACCAGTCTCTATTCTGATTGAGCTGAGCAAGGGCATGGAGCAGCCCTGGATGGGGATACCAGTGGCAGCCTAGGCCAATTTGCACTCTCTCACACCAGGGCAAACAGAATGAGTAAAGTCAGACGGCCTGGAAAAACTAAAAAAACACAAGGGAAAACATACATAGACAGAGACTAGATTTGAACCCATGGCTCTTACTTGTGCAGCAGCAGTACTAATTACATTGCCACTATACCATTCTGCTCACAAGTTATGGATTATATTTTAAAATCTTGTGAAGGTCTGATAAAGTATAAAGTAAATGGCCTATGTGCTCTAAAATCCAGTTTGGTTTCCAACAGGGCAATTATTTTAAATTATATTTAGAAGGAAAAAAGGCATGTCTCACATTGATCTCCCAGTTTTAAAAGGTGCCTCATCAAACTTTTAAGAGAGAAAATAACCATCAACAACATTCTGCTTCTACCTCTAATCATTTCTTCCATGATAGCTTTGCCCAGTTCATGCTCTTCTATCTGCTATGCTAATGGCCCACAAGTATATTAGGAAATTCAAAACCCTGCCTAAGCAATCCAATTGACATTTATTATGGTGTGCTTAAAAAGACAATTCAGTGGGTTTTAATTGAAAACAGTAACAATTAATGCCTACCACGAATCATTTTCTCTCTCTTTTGTTTACTAAAATTCAACTAATGTGGCATTTAACATACATTAACCATTTTAGTAGTGTACAATTAAAAGCAGTCTGAGTGTAAAATTAATAAGGACTGCAGGCAGATAATCAGGCTGAGAAGGCCAACTGTGTTCAAAAGGCTTACCATCTGACCCACTCACCTGCTGAACAATTATTAGAGCAGCTAAAGTATATATAGATGGCAAGCAAAATGTTTTAAAAACATCTGTGAGGTAATTACTACCAAGATGTAAACTCAGTACTTTAAATCTAAGGGAAATGGCTACAATTTTGAAAATATTTCTAGTATTTCAGGATAAAATGTTTCATATTTGCTTTCTTTATGATTTTAAATAATACAAAATACTGCAAAATACATGCTTACACCAGAGGTTTGCTAAGAAATAGTCTTTTGTTTGCGTCACCAGCAAGGCTTAATTATGTTTCTTAGTTGTAAAAAGCTTATGGCTGAAAAAAAAAAACATACAAGACATTGACTGAATGTGTTATATATTGCTGTATCTGTCCCGACCCCAACAGCTAGGAAATAACCTGGGTCTCATCCCTCTCTTAAGTCTGTCCTTTTGTATAATCTTTTTGTTCTGTTTTAAATATTATTTGTATGTTATTGATTATGCCTGTGCTTTATTTTAGTATTTCTTTTGTGAATACTGTTTTGTTTATTAATATTGTATATAACTGTCTTAGAGGCCCACTGATTCAACAAACTAATTAAAAAGGGCAGGTGCAATTACAGCATTCAATCAGGGACCAATGGAGGTAAAAGCAATTAAGAGAATTAAAACAAAACTGACTGCCATTATGAACAATGCTGTACACCTTCTACATGACACACCAGCACTATGTGATTTCAACCAATGAATTATTCAGTAGAAGTACCTTTAAGAAGCGATACTGTGGCTCCTTTATACCTATAGCAATACGTCTGTATAATGCTTCACTATGACTGTGACAGCCAAGTCAGAAGGTTTCTTTTTTTATTATCTTCTTTGCTCAGAACAAATTATGTGTATTTACTTAATTATTAATCTACCTAATTATATTTATTTATTTAAAGAGCTTCTGTAAAAAGATGAATTTCTTCCTGGGGACAAATAAAGTCCTATCTATCTATCTATCTATCTATCTATCCTGTATATATATATCTTCTTTTTTATGTGCCTTTTTCTGTTTTTGTTTTAATCCTAAGGGGAGGTGGGGCCTCCTGATACAGCAATTGTGAGACTGCTCCCAAACCTTTTCTGCTATCTTTTGTTTTTCATTTTGATTATAGAACAAGCATTTTTTTAACTTGTGGAGTGATTGACTCCATATTCTGGTTCGTTTAGGAAGATGCAAACATGCTGATCACACTCTGGTGTGAACCACAACAACTGGACTGGGAGATGTGTCCAGAGGCAGGAGGAAAGTAAACAGAGTGGAAGTGAGGGTAGAAACTTTGAATGTTGGCAGTATGACTGGTAAGGGGAGAGTTAGCTGATATGCTGCTCTCATTAAGGGTTGCCACAGTGGATCATCTTTTTCCATATCTGCCTGTGTTCTGCATCTAACTCTTTAGATATATTATATATATCTATACTAATAAAAGGCAAAGCCCTCACTGACTGACTGACTGACTCACTGACTCATCACTAATTCTCCAACTTCCCGTATAAATAGAAGGCTGAAATTTGGCAGGCTCATTCCTTACAGCTTCCTTACAAAAGTTGGGCAGGTTTCATTTCGAAATTCTACGCATAATGGTCATAACTAGAAGCTATTTTTCTCCATTTACTGTAATGGAGTTGAGCTCGAAAGCCGTGGGGGGCGGTGTTTCGTGTGACATCATCACGCCTCTCACGTAATCACACATTACGTAGAAAACAAGGAAGAGCTACAAAAAGCGCTGAAGAAAACATGCATTATATAATTAAGAAGGCAACGAAACAATTAGAAGCGAGCGAGTGACATATAAAACCATATTCAGCGGCTCACGTGAACTGACCGAGTGCGCAGACAAAAAGCAACAGTTCCAAAGAGTGCTGAACAAAACCGAATTACACTGCTACGCTCAAATAGACAAACCGCACGCCCTGGCGCAATAGTAGAGGCTTCGTCTCTAGCGCCGAGGTTCGATTCCCGAGAGGGGATGCACTAAGTATGTACGCGCGCTTCTAAATTCATTTTAGCATCCCCTTGGTTTGAGACGTATGAAAAAATATGCGGTTAACGCAGAAAGACAGGTCACCAATTGAAGCTTTATGAATAATGGATACTTTATTCGCGACCAATGATTGTTTTGGTAAAGCCATACTCAGTGTATTCATTAGATGAACGGTAAAAAAGTAAGAGCGAGGGAGGGTAACTTATTGAGGCACTCAGGCAAAACCACAATAGCACGCGGGCTCGATGTACTGTAGTGCGTCAACTCGATCTGAATTGCGCGATCACATTTGAAAAATATATCTTTTCAAGTTCTATTTAGTCCATATGTGTCAAACTCAAGGCCCAGGCCACATCCGCCCGGCGTGTAACTATATCCGCCCGCGAGTTCATTTTATATACTGTATTATTGTTATTAATGGCCCGGAGATATGAAGCACTGGTAACACAATAAACTACAGATCCCATAATGCAGCGCTTCAGCTGCCTTGCCAACACTTACGCGTTAATCAAGTCTAGCTTATGATGCTGCAAGTTATTGCGAAGCTAGCCCACACGATGCCAAGAGAAAAGGTGATTCTGAAATAGAGCCTTTAAAAACCGATGGGAGGCTGAGTATATGTTTACTGACATTGCCGGTAAACCCGTGTGTCTCATTTGTGGAGCTAATGTGGCTGTAATTACAGAATTTAATCTAAGACGGCACTATGAGACAAAACATCAAGATAACCTGAAAGACCTGAATGCAATGCACAAGATACAGAAAGCAGAAGAGTTAAAGAAGAATCTGACACTTCAGCAGACGTTTTACCGTGCAAAATCACAAAGTGATTTCAAGTGAAGCTACTTTTATGGGAGACACAAATGCACCAGTGCAACTTGCCCCACTTTCCCTGTTGCCAAGTAATGTTGAACCAAGTCGGCACAACGGTGTTCCCAAATCGCACTTTGCTGATAAACTGAGCGCACTGCGCACTGAGTTCACACGGCGCTTTGGTGACTTTGAAGAACAAAAAAGAATTTTGAGTTGTTTCGCAACCCATTTGCCGTCGATGTGGAAACTGCACCTGTGCAGATTCAGATGGAGGTGATTGAGCTGCAGTGTAATGGCACACTGAAGGCAAAGTACGATACTGCAGGGCCCGCACAGTTTATTCACTCCATTCCCGCACAAATGCTCCAGCTCCGTCTACATGCGGCTCGAACCTTGTGCATGTTTGGTAGCACATATCTGTGTGAGAAGCTCTTCTCAGTGATGAAGACTAACAAAACAGCACACAGGAGTCGCCTCACTGATGAGCACCTGCAGTCCATCCTGAGAATCTCCACAACACAGAACCTCACACCAAACAGAAACGAACTTGTGCCAAAAAAAGATGCCAGGCGTCCAGCTCTGATAAAATGACATATGAGCAAAGACAACTGAATGATTTGATTTGTTATTGCTGAAAAGAACAAATTTTATTTATATTTCCAGGTTTTGTTATGCAGCATGTTCATATTTGAATTTGTATAATTTTGACAGGATATATTTTTATGGAGAGCAAAATCTTTTGGGATATTTAAAATTTAACTTTATTTTTATATAAAATTACATAAGAGTAAAGAAATTTGAATGTTTGTTCTTTTAACGTTTACTTTATTTCTAACTTGTATAATTTAGACAGGATATATTTTATGGAGAGCAAAATATTATTAAGTATTATTAAGTTATTTAAGGTTTGAGTTGATTTATTCCGGAATAATATTCTGTCGACTAAATAAAAATTCCTTCTATTTAAAATTTAAATAGAACTTGAACAGATACGATAGTTCATAATATCCACGCAGACTTGCACGTAAGAGCAGGAGTCATCCGTTTTAACAAGCAGCGTATTGCACTGATACGAAATAGCCTGCCCATGTTACTTTTTCACACAGGGCCATGTAGGTTTGTATTTTTTTTCTCCTTAAATAATAAAAACCATCATTTAAAAACTGCATTTTGTGTTTACTTGTGTTATATTTGACTAATGGTTAAATGTGTTTGATGATCAGAAACATTTTGTGTGACAAACATGCAAAAGAATAAGAAATCAGGAAGGGGGCAAATAGTTTTTCACACCTAGTATATGTTTATGGCTTGGTAAGACTAACCTTGCTGTCACCATCAGTAAACTTGTGAAATTCAAAGACGATGTTAAAATTGGAGGAATAGCAGAGACTGAGAAGGCAGCAGAAATAATTTAAAAAGACTTGGACAAACTTCAGAAATGGGTAAACACTGAAAAATTCAGTTTAATGTAGAAAAATGAAAAGCGATACAAGCAGGAAAAAGGAATGTCAATTATAAATACAACATGGGAGACACTGTGTGAAAAGAAGCAACCTTTGGAAAAGATTTAAGAGTTTATGTTGACTCAACATTTTCATCATCTAAGCAAATATGCGGAAGCTGTTAAAATGGCTAATAAAATGTTAAGTTGTATTGTATAAACCGTTGAATATAAATCGAGGGGACTGGGCGGTCTCATGGTCTGGAATCCCTACAGATTTTATTTTTTCTCCAGCCGTCTGGAGTTTTTTTTGTTTTTTCTGTCCCCCCTGGTCATTGAACCTTACTCTTATTCGATGTTAATTAATGTTGATTTATTTTGTTTTATAATTGTGTCCTTCATTTTTCTATTCTTTAATATGTAAAGCACTTTGAGCTACTGTTTGTATGAAAATGTGCTATATAAATAAATGTTGTTGTTGCTGTTGTTGTTGTTATTATTCTTAAACTGTATTATGCATTAGGGAGACTGCATCTGGAGTAGTGTATGTAATTCTGCAGAGGACAGCAACCAGGTGCATCCCAGGAGTTAAAGGACAAGATCGTTCTTTGACGGGCTTAGTGAATTAAACCTGTTTAGTCTTGAGCAGAGGAAACTGCATGGGGACCTAATCCATTTCTTCAAAATGTTCAAAGGTATTCATAAAGTCGGTCTGGCAGAATTCTTTTTGAGTAAACAATGAATCATATACTCCAAGACACAAGTGGAAGAGTATTTAGGGCTGAAGCTAGAAAGCACTTCTGTACTGTTCTCTCTATGTGCTACTTCCCAACTGCTGGCGTAGATAAACTGCTAGTTAAACTCCATTCACAAGTTAACTACAAAGTGCCATTACTTCTTTAATAAACTTTCCAAAAGACAGACAAATAGTTTAACATGAAAATACAGCAATTAAGACTTAACTAATACAGAAGGCACTGTATGTGATACACATTCTACAAATAACTCCAAAGCAGTAGTGCCAAATGAATAATAAATAGTTTGAAGCAATACATCTATTACATTACAACAGTGGTTCCCAAACTCGGTCCTGAGGACCCACTGTGGCTGCAGGTTTTTATTCCAGCCAAATTCACAATTAGTGATAACACTTGATCTCATTCATTTACCCCCTCCTCTTTTTCCACTTTTAGACAATAAGCACAGCAGTATGATTTTTACATTTATAAAACATTTAGAAATATTTCTACTTTTGCTTTAAATGCTTACCTCTCTTTTGCTGTTGCCCTATTGTTTTGTTATGTTTTGGTGCAGTTTGCACCCTTCATTGTACCCTAATAATGATAATTACAACAAACAGAACTGATAGTCAGGTAAAGAACACTGAATGATGAAAGGCTGCAATAACTTTAGTGTCAACCCCACTATTTAGTAGATGATAAATTACACAATCAGAACACCTGGAAAAGCAGAATAAAATCAGGCTGAAAATTGTTAAAAAGTTAAAAAAAAATCCCCTTATAAGTGCTTAGTAGATTTTAATAAAAATTTTACCAAACTTAGTTTTGTTATTCTGTGATGGGCTGGCGCCCTGCTCGGGGTTTGTTTCCTGCCTTGCACCCTGTGTTGGCTGGGATTGGCTCCAGCAGACCCCCGTGACCCTGTAATTAGGATATTTATGGGTTGGATAATGAATGGATAGTTTTGTTATTTCTCCATTGACTGCAAATCACAGAAACTGGGAAATAACAGCTCACTTAATTGGGCTAGGAGTCCAATTAAAAACAGAAGTTGGTTGGAACAAAAACCTGCAGCCACAGTGGGTCCTCAGGACTGAGCTTGGAACGTACTGCATTACAACATTAGAACGATCATATGATACTGAGAAATTTAAATTTACTTAAAACAGTAATATTTACCAATATAGTATATCAAAACACACAGGTAAAAAATAAACTTACAGCCAATGATTTCTGGAAAGTCTCTGTACACCATGTGCTTCTCACTGACTTCCCAAACCACGAAACAAGTGAGTGAAAGAAAACTATTTTCTGACTTTTCCTTGTATCATCAGACAACATGAAAACAAAAGCTCCAACAAACACACAACAAAACAGTAATCAATGCAGGGGGAAGAACAATAACCTTAAACATAGAGTTGTGGGAATCTGGAACAATGTACAGAGTCTGAAAGCAGAAACCTTGACAACATTTAAAAGAAGTATCTGGATGAGATATGGGGGTTGCTTAGCTATTAGCTAAATAAACAAACATTGTGGAGTGAATGGCCTCGTTTGTGAAATTTATTTTATTTTTATGTTCTTGTCTCAGCTACAGGTCAAATGGGCAGATCAAGTACAGATTTGATCTTAGAGGTAGGGTGTTTTAGAGTATAGATTCAAATGCATCAGGCATGGACTTTTTAACACACTTCTACCAGTATGCAATTTTTCTCTTAATATTGCTCTGAGATTATGGGGCATTAACCACAACTTTTGGATTGAGGTGAAGACTAATCCAATACCTTGCCATAGAAAGTACATACCGTATGTTACATGAACTGTGTATGTGTACCCTTTAAGTTTGTAGCCTTAATAGTTTTTTAGTGGTGCTCTCTTTGGAGTTTGCATGATCTCCCTAATTGTATGGTGTTGTGATATGAAATTTTGCATACAAGTTGATAAATATTTTGTATGTCTTTATTTGTAACTTAGGCAAACCAATGTAATATTAATGTTACATTAGTGAGAAGCATTCATGTTTACCCCCCTTTTTGGAATGAGTCTCTTTGAATTTTACGATAAGGTTGGAGGAAGTACCTAAAACAAGTTTGGTAAATGTTTCTCTGCTGTTTCTCAGTCAACCCCCACAGGAAAGCCAGACTGCCTAACTGCCAAACTTTACCTTAACATATGGTTTTGTGGGCAAGTGTGAGGGTATTCTGTCCCCCCATTGGTCTGAAGTATGGCTGTTTGGAACTGTCTTATATCAAAAGCCTTTAATAATAATAATAATACTAATAATAATATATTTTATTTATATAACACATTTACCATGCTCAAGGTACTTCACAGAGTTTAAGAAAGAACGGTAGGGTATACAGTATATAGCATTGTACTAAACCAGATAAATAAATAAAGAAGAGTAAGATAGTAAATTCAGAGAAAAAAAAGCCTAACAGACAACATAATTGATGGTCTAGCATACACACAGGTTACATGAGCATCTTGACATAGAGGTAAACTGAAAGAAGGGTAATAAATTCAGGTAGAGCTAAAGGCCTTTCTGAACAGATGAGTTTTGAGTTGTTTTTTAAAAGAATTCATGGAGTCAGCTGATCTGACTACTTTCAGTAGGTCATTCCAGAGTCTGGGCGCTATACAGCTGAAGGCCCTGTCACCCATGGAGTGTAGATTAGTGTGGGGCATGACAAGATTGCCAAAATCAGAGGACCTTACCTTAGTGGGTAAACAGGCACACAGTGATGGAGAAAGTCACTGATGTAGTTTGGCGCAAGGTTGTTTAAGGCTTTGTAGGTTATTAGTAGGATTTTATATTCAATTCTGTAAGACACTGGGAGCCAGTGAAGGCGAAGCAGGATGGGTGTGATGTGCTCACTGTTGCTGGTCCGTGTAAGGACTCTTGCAGCTGAGTTTTGAATCAAATGGAACTGTGATATAAGATTAGAAGGGGCATCTGCCAGCAGTGAGTTACAATAATCGATGTGGGATGTGATAAAAGCATGGACAAGTTTCTCAGTGTTAGAAAAGGAGAGGAAGGAGCAAACATGTGATATGTTATGGAGGTGAAAGTAAGAAAGTTTCTTAATGTGATGTATGTGGGCGGAATAAGAGAGGGAGGAATCAAAAATGACACCAAGATTCTTTGCAGTAGAGGCAGGTCTGATGAGATAACTGCCAAGATGGACTGGGAAAGAGCTCATTTTATTAAGTTGCACTTTGGTCCCAATTTGCAGGAGTTCAGTCTAGTTGCAATTTAAATTTAAAGAGTTCTGCTCCATCCAGGTTTTAATTTCACTGAGGCAAGTTCTGAGCTGAGAAACCTCTGATGAAGTTTCACTTTTAACATTGAAACAGAGTTGAGTATTGTCTGCATAAAAGTGATAACCCAGTCCAAAGCTACAGATAATATGGCCAAGGGGAAGCATATAAATACAGAAGAGAAGAGGGCCATGGACAGAGCCCTGTGAAACTCCTTGTGTGACTGGCGCTGGGTGCTGAGCTGGATCTACTGTTGCCAAGACTAACAAACAGATAGGACTTGAACCACTGGAGGGCAGCGCCAGAAATACCCAGCATGTTCTCCATTCTGGACAGTAGAATGTCATGTCTGACCCGAGTGTCAAATGCTGCACTGAGTTCTAACAGAATTAATATGCTGGTTTGTCCAGAGTCTGCTGCCATAAGCAAATCATTGGTTACCTGTAGCAAAGCAGTTTCACAGTTGTGCTGCGTTTAGAAACCAGATTGAAAGTGTTCCATCAAATTATTAGACGTTAAGTAGTTGATGAGTTGGGAACTTACAACATGCTCAAAAATTTTTGACAGAAAAGGTAAGTGGGAAATAGGCCGAAAATTGTCAGATTGTCAGCATCAAGACCAGACTTTTTTAACCCTGCGGTTTTAAAAGTGAGCAGCACAAAGCCAGTGTCAAGGAATGAGTTTATTATTGTTGTAATAGTCAGGATGAAGGCAGGATTTAAGTAGTGTGGTAGGGATGGGGTCCAGTACACAATTAGTTGGCCTCATCTTACAAAGCAGGTCATTAACAAAAGCAGATGTGATTGGTGAGAACTTAGAGAAGGCGCTGGATGGAGTGGGAAAACAGGGAAAGACATAAACAGATGATGTATTTATGTTAGTTGAATTATTTAGATCTTTAATTTAGTTAAAGGAAAAGTGGAGGAATTTCTCACAGACTTCAGTAGAAGAGGTAGTTGGGCCAGATGCGGTTTCGAGTAGTTTATTAACTACAGAAAACAAAACCCTTGGGTTATCATGGCCACTTTCTATTATTTTGCCATAATGGGTATTCATGGCAGCAGTTAGTGCTTCTCTGTAAGCTCTTTAGTGGTCAGAGAAAGCCTGGATGTGCACGGTGAGGCCAGATTTATGTGACATTCTCTCAAGGCGTAGGCCAGCTGCTTTCATAGATCGCAATTCTGAATTATACCAAGGAGCTGAAAAAGTGTTGTTAACAGGGAGGAGCGGCAACAGCGTGCATGCGCCAGTGTCCCATCCTTTGTAGACCATGTACCATGATGCCCGATTGGCTATAGAGGTTGGAAGGAAAACCTATAAATTTGCTTGCTTTGCCTCACCCTCTCTCTTACCAAACTGATGAAAGATTATCACACACCATGAACTGAAAAAGACAACATAATGAAGAGCACAGGTCAGCAGCCATATTGAGACAGGCATGCGGTCTGTTCCGAAGAAAGCTGACCAGAAATGATGCCTTAACTTGAGACATTTTAAGTAACAAACAAGTATGTGTGCTGCCTGAAACTACACATCACCATTTTATCAGGTTGTATGGTTGCCAATATTCAAATGTACTTTGCATATTGTTACTACTTATGAATATTATCAATAATACATTATTTAAAGTGTAACTTAACTCTTGCTTGTCTTTTTCTAAAGCTAATTGACTGAGGTTATAAATGTAGAAGGGAATGTGGGGAGAAGTTATATGGTTATGAGGCATTCTCACAAAGGCTACATATTAATAATAGAAAAGGGGAAAGTAGAGTAATATATTACTCTACCAAGATAAAATATATGGCTTTTTCCCTCATGTTCTGTTTTTCATCCAACATTCAAACAGCAGATTAGGCAGACAGGTATCTCTAAAAAGGTCAAGAATGAATGTGTAAGCATGTGTGAATTTGACTCCCAAGATGGACTGTTGCACTATACAGTATAAGCTGCTGCCTTGCACCTGATGATGTTATAAGAGGATTTCGCTCTCATAACTCAAAATTGGCAAGAACATGATTAGATGAATGGCTGGTGTAATATTTGCACTTGTGTGTAGAGCACTGGCCCTACACTGATTTTTTGGGACCGCACTTTAAACAAACAGCAATCAATGTAAGTTTGTCTCCTTCACAGCTTGCATTTCACAAAAATGTCCATTATAAGCAATCAATACCTAATTTACCCATCATTCTAAAAATAGCTAATGAAAAATACTCCGAATTTTATCCAGTTATTTTGTTGACTATTTTTATTTTTATTTTTATTTACTTTTTTTAAAGTCATCAAATTCTAAAGTCCATGAGAAACCCATCCCCGGACAACAACAAAAAAAGGACAATGTGACAGTTATGGATAATGTGAATAAAACCCAGATTTAGCCATTAATTTTTTATAGACACAGACATTACCATTGTTCCAGGAAGCATCAAGGTCAACTTGTGTAATCATGGTCAACCATGGATCCCAGTATTGTTTTGACCAAATGTCCTGCCTTTGTATGATGAACTATGCAAAAGGGAGTGTAGAATTTTGAATAGTCACATTTTGGGGAAGTGTTCTAGTAGAAAGCTACTTTTAAATTTGCTGTTTAAGTAGGAGGATTAGCTTTAGACTGAATTAAAAATTAAAATGCATTTGAATCACACAACACCATATAACCAACACCCACACGTAGAAGAGCAAAGTGAAATATGAAATTGCAAAGATTACTCAGCATTAATATATTTCAGGTTCTCTAGGGGTTCAATAGAGCAGACTGATGTATGATTATAGAAAATTACATAAAAAAATGAAAAAGCTTTGATGGAAAGGGGGAAGTGATTCAGATAGATATAACAAGCAATTTTACAGATTACCATTACATTTGGAGTATGCTACATTGCTGCAAATAGACAAATGTGGCCAGTCTGTAGGGCAAGAAATAATAGGGAAATGAGACCAAGCATGCAATTTTCAAGAGCCACGTGTAGTGCCTTTTTCTCTCACGTCATAAATGGGGTTTTATGTCTTCTGGTACAGATGCTGAGCCATTTATTAATGTGTTAATATGGTAAGTACAATAGGTTAGGAAGCTCCTCATATACTGAGATGACCTCTTGTCTTGGAATATTAACTCCTGAGTGGATTTTTATAGCCTGTCTTAAATCAGGAAAGCAGGAGCACAGCAGATAACCATGGCTGGTGGTGTGCTCTGTAGAGCATGTTGGGATTCTTGTTTCTGGATTGAAAATTCACTAAACCAAGACTACAGCGAGAGGTTCTTACCATCCTCCAATAAGAAGTTCCAATGTGCATAAGAGTTTGCATTGTTGTAGTTCTGGACTAAAAGTAAATAAAGAAAAATAGTCTGAAATATTACATGGAGGAGTATACTATTTTCATGATTTCTATTTACTCTTAAGCATACTTGTTGGCCTCTTGTTTTGCTTAGCATAAGAAGGCAATAATATAATATTGCTTAAATGTTTTAATTCAATTCAGTGCTGCAGAGACTTGTGACTCTTCTGAATGCACTGGACAAAAGGCAGGAAGGCGTCAACCAATGATATAAATAATACCATCAGTTTTCTTTATTCTCAAGTCAAGCACATACTTAGATTTACAGTTGCATGAAAACATTTGCTAGGACTGAAATAACAGCAAACATAACAAAATTTTCCAACCTACAGTACTTAATTGCGGATCAAAGGGGCCAAAGCCTGTTAGTGAAGCACTAGACACAAGGTGGGAAGCAGCCATAGAAAGGGTGCCAGTCAATTTGGTGGCCCACTCATGCACACATCCATACTTTCAACTACCATAACATGCACAGGGAGAATTTGTAAGCTCTGCTGTTAACAACAATCTGCTGTTCCAACCAGGAAGCTTCACGGAGAAGGCAGCAGCACTAACCGTGCCACCTCAACTGTTGTGTTCATTGCATGCTCCTAACCTTCTCCTCATCCTTTCAATAGTGGCCACCCACTAGATGGCAAATGTAAGCAGAATAAAAGAGACACCAGAAGCAGAGAAGTGCGTTAAGTGAGCATCCATAATATTTTTCAACTTTAAAGACAAAATAAAGTTCAAAAATATTATTGCTTAAATCATAAATGTATGCATCAACCTTCCCGTTTCACTAGAAGGCTGTTAGCAGCAGGAAAGGGTGAAAAGACAACAATCAACAGAGCCAGAGCACACAAGCTTCTCTCATTCAGTCGAATTTAGAGTGACAAATAATTTAGAATGTACGTGTTTACAATATTAGTGAAAAACAAAACACCTAGAGAAGATCTATAGTGAGAAGTGGAACTTTTGAAATTCCACATTCCAAATTTCCTAGGACATTGAGGCAGTCAGTAAAGGTAACCACTGTGGCATCTTTTACAGCTCCAGAAATATGTGGTAAATACAAAAACATGCCAGGGTGTAAAAACCTCTCAACTATACAGTATGTTAAGATTTGACAAACTTTACCATTTCCTCCAATTAGATAGATAGATAGATAGATAGATAGATAGATAGATAGATAGATAGATAGATAGATAGATAGATAGATAGATAGATAGATAGATAGATAGATAGATAGATAGATAGGTCTCCACTTCCAAAAATGTTGGGACGGTGTGGAAAATGCTAAAAAAAGGAGTGATTTAATAAATTCCTTGCGCCCTGTGTTGGCTGGGATTGGCTCCAGCAGACTGCCATGACCCTTTGTTAGGATATAGCGGGTTGCATACTGACTGACTGACTGACTTTAAAGTCAGTCAAAGTAATTCATGTTTTACCTAATCAACTGCAATTGCTTTTTGATCCTCACAACACAGTCCAAAAATCTCAGACTGGGTTAAAAATTAGGACTAATAATGATGTTACAAGTTGAAATAACATGGCGATGTGAAACAGGTGAGGTCCAAAATATGCCTAGGATGGGTTGAGGTTTGCCAAATTTCCAATGCATCAGCTTATAAGCCAGCACTTTAAGAAAAAGTTCCACAAAGACAAATCATTATCTTTATAGTGCAAACTAAACTGCAATTAAAAGGTTCAAAGAATGCAGTTAAATCTTGGTGTTGTGGTAGATAGGGGGCACTCTCGCTCCCTTGAACCCCTGTCCACGACTCCAGACGCCAGGTAAAAGTCCTCAAATCGACTTTATTTAATTGCCACAGTGCACAAAGCACACTTCTCCACCACAATACTTATATAAACAATCACTATTCACAATAAACCAATCCTCCAGCTCCCAGACGTGTTGCCACCCTTCCACCCAGCTCAGCTCGCCGTCTGGGAGCTCCCACAGTCCTTTTATAATCCCTGACCCGGAAGTGTTCTCAATCCCCAGTCCATGTGATCCTCAATCACTTCCGGGTCAGGTAAAAGTTCTTTTCTTCACCCTGGAAGCCCCTCGCTCTTCCTATGACGAGCTTCTGGGTCATAGGGCACAAATGAGTCCTCGGTCCTCCATGCAGCACCCTCTTGCGGCCCCTTAGGTATCCAAAAGGGCTGAGGATAAAAACTACATCATCCATGATTCCCTGCTGGTCTTTGGGGCACCTCCATACTGCAGGGAGGGCTCCATCTGGCGGCCTGGGGGTATTGGCCGGGCTGATAAGCCGGCCAAATATCACAGTGTGTAAAGGCAAGGCCAAAAATCACTTCTGAATGTCCATGATTTCTGATTCCTCAGATATCTATGTCTTAAAAACCATCATGCATCTGTAATGGATGTCAGTCAACATCTTTCACAGCTGCATCTACAGACTTTACTATGCAAAGCAGAAGTCAAACATCAATATGGAGAGTAGCACAGCTAAATAGTGTTTTGTCGTCAACATTTCAAATGGTTTTGGAAAAAAAACAGAGGTTTTGTTCCCAGGGGCAAAGAGGAAAATGAATATATTATTAGCATCAGATCCAAAATCCATTATCTACCTTGGTATGGTAGTGTGTCAGTACCCGTGGCATGAGTAACTTGCACATCTGTGATGGCAATAAGAATGAAGAAAGATAATTACAAATTTTGGAGCACCACAGCCTGCCATCCAGGCACCATCTTTTCCAACAACATCTCTGAATTTTAGTGCAGGACAACACCAAACCACATTCTGCCCAGATTACAAGAGACTGTACTTGACTGGCCTGCCTGCAGTCCTCCCCTGTCTCTGATTAAGAATGTGTGGTGCAAAGGCAATAAAGGCCCTGAACATACAAGTATACAGCTGAAGATGGAAAAATTCCACTTGCTAAATTTAACCAACTTGTATCTTCAGTTCCCACATGCATAACACATGTTATTAAAAGAAATGTTGGTTTTAATATAGTGGAAAACTCTCCATTGTCCCAACTTTTCTGGAGCATGTTGCTGCCAACAAATTTCAAACAAGTGTATATTTAAAAAAAAAGATTCAATTCACAAGGTAAACATAATGTTTTCTAAAGTTTTCAATAGACTACAGGGTGATTAAAATTCAAAAATCGCTCTTTTGTTTTTATTAGCATATTCCATACTATCCTAAATGTCTTGAAATTGGGGATGTAGATACTTAGGTGGGAGATTTAGCCATTTAAAGTAACGAGAAGCAGAAAACCCAGCAGCATCTGGCACAGATAGAAAAACACCTATGGATGGGATAGCAGACTTTTGCAAAACTCATAAATACACCAATATTCATTCACAGATGAAAAATGTGGAGTTGCAAGTATTTGGGATGTGGAGTGATGCTGATGTGCCTCAAGAATATCCAGACAAACATGGGGAAAACTCAGAAACTTCATATGGATAGACATTGGGCCAGGATTTAGACAGCCGTCCTAACCACTGGCTCCTTATATTTTGTTTTTTCCTAGTAATATTTTTGAAACATTTTAACTTCACACCTTAGTTTATGTTCTAGAATAGCCATTGATGTTAAGTTACTTTGGTATCCTCATAAACATCTTCAGTAAGACAGCTATATACTACAAAGTTTCAAACTTAAATAGTATAACTAATTTACAAAACCAACAATAGGTAATAGTAGTGGACAGACAGGCCCCCTCAATTTTTGGATTATAAAAACAAAGGTGCAATTTTAGATTCATTCAAGTGTAACTAAAATGTTGATAATATTAGCAAATATTTTTGTTGGACTCGGTAAACTTCCCTCCTCCAGCCTCTTGTGAAATTTGACATACTAAGCATATTGATCCTGCATAAATGAGTGTGTTTGGGCTCTCTTATACTAGAATGCTGTCAGGACAGACTCCTGCTGCCCACAAACCAGAACTGCAGTTGGTTTGAAAATGTTCTGTCAATTTACACTGGCAAACCTTTAGTAATTTGCACCTACTGCACCAGAGTCAAAACCAGAATATATTTACTTTGGCTTCAATTATGTCTTATTGGCATAAACTCTGATACAGTCTGTGGTCCTGTGCAAGAACTAAAACAAACATGGTACAGTAAATTATAAGGATAAAAATCAGATATTTATAAATTAAACACAGTAGCCAGGTACATAATACTTGGAGGGAGATTTTACTACGATTTATAAGTACAAAGGATGTGGTAATATAAAGAACTGCATATCTACTAGACAGGTATGCATGAAGGATGTTATACAATACAAAGAGAAGAAATAAGTGATAGATAGATAGATAGATAGATAGATAGATAGATAGATAGATAGATAGATAGATAGATAGATAGATAGATAGACTGTCATTAGATAGATACATAGATAGATAGATAGATAGATAGATAGATAGATAGATAGATAGATAGATAGATAGATAGAAATGTGTAGACATGCATAGTCATGAATGGCAATTATAGAAAGATAGTGATGAAAGCAGCTAGAGAGAGTGATCAAACCTTAAAGGCAAAATATGAAGTGTGGACTAGCAGCGCACAGCTACATGAGAATCAGATTTTGATGTAATTTTGATGTGATAATGAGATATTAAAGTCCACTGATTTCTGCAACCTAAATTACTGAAAGTAAATCTTAATGAGATTTGTTTTGTCTTCATCAGAGGATACCTGCTATGGTTGAGTACAGCAAACTCTTTGTAAAGTTGCTGCGCAATAAATTAGCCAAACAGAACTGCTTACATTTACAGATAAAGTAAAATACAGTTGTGTTGTCTGAGACAACTTTCACTTTCCAGGAAGATGGATTTTAGTCTGTAGCCTTTTCTTTGGAGATTTAATGACAGCAGTTTAACATCTTCTGTCTCACTGAATACCTTATTGCAAAATCATTAAGTGAGGAGCTTGTTCGTGATGATTTTTAGCATCAATCTAAACACCAACCCAGCCAACTTTCAAGCAGTCATTACTGGCACTGGAACACTGCCTGAACTATACTGTACATGACTTTGGCATTGCTGTGCTTTGCATATACTGTGAGACTCATGGATTATGTCTTGCTGATGATTACTCTTGCTGCCCTGACACATCTAATTCAGACATCTTTAGAATCTAAAACCAGTCAGCTCTGAAGTATTACAAACGTAACAAACTGACCTAAACTGGATGGCCCTGAAATGCCCAGTTCAATTGTTATTTATCATAATTTCATTAAGCATAACTGAAACAGAGCTTCACTTATTTTTGAGCCTGAAGTGTAATTGTTATTTCTGTTGCAGGCATGTTGGCCCTCTAAGTCTATTTTGCAAATACATGCAAAATGGAACACAATTGAAGGAAGTTTATCACTGAGATATTTAATTAAAGTCTTAATATTCAATGCACTGCAGTCCGCAAGTCCTGACATAACAGTTACCTTGTTTACCACATGAATATTTGAAGCTGCTGTTAAACTAATTATTTTATAATCATCTTTCTAATGCGTATTGAAGTATGACGCCAAAGTAAATGTCATGTTTATTATTGCCTATTAAGTTAATTTAGTAAATATAAAAAAACTCCATAAAAAAACAATAGACCAACAGATTACAGTTAAAATATCTTTCTATAGTCTGTACGTTATCATGCACTTTATATAAAAAGCATTGGTTTAAATGTATTTTATTTATTTACTTATTTATAAAGCACTTTAAAAACAACATCAAGGCTTACCAAAGTGCTGTAAAATAAAAAAAAAAGAAAAACCCAACATATCAGACACACAAAACCGATGGGTAAATGAAACAGAAGCACATAAACACATAAGAACTGAAGAGATTCTTAATAAAAAGTATACAGATAGCCAACATATCAATACTGGGTTTTTAAAAGCCAGAGAGTAAAAATGTGTTTTTAAAAAGGATTTAAAGACAGCTAGCGAAGGAGCCTGCCTAACGTGCAACGGCAAATCGTTCCAGAGTTTTGGGGCTGCAACTGAAAAAGCTCGATCACCTCGGAGTTTGCATCGTGCCTTGGGAACACGTAAAAGCATCTGGTCTGCTGACCTGAGAGAGTGAGACGGTACATAAGGGTGTGGCAGTTCCGACAAATAAAGTGGGGCACAACCATTAAAAGATTTAAAAACAAATACAATAATCTTGGATTCGAAAAGGAATTGGAAGCCAGTGAAGGGAAGCCAAAATCGGGGTAACATGCTCATGCTTTCTTGTGCCAGTTAAAAATCGAGCAGCAGTGTTTTGCACCAGCTGTAGTCGAGCAATGGAGGCCTGGCTAATTCCAAAAAGAAGCGCATTGCAGTAAACTAGATGAGATATTATAAAAGCATGGATCACTGTTTCAAGGTTGAGCTTAGACAAAACAGGCTTGGTTTTTGACAGCCGCCTCAACTGGAAAAAGCAAGATTTTACCACTGCGTTCACATAGCTATCAAGTTTTAAAGTGGAATCCATTTTCACCTGCAAATTTGTGATCATGGATTTCTCAAATTGAGCCACAGTGGAAAGGTCCATGCAGGGGGTCCCGCTGGTGGTATTGGGTCTAAAAAGCATGACTTCTGTCTTGTTCTCATTAAAATTTAGAAAATGTAATGCCATCCAACTCCTTATGTCAATAAAGCAATCAAGCAGGGGCTGGACAGAACGTGGACCTTGGCGCTTCAGAGGGAAATAAACCTGACAGTCATCTGTATAAAGATGAAAGGAAATACTGTGTTTCCAAAAAATAGCACAGAGTGGCAGCAGGTACAAGGAGAACAGATAAATTTATTTTCTAAATAAATAAATGGATAACAAACTTTAAATTAATCTACAGATATGCTTAAATATTACTTTCAAAGAATATTAAAAAGTAAAGAAAAGTAAAGAAACTTGACTGAGCTTTTGAGCTAAGGGTCTGCCTGACCCTATTATTCATTGGTCAAAATCCCCTCCCTTCATTTCAAAAGTGAAATCCTGTGTGAAATTTGCTTCCTGTTAGTGTGCTCTGATTTTCTGCCAGTACTTATTTAATAAAGTTTTTGAAAAAAATGTATGTGGTTTGCAAGTTGTGAGCATATGACTGGATAACTGTCAAATGAACTGAGTAATCTGATAATTTTTTATAAATGTTGTGGCGGAGCCAATGCCTGGCCAGGACGTCCCTTCAGCATATGTTCTGGGGGAGCAGGCATGGGCTACCCAATACCTCCCCCGGAACACTAGATGGCAACCCTAATGGTGTGGAATGGTGCCTTGAACTCCCACAGGGCTACATGGGAGCTGGAGTTTGGTGCAGCCCTGTTGGGGTTCGCAAGCACCGCATTGGGGTGCTGCAGCAGGAGCTGCCTAGCCCTTATGGGCAGTGTTTTCGCCACACCCAGAAGTGCAGCTGGAAATGGGCAATCAATCACCTGGAGCACTTCCGGGTGCCTTATAAAACCAGCCACCACTAGGGGAGCCAGAGTCGGGAGGAGGGAGACAAAGCTGCCAGGGAGGAGTGGAGGATATTTTGTGTTTTGCTTTTATGTTTGTGCTTTGTGCTTAATGTAAGACTGTGTTGTACCTGAGGGACATGGGGAAGATGTGGCACCCAGGTGAAAAAAATAAAAAGTTTACTTATTTTACGGGTGCCTCTGGTGTCAGTTTGTGTCGGGTCGGCGCTCATATAGAGCCTTATCACAACATTTTAGTTTAATTTGCTTTGTTTACTCTTGAGCCTATCCCAGTCTCCCTTAAAAAAAAATATTTTTTAACAAATAACCCACATGAAAAAAAAAATTGGATGGAGTATTCCTGTAAGAGCTAACAGCTCTGTCTATTTGTGCATTTGGCTTAAAT
The DNA here is from genome assembly GCF_016835505.1 of Polypterus senegalus. Lineage (NCBI taxonomy): Eukaryota > Metazoa > Chordata > Cladistia > Polypteriformes > Polypteridae > Polypterus > Polypterus senegalus. Next base: position 81,379,022 of record NC_053158.1, read on the forward strand.
TGTTCACATAGTGACTAAGCTCAGCAGTGGGTGTTATTCCGTGTGACTGTGGGCATCACACAAGGCAAATCGATATCCTTAGCTCAATTTCTGCAACACTGCTTCATTACAAAGGAAGGAACTATTTCAGATGCTATATCCTGTAGTGCTGTATGTCCATTAGAGTAGCATCATATGTATTTATGTTTTACATTGCAATAAGGCATTATGTTTGTCTCAAAACAGGTACTGCTTATTCTCCTTTTATTTATTCCTCTGCTCCTTTTAAATTATAGTTCCACAAAACCAAGACAATGAGAGCTACATTTTGGCAGAAGAATACAACATGAACTTACATGACATTTATTTCATATTTTGAAATGCTAGCTGAAATGTTTTTGTAGGTGGTCTCATTTGATTTCTGCTTACAGAATTCCACTCCTTGTCAGTAGAATCTGATATATTCATTTCAAATACTCATTTTCACCCACAAATATCATTAGACAATCTGTGATGCTATGCCAGAGTTAAAGGAACACTCCACCCTAAAAGATATATATATATATATAAAACTAAAAGTAAAAATTAAAGCTAGTACAAAATAAGCAAAATAGATGAATTATTAAGCAAATAAAGATAAATGGAAAAGAAAAAAAAGGGAGAATCTGCTTCCTCAGTGCTTTAAAAGCTTATTCTAAAATGTTAATGATTAGATCCTGCCAAGTTTTGAAAAAGTTCTGCACAGATCCACTAAGTGAGAATTACATTTTTTCAAATAGTATAAAACATCAGTTACCCACTGACTTAGAAAAGGTGAGTTAGGATTCTTCCAATTGAGCAAGTTACGTCTGCGTGCCAATAGTGTAGTAAAGGCAATTACAGTTTGTTTGTCCTTCTCCACTTTAAGCCCATCTGGAAGAACCCCAAACACAGCTGCTAGTGGGTTAGGAGGGATTGTGACACCAAGGCTGTCTGAAAGGCATTTAAAGATTTTGATCCAGAATAATGTTAACTTGGTGCAGGTCCAGAACATGTGGCTCAGTGAGGCTAGAACTTGATTGCAACGTTCGCAGGTTGGATCTTGCCCTGGAAACATTTTTGAATAATTTTAAGCGAGACAGTTGTGCTCGATATATAATTTTGAGTTGAATAATTGTATGCTTTGCGCATATGGAGCTCGAGTGGATTCTCTGTATTGCTACCTTCCACTCCTTTTCTGAGATGTTGAGCGAGAGATCCTTTTCCCATTGTCCTCTTGGATCTCTGAAAGGGAAGGAATGTAAAATGGCTTTATATATTACAGAAATGCTGTCTGAGTCCTCAAGACTGATCAATATTTATGCCGGCATAGAGGTAGGTGGGAGGTGAGGAAAACTGGGCAGATTCTGTTTAACAAAGTTTGTGATTTGAAGGTAGTGAAAGAAATGTGTTGCTGGGAAATTAAATTTGGAATGTAGGATGCAAAGACGTTGTCTATGTACAGATCTCTAAGTGATTTAATCCCAATTTTTTTCCATATATTAAAAACCGCATACAGTACGTTTGAGAGGGTGGAAAAAGCTGGTTCTCGTTCAGAGGTGCCACAGATAGAATATACTTTTTTAACCCAAAGAAGCTCAAATTACTAGTTTTGCATATTCTACATGTCAGTTTTAAAGTTCTGTGCTCACAACCTATTTTTTGCTAAAATATTATTAAGTAAATGCTTCTGAAAAAAAGAGTGCAGGGCATAAAAAGGACACAATTCACATGGGATTGATCTTTTGAATTGAAAAGCTCAATCCCAAGTCAATTGCATTTCGTGTTGGTTCAGTGCAGGTCATGTACAGCACCATTCTATCATAAACTTTATTATCTCCACTAACCATGAAAATATGACATTAAATATTTTGCTCAGTCATCATTACAAAATACACAGAGTGAGCAACTTGTTTTAAAAATGTAATTTTTGAGTGGAGTACTCCTTTAAGTATGCCTGCAGTCCCTTTTCAGTCTGAATCATACTGTATATGTTGGCAGTATACACCAAATATCTCTGTTACTTAAATCTAAGTATATGTTCCACTTCATGAAATGCTTATTTGCAGTTTCTGTTCAACTTATGTCCCTTGTGCACTAGATACTCTATAAACATATTAATACATGTTACACATTGTGGTTGGGGCACCAACTGTATTTTGAAACAAAACATGGCTTAGAGTTTTCCCCTGAACAAATTGAGAATCTTTCCAAAATTTACCAGAAATGGGCTCAGTAGTGTGGATTTGCATACTGGACATCTACATACTCAGTTTATACATCTAAAGGGCAGACATTGTAAATGAGATTGTGAATACTTATTGTGCCTTATTGCCATTCACCAATGTATTATGTTTTCTTATTCTTTTGAATAAATGGGATCCTATTTGGCTCCCCAAATCTTTATCCTTCTTTGCTAAAAGAACATTTCCTGGCCATCCCACCTATTACTTTAAAATACATTTTTTTAACAAGAACACAGGGACGCAGTTGAAAACTTGTTTGAGTAAATTTTGAACACATAAAGGTTGTTCGTGCAAAGAACTTGAAACACATGGAACAAATGACCAAATAGAGTGGTGGAGAGCAGGCATTTACAGACTTTCAAATCTCAACTTCATGTTACTTTTCACAATCAAGGTGAATAGGATGGACCAGCTTGTTACGTTGTATTGCTTTTTATCTTCACAATTTGTTTTAATGTTCAAATCTCAATGATATAAACTTCTGTATCTAAAATATTCTCATTTTGTAAGACTTGGGGGCTTTGACCCCTGCTTGCTTCGCTCGCCAACCCGTTTGTTTTTCCGGATGCACACTTTTAAGATTTTTTTCTTTGAATTGTTGCTATTTCATTAGTTTCACTTTTATTTCAGAACTTCTGTAAAATCAATATTTGGAATCTTTCGAGTCCCAGTGTGCTGAATCTTTTAAATGAGGTCCGTGAGACTTGTGTTTAATGACTTTGTACCAAAATTCAGGATAGCTTTCTCTGTTTGGAATTTCAGCCCAGATAAAATGATCCACATCATCAGCAGTTAATAATATTTTTTGCAAAGTAACCAATAAATGCATGTGAGGTAAACCCCATTTTTGAAATTCTCTTGAATTAAACTTTAAAGCCATACAATATTTACATACTTCTGACATCACCTATGTCCATATATTCAATCTCTATTCTCCTTTTCATTATTTCTCCGAGTAATAATTTGTCTTTCTTTGCGCTGATGCGATGTTTACTTTCTTTTTTTTGACACTGTTGTTTTTTCTGCTTTTATATTCTGTATCTTCCTCTGTATGTGTTTTGCGCCTACGTTTTTTAGGAGTCTTTTGAATTCCAGTTTTCATTATCTTTAACCTGCTCTGCATGTGTTTGGCCCCCTTGTTTTTTAACCTTTTTATGACATTTTACTTTGTTTTCTACTCTGTGTTTTATTTCTGACCTCACTTTATCCTGCTTTTTTTTAATGACACCTGGTCCATGGTGATTATTTTCCCTTTTTTGAGTAATAATTTCCATTTGTTTGCGCTCCCGTGATCTTTACTTTCTTTTGTTTTAATACTTCCTAACTTTCCTACTTTCATATTCTTTAATTTTCTCCACATGTGTATCACCCCAACTATTTTTTTTTTGGTGCCTTTCGAATTCCCACTGCTTTCATAATCTCTAACCTGCTCTGCATGTGTATAGCGCAAACGTCCCGATTGAATGTGCTTGCTTTTCAATTCCACTTGTTCCGGGCTGATAATTACTTTCCTTATGTTCTTCCCGCGAGACGCTCCGTGGCCAATCTCTCTAGTCTCGCGGGTCTTTTAAGTGTCTTCCATGATCTTAACGTGAAGATCACGTATCGTCACCCTACTGTTTCTCTCCAGGATGTTTTTTTATAATAGAGAGATATTCTGTGGTCTTTTGTAAGATTAAAGGCCTTAGATAACACTATTCCTTGGAAACATTTTAAGTCAGATAAAGACCCTAAGATGCATCTATCAACAAAGAGGTAGCAGAGCCATTTAATTCTAGAGGCATATGGTGTAAGGAAAGAACCGGTTCTGGGAGAGATGACAGGACAGCATAGTTGAGGAACAGAAGAATGACCAGGAAATGGAAATGTTTTTTCTAAAATGGGGAACGTCAGAGAATAATCACTGGGCAGGTAGAGGTTATGCACCAAGAAACACTAGAAAAACTGTTCAGTAAAACCACAATATGAAATCCAAAAATCCTGATCTAAAATGCCTTTCCCTACTTCCTATGCAAAAATGGTGACTGCTAGAGAAGACTGCTAGAGAACTCATCCAAAATTGACCCACAGCAAAATTATTGTAAATACTATAAAAATAAACTATAATCACACCTACAACAGACATACTACAAAAACAAAGCAAAATCATAAGAACAGACAAAACACATCAGTGCTATGTCCGCTACCATTTTGACCGATCGTGTTTAAAATTTAGGATGATGTATGATCTCAGAAAAAGACCATTGCAACGCATTTTTTTTTTGTTTTCTACAATAAAATTAGACATGAATGAGTTTCCTATGCTGCCACATCCAAAAATTATGTATTATTATGATAATTACTTTAAACTGAACCTTATCTGTTTGTCAGCTTTCATGTTGCCCTACAATTTAAGATGGTTATCATATTTCCCATTCAAATTCAGTTGCTACCTTTTTTCTGTGTTTTATAGAGATGCCTTTTTTTGGCTAAATATTTTCTAAATTTATTCTGAAGGCCAAGAGACAGAGGAGATGGCCTTCAATAATAAGCTTACCATTTCAAATCCCATTCCTAACATTTCTCTAAAATGATTTTAAGACTTCTATGAATAATTTTAATTTTTCAACTTGCATCAATTCTCCAATTCCCTTTAGAAACTGATATAATTTAGTTCAAGCTGTCAAACGACCTAGAATCTGTACACGCTATGATTTGTGGCCCACAAGGGCATGTGATTATAAAAGGAGTCCAGGTCACGGGAGGGTTCTGCTCTGGTTGGTGCTCTGTTAATCTGGGCTGGAAAGCAATTATTTAAAGTATCAAACAAATATCCATCTCTCTCATAGATACCTTTATAAGATTTCCTCAGTAACAGCACATGCATAATCAAAGCCTCTCATTATACTATTCATCTCCTCATCTCAGGTGGATTTTGAGATATTATATATTTATAACTGGAAATATCTACACCACAGCCTTGGTCAGAATGAAATAGTGACATGGACTGCTATAAAACACACTTCAGTGACATGTAATTATTAATATTTTCAAAATAAATCTGTCCATTTGCTGAACCCAAAAATAAATAAATGACTAGCTTCAATTATTAATGGCACAGTTGATGACAATTAATAATAAGAAATGACAGCCACAGGGGGATGTATATATGCAGTCAGGGCAGCCGGTATTGTAAGAATTTTCAGGATAACCAGAGAATTGAGAAGGAATGTGCACCATAAACAGCATTTATTCAGCAAGATTCAACCATTGTCATCCATCCATCCATTTTCCAACCCGCTGAATCCAAACACAGGGTCACGGGGGTCTGCTGGAGCCAATCCCAGCCAACACAGGGCACAAGGCAGGAACCAATCCCGGGCAGGGTGCTAACCCACCACAGGACACACACAAACATACCCACACACCAAGCACACACTAGGGCCAATTTCGAATCGACAATCCACCTAACCGTCATGTCTTTGGACTGTGGGAGGAAACCAGAGCACCCGGAGGAAACCCACGCAGACACGGAGAGAACATGCAAACTCCACGCAGGGAGGACCTGGGAAGTGAACCTGGGTCTCCTAACTGCGAGGCAACAGCGCTACCACTGCGTGACCGTGCCACCCACCATTGTCATATTTTATAATAATCTTCATTAGTTACAATCATTATTTCGTCATTAATTGTAACAAAATTATTATAAAATAATTAAAGAAAAAAAGAACACTATGCCCTAAGACTCTCTCATTACAGTAGTTGCTCAGTATAAGTTCCATTGCAGTAACTGCTCGGTTCAATTCCAAGTTTATTGTCATGTCATGGTACAATAGTATTCTTACTTGCATACATCTTTTCTGAACAGCACCAATAATGCTAACTAAAGTTTGTAAAACTGTGTATATGTTTGCATTTTACTGTGTAATTTGAGTAACAGCACACACATTTTTCTCATTCATATTGCATATTTAATTGTTTCTTATGCTATTGCCCGAGTCGAGTAATGACAGTGTAACAGCGCTGTAATACGAGGAATTAAGAGTGTTGCCAAATATAAACATGTTTAAAGCCCATACATGTCAAATCCGGAATTTCATATGTTTTATATTCCAATGAACTAAAACATTTTATTTACATTGAAAGAATTATTCTGAGGTGATGCTATAGTGCCGTTGTTAGTGCTGTTGTATCATGTGGCCAGCATCTTGGCTTTAAATCCTGTGCCCTGATGTTGTCAGCATGGAGTTTGTACATTCTCCCTAAATGTGCAGTGGTTTTCCTCCCAGATCACCAAAGATCTGCAAATTATGATTCCAAACCCACCAAGTGTGAGTGTGTGAATGGACTAATTGTCTAATGTCTTGTTGCAAGTGTGCCTGGCACCTTGAGACCTTGAATTACAACCCAACGGCATCACATTGACCATAACCTTTTGAAACTTATTAATGGGTTACTCTTTAGAATTCTGGGCCAATGTTCCATTAAGAAACAAAAGATTTTAGTGGAAGACCAATGTTTTGACCAATTTGAAAAAAATTTGTCTAATACTTAAACCGAATTTTTCAAATAAGTAGAGAATTCTTGCTTGGTAATAAAAAAGTGGCATCAAATGTACAATTGGATTTGTTGAACTTCAACTTCAAGTAAAGCCTTTTTAAACCAGAAATAAATGTCAAGTTTGAACTAAAGTGAATCTTTTGGTGTTACAGATCTAGAGCTCTCAATGAACTCATTTGGACCCACTCTGTGGTTGATCATTGTAACAGCTTTATTGGAGAACAGTATCGCTAATTTTGATTAACTAAGTGTTGGTTGGGATTGGCTCCAGCAGACCCCCATGACCCTGTATTTAGGATATAGCGGGTTGGATAATGGATGGATGGATAATCAAAAGGCAGGCTTTTTTTTTGCATAACTTGATCAGAAGCAAAATAAAAAAATTAACTACTCTAAAGCAAACTGAGTTTACCAGACATTACCAAGTTTACTTAAGGTAAGCATACACTTTTTAATACTTCATAGGTAATTTATTGTACATCCCATAGTACCAGAGTAAGATAGTGTGAAACCTGGCCCCGGCACAGACAGACGGACAACATTTTTGCACCCAACACACTTTTATTTACACTATTTACAAGTTCTCACGTGCACCCCCAGTGCCTTCCTGCACCGATTTCCCCAAGTCCAGGCCCACAGTCTCTTGTGCCTTCCTGGCCGCCTCCCGTCCTCTCTCTCCAGTTCCGTCTACTTCCTCCCGACTTCCACCAATGACTGGAGGAGGCTATAAATAATGCCCGGATGAGCCCCAGGTGTTCTCCGTCCTTAGCCACGCCCAAGCGTGGCGGAAGTATCGGCCGTCTTCCTGGCAGCTCTCCGGGTGCCACACAAAGTCTTCCCCCCGGCACTTCCTGGTGTGGCGGAAGTGCCGGGCTCCGGATAATTAGGCACCGGGGCGCCGCCTGGCGGTGGCCACGGGTCCCTACAGGGCTGGGCTTCAAAGCCCTGTACCCGAGGCCTTGCCTAACCAGGACGGGCGCCCCACTCTGTCTGGAGGAGGCACTCGCCCTCCTCCGGTCCTCCAAGGCCCCGGCCGGGCTCCCGCCCCGACCGGCAACCGCACGGGATAAACCGGCATCGGGGCGCCGCCTGGCGGTGACCACGGGCCCCTACAGGGAAGGGCTTCCATGCCCTCAACCCGTGGCCCCCAACAGAACCAGGGCGGGCGCCCCTCGCGGTCTGGAGGAGGCACAAGCCCTCCTCACGTCCTCCTGGCGCCCCGGCCGGGCTCCAGCCCGGCCAGGGGGGCCATGTGCCCCACCGCTAGCGAGGACACGTGGGTCCGAACGGCACAACCCGAAAGGGCAGCACGTTCCCGGTGAGGGTCCTACTATGCCCCAGGGTCCAACACGGCACCCTGGGACATCCGTCTTCGGCACCCCGCCGCGCAAAGCGCGCCCCTGTGGTCTGCGCCGCTCTCGCCCCCGCTGTTCCCCGCAGTTGGGACACTATTGGCCTCTCGGCGTGGAGCCCTCCCGCGGAGCGGCCCGTTTCAGGAGGGCAGGTCCCTGACGACGTCGTCCTCAGCGCTCGTCGGGGCTTCGGGCCTGTGGAAAAGGAAAAGAGGGCCAGAAGCACTGCCAGGACACTCAGCCCGAGTGCCCTGCGGTCTCCGTACCCGCAGTGCTCCTGCCCCCTCCGACAGCCCCTGACTTGCCTGCTGAAGTCCTCCGTCGCAGGTTCCATGCCCGTCCGCCTGTCGTCCGCGGCACGCTCGCAGGCGGCTCGCCCAGCCGCCCAGGGGATCTCCTCTGCCCGCAGAGGGCGGCCCTTCTCGGACGCGCACCCAGCGCCCGCGCCCTCTCCTATCGGAGGAACGGCATTCACCCGCCGGTTCCTCCTTCTTTTCTTGACGCGCTGGCGGTCTGGGTCTGAGCACAGCAAAGCTCAAATCCAGCCCGTCTGCGTCCAGGCAGAGCGACAGGAGACAGCTGTAGGCTTGAAGCGCAGGGCGCTAGGACCCAGGGCACTCAGCAGCCCGATCCTACCAGCCCTTGCGTGTTCGAGCTCCTCGCCTCGCTAGCTGTCTGCACCGCCGCATCCGCTGTTGGGAGGTCGCCTACCGGAGCGGTCGTCCGTAATCGGTCACGGCCATGTTCGCGAACCCCCACTTGCTCTACGGGAACGGCAACACTCACCACTCCCGCCGTGTTCTGCCTGCCTCCGGTTCCAGCGCCGCGCCCGATCCTCCGTCTCACTCGGTGTCTTTCTCGACGCGACCGCCATCTCCATCAGCTGCTCACACTGGCGGCGAGAACACGTAGCAGCTCCTCTAAGGGCGGCTTGGCGGGCGAAGGGACTCCTCCGACACACGCCGAGCCGCTGGTGAGAGAGAGACAGGCGTCGGTGGGCTTACCTGTCCATCAGCTCCACGCGACGCCTGCCTCCTCTGGGCCACTCCCTCTGGCCCAATCGGGTCTCGGTTTGGCACGAGACTGGCATTCCTTAGGCCCGCCTCTATCCAATCATCGGCGGGCACGCAAGACACACCGGCCAATCCGTGCCTGTCAGCGGGCGGGACATCCGGCCCGCGCCATCTTGCCTTCCCTGCTCCGAGTGCGGAGGCGTGCCTCTTCGCGCGTTGTGGCTGCGGCGATTCCTCGAGCCGCAGCGGCTCCGTTTCCGCAGCCTTCTTTGCTGCCGCCGTCGCCGCGCTGCCGACAGCCCGTGGCCCGCGTGCTCCTGCCGCGGACGCGGATCCGGTTCGTCCCTCCCTGTAAGAATAGAGGTAAGACCGACCCCGAAGGGCCGATGATTGCAGGGCAGGGCACTTACCTCCGGATCCCGTCATGCCGAGGCCCCGCCCGGTGTGGCCTTCTGTGCTGCCACGCCCGGCCTGGCTGTCTGTCTCGACAGCGCGACTGGAGCCCGCTGCGCCCGGCGATGTCGGGTTCTCCTCCGCACTGGGAAAGCCATTCCGCTGTCGGAGGCGGTTTCTGGGCGAACGCTCAGCGGTTGTGCGGGCGCTCCAGCTGCCAGTGTGTGGGTCGCTGCTGCGCGGGCCGTTCACAGAAATATTTTGTTTTAACAACACAGGTCCCCGCCTTGAACCAGGCGGAGTATCCTGCCGGCTACGCCACTGTGAAACCTGGCCCCGGCACAGACAGGACGGACAACATTTTGCACCCAACACACTTTTATTTACACTATTTACAAGTTCTCCGTGCACCCCAGTGCCTTCCTGCACCGATTTCCCCAAGTCCAGGCCCACAGTCTCTTGTGCCTTCCTGGCGCCTCCGTCCTCTCTCTCCAGTTCCGTCTACTTCCTCCCGACTTCCACCAATGACTGGAGGAGGCGGCCTAAATAATGCCCGGATGAGCCCCAGGTGTTTCCGTCCTTAGCCACGCCCAAGCGTGGCGGAAGTATCGGCCGTCTTCCTGGCAGCTCTCCGGGTGCCACACAAAGTCTTCCCCCCGGCACTTCCTGGTGTGGCGGAAGTGCGGGCTCCCGGATAATTAGGCACCGGGGCGCCGCCTGGCGGTGGCCACGGGTCCCTACAGGGCTGGGCTTCAAAGCCCTGTACCCGAGGCCCCTTGCCTAACCAGGACGGACGCCCCCACTCTGTCTGGAGGAGGCACTCGCCCTCCTCCGGTCCTCCAAGGCGTCCCGGCCGGGCTCCCGCCCGACCGGCAACCGCACGGGATAAACCGGCATCGGGGCGCCGCCTGGCGGTGACCACGGGCCCCTACAGGGAAGGGCTTCCATGCCCTCAACCCGTGGCCCCCAACAGAACCAGGACGGACGCCCCCTCGCGGTCTGGAGGAGGCACAAGCCCTCCTCATGTCCTCCTGGGCGTCCCGGCCGGGCTCCAGCCCCGGCCGGGGACTGCATGGGATCAACCGGCATCGGGGCGCCGCCTGGCGGTAACCACAGGCCCCTACAGGGTAGGGCTTCCATGCCCTCAACCCGTGGCTCCCAACAAAACCAGGACGGATGCCCCCTCGCGGTCCGGAGGAGGCACAAGCCCTCCTCACATCCTCCTGCCCGGCGGGCCACAATAGTAAGATTCGAAGTGAACCCCCTGATTTCCACAATGTTTTTTTACACCTGTCCTGACAGCAAACTAACAGATAAACTTTTGTGAAAAACCAAGAGATGTGCATAAAGAGAGTTAAAATGGGACAAAGTCGAGAGATCAAAAACAGTAACCAAAACCAAAGCATGAGAGAAATTTGAAGTCAAAAGGTACAACAATGAGGTCGAAAGTGAATAATACCCACAAGAAGAAGTTTAACAAAGGTCTTTTAATGTAGGTATCTACAGATGGGATAATGAAGAAAACCCTTTCAACCCACTTTGTCAATAGGTCACAATCTCTGCAGCCAAACCCATAGAAATGCGGGACGTAAGATCTATAAATGGGTACTTAAAATGGCCACAATCATGGGACCTAAAATGGCATCCCAAACATTACACAATTCCTAAACCATAATGAAAAATGAACAAATAATGACAGGAAAGCAATCCTTCACCTCAAAGATCCCCAATTCAAGTACAAGACTGTACCACTTAACTATCGATATGAGCAAAAAGAACCAACAGCAAAACCAAATCACAACAACGCCCTGACAAAATGAACTTAACATAAGCACCTTTATTCTCAATGCCACAGATTTTGATGGTTGCTAAATGGCATTTACTTTGCATTTTTTGTGAAGCAAAACTCATGAGCTCATATAAATGCTTTATAAAAGCTTTATAAATGATTGGCACATTACTCTTAGCATCCAAGTTTGTGAATATTTCTAAAGCCTTTGCACATGTTATAAACATCTCTAAGGAGCCAGGAATTATATTTTTTGTCATCCTCAGTCCCTTTCTATGTCATTTCTGACATGCTATTTTCAACTTCTCCATACTAGTGCTAATCGGCAAAATTTGCCAAAGTGTTTTTTGTAGTGAATTTGTTGGGTTTATCAGTGATCATGTTTGCTGGATTTTTCTCCGAAAAATTGCCGTGTGGCTGGCTTAGACAATTTGTTTTTCCCAGTAGCTCAAAAATGCTTTGCGATGCCAGTGTGATATAACAGCTGTAGCAGCCATGTTAGATGAGAATGTCAATACCGATATGCATTACTTGGCTGATCTGCTTTATGTATATGCAGAATTTTCAGGCATTTGTACTGTAAGCACACTCCACCTCACGCTTTACAAAGCTACCTGATCTGCTTTACATATGTGTGAATAATTTATGGTATATACACAAATGTGTGATGTTGCTGCCTGATTGGTACTCCAGTGAGATTTACACCCCGAATGTGTTAAAAAAAGGCACAGTATTTGAATTTGAGATACACATTTGCTGACAATAATGAAAATTTTCAGATGATATTTTAAGGAGTGACAGGGAGAGCCCCCTGAATATATAATCCTGATCCCTTTAGGTGTTAATTAGTCAAAGCAAAGGGACTTAGGACGACTATGCACCAAGAATATAATTTTAATGGAGGCACAATGTCATAGTGGTTAGGACTTTGTCCTCTCAGCTCAGGTCACATTTTTGGCTAAAATAGTTGGTCTAGTATAGTTGGCAGACACTTTCCTAACCCTCAGGGACACTTTAAAGACCACTGCACCATTATAGCCCACTTCAAACTAGCTCAGTTTCTCCTTTCTTATTGACTTCAATATACTTCACCGGGTTTACTGAAATTCCCTAACATTTCTGCGTTTTTGCCAAACTCGAGGTGATGTGAGTTCGGTGGACTCACTCATCATTACTCCGTACTTTTAAATGTAACCAGAGGTGGCCTTACGAGTGTGTGAGGCCTAGGGCTGACCAACCCCATGTGGGGCCAGTTACGTCAAATGCTGTTACCAGTATGTGTGGACTGTATTAACTTGCGCACAAATTTAACAAAAATAATGTTAATATACACCGGATTTTCTCATTACAGTATTCTGCTAATTTTTTTCAAGATAACACGCAGACTTTATCAAAATATAACTGGAGAATATAACTTGACAAATACGCTCGAACAGGACACACGGACCTCAAATGCAGGCCCCCTTAGGCGCGGGTCCTAGGGCGGTCGCCTCACTTGCCAAAGCCAAACTCCGCTCTTGAATGTAACTATGTTTGAGCTACAAATTTGATGGCACTTGACACAAAATGTTGTGAAGTCTTATTGTAACCTCCTCCTAGTATGTGTCAGTGTTTAAATAATTTACCAAATTTCTATTTTCTGCCTTGATTTTTATTGTGCTTAATTATTGTTTGTATTGTCTGTAAAGCTCCTTATGACAGAGAATGCTGTTATTGCTGCTACATTAGATGAAGATTGAGTCAATTGCTTTGAGGTCAAACTAACAACAACAACAACATTTATTTATATAGCACATTTTCATACAAATAATGTAGTACAAAATATTAAGTGGCACACATGTAAATATTTGCCGTGTGTAAAACTTAATATTGCATTGTGTGCATGGGTGAGAGACACACATAAAGAATTTTACCTTAATTCCTACTTATAACTTTAACTGATGTTTCTCGACTACTTTACCTGACAATGCAGTCATAACATCCCAAAGTATTAAAAGGATTCACAAAAATAATTTACCAGACTGTGTGATAGTTAGCAGTTCTTTGGGAACTCTCAAAACTTGATTTGATGCCATTTTGGAGAAATAATGGAAAGAGTATTATATTAGCGAGCTTGTTAGGCTGAATGGCCTGTTTCCATTACAATTCTTCTGATATTGTAATTTGTAGAAAAATTAGGTATTGAAAAAATGTTGAGTATATGTAAAAGACAATAGTGACCGCTCCCTTTTTATAGAAGCAACAGACCATCTACCTGTTACTGCCTGTGCCAATTTAAACCTTATTGAGATGTCAGCCCATTATATGCAATGCTTAAGCATCCTTCAATATTAGGCCAATCCACTGTAGAATAATCATTTAAATTTAACTGCACATCTTGGGTAGGTGCAACGTTGAATGTTCTACCTGTGTTCTGATTTTTTTTTTTTAGTACTGTGGTCTCCCCTTCACTCAATGAAGATGCACAAGAGAACTGGTAAAAGACCTTATGTGGGTAAATGTGTTGGTGTGCCCAGTGTCATACTGCCATCTCTTCAAAGGCTATTGGACAAAACCATGAGCTAGAATTATTAGGTCAAGCAATTAGAAGAATTGACCGCATGGTTATGTGGATGTTTGGCATTGTCTTCTTGTCTTAATGATATGTAACAATCCATAAAAAAGATAGCAAAGTTGAAGTTCTGAAAATCAGCATTTGAAAGGTAAACGAAGTCAGTTTTCATGAAACTAGGATTTTTTTTTTTAGGGTAAAGGATAAAGAACAAAAACAACTACTGTCTGTGAATCTTGCTTTTGCTATCTGTTAATAGATCTTAGAGCCGGAATAATAACAAGGAACACAAATGCATCGCACTTTACATTAATCTCTTCAAGTGTTTTTGTGTCTTCCAGCAGCTCCACATTCATTGTCATATTTTAAACACTGACATTTATTAAAATGGTTCTGTATTCCACTTTTGCATAAATGTCATGTTTTATTGAGAATGTTTTCCTCTGTTTATTGTCTTTAATATTTATTTCTAGAAGTACCCAACTGTCATATTAAAAACCTGTTCACGATGAATAATAAGTGGGTTATTTATTTGTGTACTGAAGCAAGATGATGAAGTCATCATTTTGCATACTACTATAGGTGGATTGGGCATCATGGACTCAAGTAGCTACTTCATAGACTCAACTTACTGGGTGGACTCCTACATCTGATTGTTACCTGTGTGGAGTTTGCACATTCTTCCAATGCCTGGTTTCCTCACATTTTGTCTTTTTAGAGAGTACCCTGGAAATGACTACACAAAAACATTTATCATGACACTGGAGAGTGGTGATGTAAGTTGGTCAGATGAACAACTAAGAATTTAAATGTACTCTGTACAAGTGACAATACAACTACTACTATTATCAGAACTACAAAGTATCCAAAGATTTGTACTGGTTAAGTTATATTATAGTTGCAAACAGGTCCTGTGCAACTGTATAGGTCAGGGGTGGGCAGATTCAGTCCTGGAGGGCCACTGTGGCTGCAGGTTTTTGTTGCAACCCAATTGCTAAGTAAGAAGCACTTACTGCTCAAGTAACACTTCTGCTTCACTTTACTTGTCTTGTTTGTTAAGATTTTGAACCCTTATTGCTTATTTTAGTCTTAAACAGCTGTATTCTCGGTTTTTAATTGCTCCTTATTAGCAACAAGATGCAAATGACAAAATAGACCAGCATTTCTCCATTTAGCTTGTTTCCATTAACACCTGTGTGTATTTATCATGCACTATTTGGTTTAATTAAATACTTAGAAGGAAAGTACTACTACTCTACTCTCTACTCTCTCTTCTGTTTCCTTTTCCGGTATCCTTTTGGTGGTGGCTTGCACCACCATTATCTACTCAAAGCACCGAGATGTTCCAACAGTGATGGATAGATTAAAAGCCAGAAGTCCGTATGACCATCAACATCAAGTGACTCTGTGAGAACCCTAACTACAAAGAGGACTATTTAATTTATGTTAGGTAGAATGCCCAGAGGGGACTGGGCGGTCCCGTGGCCTGGAACCCCGGCAGATTTTATTTTTTTCTCCAGCCGTCTGGAGTTTTTTGTTTTTTCTGTCTGCCCTGGCCATCGGACCTTACTCCATTTCTATGTTAACTAATGTCTTATTTAATTTCTTATATTCTCTTTTATTTTTCTTTTCTTTAGTATGTAAAGCACTTTGAGCTATTTTTTGTAAGAAAATGTGCTATATAAATAAATGTTGTTGTTGTTGTTGTTGAAAGTGGAGAGAAAAAAGTGAAGCACTGATAATAACTCATCTGTTTTAGACTTCAAATCATTTGGATGTTATCCTTAGAAAGGAAACAAAATCTAGGATATGAGAATGACTTGACATGGCAGAGTTAAAGCACTAGCAAGCCATGAAATTAAATAATTGGTAAGGATTGGTTTTTAATTAAGCAACTGGGCTGGAACAAAAACCTGCAACCACTGTGGCCCTCCAGGACTGACTTTGCCCACCTGTGGTATAGGTGAGCATTAAGACTGGTTTTGGGCTGGCACCTTTTATACTTCTGCCTTCTGACTTGTCCTCCAAAGGTTTCATATCCAGTTATTATCTTTCTTTTTCTCTCTGCTCATTAAGGAACTAAAAGACTGAAGCCAAGGACATGCCCCTGAGAAGAGACTGGAAACACAAGTAGCAAAGCTTCAAGCAGGAAGGGCAAAAGTGTTATTTATAAGATCTCCTCTTTGACCCTACCCAGGATTATAAAAATAGATGAGCAGATAGGAGGGATACTTCATTTCTGGATATGAGCGGACATATGGCTGCTCTGTTTACTCTTTCAGGAGAATGAGAACTTCAAATTCTTGTATTGGATTTATTTAAAGATTTTTTTTTAGTTCAGAGGGAAGGAAAATACTTAAAAATAAAACTAACCAACATGGCTGAAATTCAGAAATTCATTAAGCATTATTACGGAATTGCACCCTAGCAGTCATAATAGGCACAAAATAGAAGTATAATAATAACACAAAACAGAAAGAAATGTTACCTAAAAATGAAACAAATGGTCACAGAGCCTTGAAAGACTTGCTCAACACAATAGTTAGAACTGCTGATTGGAGTTGGTGCTTCAAGTCAAGGCTCCATTACTACCATTATATGCTGCATAAAATGGAGCCAAGACACTGGATGAGTTTTTACATCAGAAGATGGTGCCTCTACAGTGCATCTTTTCAAGTGAAGTTCTGTAGAAGTCATCGCTCACAAAGTAAGCATTACCTTGTATGCTGCATTGCAGTTATAACCTTACATTGTGGTAACTTCATAAAACAAGTGTGGGTCATTTTTTCTTTGGAATTAATAAGCAGTCTAAGATATTAAGAACATTAAAACATTGTTTGGCAATGGAAAGCCATTGAATAATTTAGCAAATCTCTTTGACCTGCATTTTGAAGACTTACTGGTTCAATAAATCATATTTAAGGAAACATGTTATTTGTTGTGAAAAAATCTTTATAGCTAGAAAAAGTATTAAATATGTCTCATGTAATGTGCCCTTACTTTTGAAAAATGCAAACTGCTAATGGTGAGGGGTTGACCAGCATTTCGAAGACTTGTTTCAATAAATCATGAGTAAGGAAACACGTTATTTGTTGTTAAAAAAATCTTTATGCAGTTATATAGCTAGACATAGTATTAAAAATGTCTCATGTAATGTGCCCTTACCTTTGAAATAAGCAAATTGCTAATGTGAGGGGACTCCTTGTCACAGAATAATGTGATTCTGTGGACAGGTATAAAGGAACTGTTATACAGTATGTGCGATCTGAAAGCTGAGTGAAAAATAGCAGCACACTCGGTGTAGTTTTATTGATCTCCTTTACTCATGGATGGCATTAACCAAGAGGGAACAGTTTTCCATTCCCTTTAATCATTGTGTATTCAGGCCATGCAGCCTTACATTAATCAGTACTGCCACAAGTTTTTTTTTTAAATTGTAAAAATGTCAAAAACAATTAGGCTTTCAAAAGATAATTAATTTCAGCAAAAAATAAGCAAATAAGGAAATAATACCCCTTTGAAATATTTCCCATTATTGTTTCATATATTTAATTGTTTCATTCTCCAGCTTTAAGTTCTTTTATTCTTACGTATAATAAATAATTGGGCACAAGGCACAAATTAAACCTGAAAGGGATGCCAGTTCATTATAGGATGAACTCAATGCACACACAAACACAAGCCCAATTTAGACTCATCATCTAAACTAAACCACACATCCTGGGAAGGTGGAAACCAGCATACCCAGTTTAGACACACAGTTACCAGTGCAACATGCATCAGAACTTAAGAACAAGGTAGAACAAGCAAACTCAAGAAAAGACTGTAACCAAATTATGAAACAAACATAGAAACGGCCGGCTGGGAACCATCAACCCCACCACAGAAAATTAACTTGGTGTTGTAGAGCTGAGAGAAAGCAATTCCATGTTATGTCCCACTCATCAAGTGTAGAAATTCTCAAATCTCCAAATGTGAAAGAATTAGAAAATACAACAGAAAGGATTTTAAAAAGGCTATATTATATTGGTAGTGCTATATAGTTATACCACATTCACAAATAACTGAATGCAAAGGAAAGGATTTTTAAAAGGCTGCATTTATATGGGTAATGCTGTATATTAAGGATTAGTTTTAAACCACCCTCAAATATGTCTGTGATGGCATCAGTCTGTTACAATATTTCCTCCCAAGTAGCATTTTGGCCCTTCTGGATGACTAAGAATGAATACGGTTATAAAGATCAGTGCTCACAAAAATTCTCAAATACCCAGAGTGCTGGTCATTTTGCTGTGCTGCAGTGTTTGCATAATGAGAGTTTTCTTTAAAGCAATGTGTTACTGACTAAATGATAAATCCACAGTCTTTCACACATTTTAGTTGTAAGGTTTGTTCTCCAGCTGTGTTTTGAGAGCAGCACTTAAAAATGTACTTTAACTCGCTAACAACATTTTTCTCCAGGTGCCATGCTTGTATTTTGGCTAATGGTACATTATAATGTTGGAAAGTGTGCTATTTTAAATGAATGCATTTGACAGGAGGACATAACTTGCATAGGTGGACATGTTATCCACAACTGCTTAAATAATATATTTTCTTCTGGTAATTAAGCAAATAATCTCCTGCTTTACCTAGTGCAGTAAAATGTGATGGAGGATGGAATGCAGATACATTGCATGTATCTACTGTGAAAATGATAGCAAAGACAGCAGCATGGCCATTCTACATGAATGAGATAGATAGATAGATAGATAGATAGATAGATAGATAGATAGATAGATAGATAGATAGATAGATAGATAGATAGATAGATAGATAGATAGATAGATAGATAGATAGATACTTTATTAATCCCAAGGGGAAATTCACAATGGAGCAGCAGAGTCAACAGCACACCTCTGTAAGCCTCAATTTAAGTCCATCTGGATTGTTCTTGACACTCATCTTGCACCAGTGTGGGTTTACATTAGCTCCCACTCAGGCACAACTTAACCTCGATTCCCATCCCTGGCCTTTCATCCCAGCCACATGCATTCCCCCAGGCTGTCTTCCTGGAAGAGGAAATGGTGTTCATGCTTCTAAAAACCTGTACTCCTTCCAGCATCTCATTAACTCTACCTAAATCCATGCTTCTGATTTTGCCATTAGAGTATCATAGCAGCAGTTTTGCACTCCACTGGGGTGTGGGTTATAATTAAATATAACAGCATAATGTGTGAGTCAGTTTGGCCATTACCTGTCATATCAAGTACAGCCAAGAGAAGGCATTGCTCGTCAAACTCATCTGGCAAGAGAGGAGTCTGTGCCACTAAACTGACTTTCTTTGAGATAGCTGGGTGTGAAAACCTGAGTAATTCATACGGAGTCCTTCTTTAACGCAACCTCTTTTCAGTTTTAATCATTTAGATCTCTTCCATCCAGCCACCCGTTGGCCTAGAGAATACATTGGCTATGAACCACTTGAAATGATACAGGAATACTTTCAATTAAGATGCACAGTTTTCAGAGTGTGAAAGAACACACACACACACAAAAAAAAATAATGAACCTGCACATAGCACACCTTGCAACACTCTGCACAGTGCAGAAGTGGTACAAAATGATGTGCAGTCACACTTTTGCTAGACAGCATGAGGTTGGCACACCATCAAAACATTACATTTCTCCAAAATTCTTTTTATTTTCCACTAAAAAGACTCTTCTTAAATGAAGGCATCAGACCCAAGACACTTTTCTAGATATGCGACATATCTGTTGGCCTCTTTTCTACAAAGTGAAACCTCACTTAGTTGGCTTTTCCAAATTTTGCACTTTCACTCTTTACATGGCAGCCCTCCTTATGTTTCAGTGGCAGTTGACAAGTAAATGGGGCTCCACATCCACATTACGATTAACAGTGCCTTGTGAGCAAAGCAATCCTGGTTCCAGCTGTCCTTTCTTTCTTTCAAATTATTGTGGCAACCTCGAATAGAGCAAATAATGCTGGTTATTACATTGCAGACTGCACACTCTAACTTAGACTGGGAAAGCTTTAAATGTTAGTATGTGCACCTTTTCCAAAAAAATAAAGCGACACCCAATGTTCTGGCATTATGACAGGATGTCAAGGATTATTTGTCCACCAAGGGATAACCTGAATGTGCAATTGCTGCCATATTTATATGTGGAGTTTTATGATGTTACAAGCGCAATAACGTAGACTCAATTACCAATTACAAGGCATCACATAAATAATGATCAATTCAAAATGTAAAACAGACGTAATTCAATTTTATGCTTGCAAAACCCCTGTTAAATGCAAAAATACAATTGAGTGGATAGATACATACAGTATGTTACATGTACAGTATATGTTGACACGCACGGGCGTCGGAGGACTCCTCTAAGGGCTGGGGAAAGGTATGCAATAACCGAGACGAGACGGGGCGTACCCGCTGACTTTGTCCTGTTGCTCTTCTTCCCTCACAGCTCCGAGAAGCCACCTGGTAAAAGTATTTAACCCCGCCCCTTCCAGAATTTCAGCTACAGTATAAAAGAAGTGCCGGTGTTCTGACGATCTGTCCTACTTTGTCGAAGTATCCTACCGTAGTTTATTGTAAGTCTTAACATTAAACTTATAACGTTATACCATGTCATCATTTAACATGTTGTATTTAGAAGTCGTCTATCAAATTTATGGAAATGTTAACATTTCTCAATTTATTATATATGCATCATTTAATGCCCGAAAGAGACACAGCCTGATGCAAAGATTTCACAAGACGGTCATTACTCGTGCATGGATACAATGGCTTGTACAAGATTAAAAGTCACACATGCAAAATATACAGCTTATAAAATGTTGACAATAAATACATGTGCAGTAAACTGTAATAAATGCATTAATGTAGTAAGGCTAAGTTGCGTAATTTTGGTCTGCGCATGCGTAGTATCAGTGAACGATGGGTAGGATGTTTCGTTAGAACACCCCTGTTAAAAGAACGGCAACTTTTCCCCGGAGACTGTAACGAGCAGCAAGGTGCGGCATGTAACTCTCGAAAAATCGCTTAGAAGGAAGAAATCCCTGATCAGGATAGCGCATTGGCGCTGTTTTTCCTCAATTTTCTTTATTTTGCTTGTTTCGTCGCGAGGGGTCCTTCCATCGCCCGACCACAACGTGCTAGATAAATTCAGAGTATATGTTTTCTGGAGTGCGATCTTCATGCTACTGTTATGGTACTAAAATAAGGGCAACACAAGACATCACTTAGACGTGAGCTGTAAATATGGCACATCCATCTGTCATTATGCATACGCATTCAGAAGCTCAACTGAGGTAAGCAATACCACTCTGGGACAGTGAGGAAATTCCCGCCCGACCCTTCCAGAACAATACCCATCCTTTTCAGCTGATCTGCCATATAAACTGATGGCACGGAAAGGTGGCATCTTTAAACACATCTGGTCCCGAGTCCGCCAAGAGCCAGAGACGCATACCAGAGAAAAAGAGCAGAGAACAAGAAAGCCTGCAAGACTGATCCTAAGTTGAAGGCTTTATAGTTGTGTCCTTAAGCACCCATTTCAGCCTTATTTTTGTATAATTAAATGGGGTTACTGAGGTGGTGCCCCAGCATTTCTCCCTGCTTCCAACTGCTTCCTCACTGCTGACCACACTTTATTATTCTTATCCTGAAAGTTGCTTAACTAGAAGATCTACTATGACACTGACCTGGCTCCATTTATCAGCATATCTTGAGAAGGGGTTCCTGTATCATTGTAAGAAAGAAACGGTAAAAGGTGTGTGCTCTAATGAGTGATAACATAAAACAAAATTACAATTTCCTAAAAACATTCTATTAACCAGGACTTTTCTCATCGAAAACTAATTTACGTTTTTGTGTTTATTTTATGTACAAAGAAATTAGCCTCACAGACCACAGCTACTTATTGATTATTGCTTGTTCTTTGCCTCTAGTTACACGTGGAATGAATAATTATGCTAAAGTTGTAATCATTGATCCTCTGGTGTTTTTTAAGATCAGTCTTTAAATAAGCCAATTACGCTGATGATGTACTGCTTTGTTTTTTGATATAGCAAAATGCATAAAAAATGTGTAGCATTAGAATGAGCTATCAACTCCGTCAGTATAGCTACTGTACATCTTTCACCTCACCTTGACTTGTCTTCTTGCCAGGGTTTTAAAGGGGAACTACTCTCTTATAATACTCAAATTCAGTTCTAAGCTTCAAGGTGTGTCCCTTCCACAGCACAAGGACAAGTAGTAAGCCCGTTTTTTTACATGCCTACACCATATTTACATTGCATATGTCCTGGAGAGCACAATTTTTTCTGTTTAGGGAGAGTCTTGTACTTACAAGCATTGGTACAAGCATAGGCCAAATCTGCAGCTGATACAAAAGGTGGTTACAGAAATGGTTCTGTAACGAGGATATGTTGGATGGAAAAAGCACAAAGACATATTGAGCAAACTGGACTACTCCCATAGTTTTGCAAAATGATAATATGCATGAGCCACATTTTATATATATATATATATTATTTTTACTGCTGTCGCCTTTTTGTGCAATGTCTATTCAAGAATCTGATTTTAAGTCTACTAATTCAATTCTTACATAATATTCCTTGAAGAAACTAGGAAAATATATCTCAATGACTTAAAAAACAAGATACACAGAATATGTCTGAGTGCATAGCAGCACAGTGCAATCACATATGAGGAAAGTGCGTGCTTTGTTGAGATCTTTACCACATGGGAAAGCTGAGGGAGGAAATGGGGAGGGTCATGGACACAACCTTCCCAGTATGGAAGACCAAGCCATTGGTGACTAATGATGATGCCATATTTAGCAATTGGTAAACACCACTTTCAGTCATATGGAACAAAGAAACAATGGAGACTAATACATACTGTAATAATAATTCTGAAGATTTACATTGTGCTCCTTTCACTACTCAAAATGCTATACATAGTTGAGTGGGGAGCTACTTCATCCACCACTATTGTGTAACATCCATCTGGGTGAAGTGACAGTAGCAAATTCTACGCCAGTACTATCACCACACATTAGCTATTAGGTGCTGAAGGGGTAAGAGACAGTTAGCCAGAGACAGGGAATGGCCAGAATCACTAGGCCATGGTGGGCGATTTAGCCAGGACATGGGAATAAACCCTACGTTTTATGAAGGCTGCACAAGGATCTTTTATGACCACAGAGCCTCAGGACTTCAATTATATGTGTCATCTGAAGGACAGCGTTATTTGTACAGCACAGTGTCCCTGTCACTGCACTGGAGAATTGGGATCCACATTCAGACTACAGGGTAAGCACCACTTGCTGGTCTTGCCAATCCATCTTCCAGCAGCAACCTAACCTTCACCTGATTGGTCTCCTATCCAAGTACTAGTTTAAGGTAGATGACCTCTTCTGTAGTGCATGTGGTATGGCTGACTGAAAGAAGGCTGTCATTTGGACCACCTTCCTCAAGGAAGAACTGATCCATACATTCTACAATCACTGCCAGGGGAAAAACACTTAATTTTGAGCTCATTCACTAGGTGTGAAAAGGAGGGTCTCCAATAGGCATTTGCATAGTGTTTTGAGCTTGATCCTAGAAACAATAAAATGGCAAGAGGAGAGGACAATATCATATCACAAAGAACCTCAATGGTAAGTAACACATTTGCATGTTTTTATTTCTTTTCTAGAGTCATCTGTGAAATGTTTTACATTTTTTTTCCAATACTAACAATTTAGAAGGATGTAACATAGTAAATAGTTCTCATTTTAAAATGTATAGCCAATAATCCTCTATACAAGATTCTGTACATTTGAGGGTTGGTTGTGATATTTTTGCACACAGATATATTTTTGTGTCACAACATAATCCAAAACATTAAACATCCAAAATCGTTATCAAAAATATTTTTATACAAAACACACAAAAGGGTTGATATCAATCAAAGGTAAGTATGCTAAAAAAACTAACTTTATCTGTGCCACTAGTTCTGGCTACACAAGTAGATTTCCCATTGCCCACAATCACATTGTTGCCTAAAAGCACAAAATGCTCCCTTCAAATGCTACATTCTGGCCTCACCAACCACAGGCAAACATTTGTCTCCAACTGACCTCTTGATTCCAAGCTCAATGGTTCACTTGTATAGGGTGGTCCAGATCTAATCATGCAATTTTCATTACGCTTATTAAGTTTATTACATAGAAAATCACTCGAAAAATCCCGGACCATCGAGAAGTGTGCGAACTGACGACATGAGTCTTCATGCCGAACTGGAATTGTCCCCGCATAAATCAAAGTCATTCAGACGATCTGAATCTGCATAAATAGATCTGGACCACCCTGTAGTTAGTGGCCCAGGGTTACTTCCAGAGCAATGCTATGAATCACTTTCAGCATCAGGATTATCCTCCCAACATCCAGAAGCCTTCACACTTAAGCTCAACCACGTGGCTTATGGTTTCCCTGCTTTCCTGAGCCTAAATTAAAAGGTGAAGGACTAGACACCCATGTTCTTTAAGCCTTTCCTTCCATTTGTAACATGCAGCAGAACTCCAAATTCTCTCTGTGTCACCTCTCTGCTGCCACCCACTATTCTGAGGGAACTCTGCCAGCCTTCTGTCTTCCTAACATTACTTTCAAGACTCTCTTTAGGCATATATTGCATGTTGCTCCCACCAATCATTTATTAACACATTTAATTGTATAGGATCTCCGGGGAACATGCTGAGCTCTTTTTTTTTTTAAGTATAGACCTTGCCAAACTCATTGCCAATACCATTTCTAGCCTCAAGTAATGCCTTGTAAGTTTCGCAACCTGTCTCAATAAACTAAAAGAGCTGCCTGCAGGGATTTTCAAACAATATATTAAATAAAGTGAAATGAATATGAAAGGAAATAAGATTAAAATTAAAATGATCCCCTCCATGGGCCAGAAAGCAGCTTGCTGGGTGCTTGCTAATGGGAGTCAGAAGCTACTCCCAATTAGCAGGCGACAGTGTGATCAGTGACTGCTTTGCCAATTTAGCTGTGGGCTATGATAGGGGCTGCATTTTTAAATTACTGCTCTTTATTTAAAGCCTTTTAACTGTGGTCACAAAGCAAGGGGGGCTAATTATTATTTGATATCCCTCCTGAGATTAATGCGGGTGACTCTATGTTGGATGTCACATTGGTGATTGGCTTTACCATCTAGTCAATCATTCTAAATGTTTTATACATTTGGCATTTAAAATAACACGAGTGACAAAATGAGAAATAAAGTAATGAGTTCACATTTTTAATCATTTACTCATTGTGTTTGTTTCCAGTGGCTTACTATCCAAAGTTTTCCAAATGTACAATTCATACCAGGTTCTCTGTGGCTAATTGGGGTCTAAAATGTTTGATTAAATATACTGTAAACACTTAAAATATTCTATTGGCTGCTCTGCCATGCATTGCAGCCTAAAACGGGAGTAAAATGTAGTGCACCTCTGCTATACAAATGAAAATATTGTAAAAATATAACTATAATGAGTGAGCCTTGCAATGGTAATTAGCATGCCGTCCTGGATTGGAACCTGACTTGTGCCTAAAGGTATGAGTGAATTAAGTTGGTATGAGAATGTAATTTTATTTTGTGTGATACAATATTATTTGTGTCACATAACACATTAAGTCATCCAGTAGTGTGCTCAGAATATGCAAAGCTCATGCATTATTTGCTTAAATATCTCTCTATTATAAAAAAAAAAATCTTGGGGAGGCAGACTAGGGAGATGAGACGTGACCTTCTCAGAAGACAATTTTAAGTCCCGCGAGAGACACTTTAACTTAAAACAATGACAAGTGACAAGCAAAACACGCAGCTTGCAGCAGATGATCCGACCACTTCTCCTTGCGTGCGTTAAGCCACCCTAACACCCCCTTTACAACGCAGACACGAAGTGGCAAAAAGGACAGCGGCTGTACAGGCTTTAAAATGATCGACAGGCAGCGTGATAACAGCTGCCCCCCTTCACAACGCGAGCAGCATTATACGTCCTATGAGAAAGATTTAACCATGCCCGGGGCCGGAAATAAAGGACAAGTATTGTTTTTACAACTTCATGCGAGACAAGGCAGTGAGCCATCATTTAAAACAAGTCAACGGACATCAAACCTAGCAGTTATTGGATTGCTTTTGGCAGACACGCATCATGTGCTCCCAGCTCTTAAGACAATGACATGTGACAAGCAGAACAGGCAGCTCGCCAGCAGCAGAAAGACAGCAGATGATCCAACAGCATCTCCTTGGCATGTGTTCAGCCGCATCCCCCCACCCCTCCCTTCACAAGCGAGCAGCGTTATACGTCCTGCGAGAAAGAGATGTAACCACGCCCGGGGCCGGAAAAAAAGGACAAGTATTGTTTTTACAAAAGTTTTTAAAGTAAAAGTGAAAATAATGCATATGTAACAATTCCCATGACAATAACAATCTCTTTAAATTGTATATCCAAACACGGGGGTGGGCGAGCGAAGCGAGCAGGGTGAGGAGCCCCCTAGTGGTTAAATAAATAACTCAGCAAAATGAAAGTAGTCCACAAATAGGAAGCCCTTTCACACAGGATGGCATGTTTTCATTGAAGACCTGTTTCTTCCTTTCATTCATTGGTCAAGAGCCTAGTCTAAAATCAACCCTGCTTAAGCCAGTTCAGGTTCATGGGAGTAGCAGCCCATTTGGACAGCACTGGATCAAGGTAGGAGAAAGGGTGCAAATACCACACAGGCAGGCTGGATTAATTTTAAGGAGATGGAAAATTGATCACCCAGGGTAAAATCATGGGGAGGATAGACAGCAAACAGGCATGGGATTCAAACTTCACTGCCAGGAGCTATGAGATAGTTCAAATAGTTCAAGATATTTCAGAATAAATAAGAGCAAACCTTAAAGAACCTGACTGGAGAAATCACAGTCATAATTCCCATAACAACAGAGCAAGTTTTTAGAACATTTAGGCACTAAAGTAATAAAGGGAAATGTTAGTATGCCTAGTTAAGGAGATCAAATATATGCAAATAATGATTAGAATAGGACCTGACAAATCTACATGTTCTCCAGGACCAAAATTGAGGACACCTGACAGAGGATCACAGTAATTTTAGGTTTTTGTTCCTTTGACAGCCCCCTTGTGTTGGCTGCACCTACCAAACACCCGTAAACCCATGACCATTGGTAGTGATGTCCAAGGATAAGCCTGGCAATGAGGATACAAACAAGCAAAGGTTGGTGCAAAAAGTTTTCAGTGCTTTTATTTTTACAAAAATGTTAAAAAGTGCAATCTTCAAATAAGTAAATCAATAAATAATTTATAAAAGCAATGAGTATGTTGAAATCCACCGCAGTGAGTGACTGGAGATTAAAACATCCATCCATCCATTTTCCAACCCGCTGAATCCGAACACAGGGTCATAGGGGTCTGCTGGAGCCAATCCCAGCCAACACAGGGCAGGAACCAATCCCAAGCAGGGTGCCAACCAACCGCAGGACACACACAAACATACCCACACACCAGGGCCAATTTAGGATCACCAATCCACCTAACCTACATGTCTTTGGACTGTGGGAGGAAACCCACGAAGACACAGGGAGAACATGCAAACTCCACGCAGGGAGGACCTGGGAAGCAAACCCAGGTCTCCTTACTGCGAGGCAGCAGCACTACCACTGTGCCACTGTGCCGCCTGAGGTTAAAACAGTACTAAATAATTAAATCCACCACACATAGAAACTGTCTCTTAAAAAACATTACGATCCTCTGTGCCTCTTTCTAAAATTGATGTCTCTGCTGCTCACCATTCATGTCTACTCTTCAACAGGAGAAATATACCGACAAGTACAGTCATCCATTATAATATTCTCAGGGAGCCACTCATATTGGTAGGTCATCCCACCTCCCAGTATGTTCAGCAGGAGCAACTTCTGCTCCATGAGAGTTGTCCGCTTGCTTCTATCGGGATCATTCATGACCACCTACCACCATTCCACATTCACACCAGTATTACCTTGAGCTTGCACCTTTGTTCTTCTTTCTATTTCACTTTAACCTCCTGGATGCTTTCTCCTTTTCCTTTACCTTGTTCACTCATTCATCTACCTGTTCAGGCTCTTGTTCATAGTATGAGTAGGGATGTACATGCACTGATTACAGACCCCAGAGCACTAATGAAGCAATCTACATGTGCAAGTACAAACAGTCACTCTGCCACACTAATACACACACCTACACCTGAGCAGAGCCGTACTGCATTGTTCTTAATAAAACTGGCACACCACCATAGACCCCTATATCTCATCTTATCACTGTTCAGGGAAGCCATTTCACACATACAAGTAATTTTTTTCTGTTAGAATTTTATGTAGAATTAAAATTATACAGTACTTCAGCTTTTTTTACCACAAAACTTATTTTTCTTTATTGACCTGTCATTTTTATCCAAGGTGACTTACAAACAATTATACAGTACATAAACTATGTTTGAGTGATTAGAAAGAAGCAACAATAATAACATTAAGAAGAAATAAAGAACAACATTTAAAGCAGAGCACACACGTGTAGTAGTACATTTAATCCCAAGCCAAAAGAAAAACTAGCAATCTAGCAAAACACATCTGGTGGACAGTTCACTGGTTCAGTGAATATCCATAAGGGATAGAAAGCATAAGCACTCCAAAGACGCTTTGTAAAGAGGACAATCTTCAAGAGGCATCAATGTCAGTAGTCAGGGAAGCAATTTGGATAATTTTGTATTTGTCTGTTATCCTTAAATATGCAGCATTTTCAAAAGTGCACTTTTAAAATGAGTCCTTTACTGGCATTTTACTGGGTTGTGTGGTTCCCCATTTTATTCTAAGAAGGGTTTATTGTGTTGAAAATTTGGTTTCTTTAGTGTATAGTAGGCTACCTAGCAGACTACAACATATTGAGAAAACCTAAAGTTAGCCTGTGTGATTGTATGCAGCAAGAGTCCTTTTAAAATCAGGAACCCATTGTATTTCACAAATCTATTATTCTTTATCATGGATATTTATGAAGTCTTTTACGGATCCCAAATAAATAGCATTTTTTGCAGGAACCTAAATACAGTATAGATGATTCTTTTGTTAACTAAAAATGGTTAGCACTTAAAGGAACCATTCTGGTATCTTTATTTTTAAGAGTGTGGGTAACACAAAGTGTGTTAAGGCAAAGTCGAGATAAGGGTTAATCTCTAAAGTTGTGATTTTTTATTGTGCATCATACATGAAAGGAGAAAAAATAAAAGTAACAAAGCCCCTGATTATACTGTTGAGTCAATGTGATATTTCAGTTTTTTATTTTTCATAAATTTGCAAAACTATCTAAAATCCTCTTTTCACTTTGTCATTCTGGGGAAGCGAGTGCTGCTTGTTGTGAGGAAAAAAAATAATTTAAATGATTTTGGCTGCAACATAGCAAAATGTGATTATAGGAAAGAGGTCTAAATACTTTCTTGATCCACTTTACCTCTGTATAGTCACCTACACCATTTTATTATCAATAGTAATAAACTACTGAACTGCAAAAAATTGAATTAGCAGTGATATTTAAGAGCTTCACTACCAGTACAATTTGTCCCATTGACAAACTGAAGAGAACTTTTTAGTTCAAATTTAGTGTTTTCTTTTTCCAATTCCACCAGCATCTACCTATCTAATAAAAAAAAAAAGTCACCCGACTTATATCCGGGCACTTACAGAAATCTTGATAAGTGTTATAATATGCATTGTGGTTGTTCTGGTAATGCAATGCCCTTTTTGCCAATTCTGATAACAGTCATAGTGATCGCGATCCTACAGATGCATCAAAGACAGAAATTTCTCTT
This sequence comes from Polypterus senegalus, assembly GCF_016835505.1. NCBI lineage: Eukaryota > Metazoa > Chordata > Cladistia > Polypteriformes > Polypteridae > Polypterus > Polypterus senegalus. The sequence continues at coordinate 81,408,785 of NC_053158.1, forward strand.
TCAGCCTCACCTGCAGGAGTCAAATAACAAGAAAGGGAAGTTGCTTGTCAACAGCCAGATGAGGGTTTCTACATTGCTATAAACACAAGTGTGGGTCAGTTTTGTGCTGTGGATTACCTGCATTGCAAGAAAAATGCAAGTAAATGCAGAATTATAAATTAGAATTTTGGGAGCAGCATTTTGTGTTTTTCAATTGCATGCAATCCTAATTTTAACATGTTTCATTCATCACTAGTTATCAATAACACAATCTTTATAATGAACTTGATGAACTTGCTAGTAGGCTATGTAGATAATTTACTCTTTTATTTAAAAGGTACTGATAAAAATTGGAAATAATCATTCTGAACCTGATAAAAAATGGATGAACTGTTAAGTTTTGCACTGTGTGTGTAATGACTCTACATAGCATTTTGTGTTTCATGATTATCATGACACTTAAGAAAAAAATATTTGATTTATAATGATTGGGTATAAACCATCTTTACATTTATCACATTTATCATTTGCATTCCCATGGAAATTTAAAATTGAGCTTTGCCACTTTGCTATATGCGGTCTACTGTTTTCAAATATGCTATTCTAGTATAATTATGTCTTTAAAAAGTTATGGATGGCACAGTTGTGCACTAGATAGCACTGCTACTGCTAGGTATTTCAACCTGGCCATTCTGGGTGGTACATGTTAGCATGGGCATTTGCAAGTACTTCCCTCCCAATATCACAAATATTTGAATGACTCTGTCTTTGCTGGGTATGCGTGAGTACAAGTCTGTTTTATTGTAAAAAAGTTTTCTCAAAAAGCCATTTTAACCCTGTGGAATATCACGCACCAAAATGAAGTAATAAAATGGAAATTATGAAATAAATAATCACATGCACAAGTACAGCAATATACTATATAGGAGCCAATACATTATGAAAAAATGCATAATTAAATAAAAGTTATCTAATTATTAAGAAATAAAATTTTATAATTATTACAGGTTCTATTTCAAAGTGTACCTTTTCTCAAAAGGCACATTTTTGAATATGTTCATTTAATGCCAGTGCTATTTATTTTATTTATTTACTAGGGTTGCTCGCTTTGCTCGCCAACCCCATTGGCCTGCGTTACACGCTAGCCTCTTTGTGGTTATGCTGCTTGCAGATGGGGATGCGGATGTACAATTTAAACAGATTTTTTTTCATGGGAATTGTTACATATGCATCAAAGCAACATATAACTGTTGTTTCTTTCTCTCTATTAAATAAAATGACTTTTTCGAATGTTTGGTTCAGAGATTTGTTAATTGTCTTTGCAAAAGCTATTCTAACCGGAAACTGTTAACATTTTAATATGAATGGCATATCAAGATCTCCTTTGTTGTCTAATGTTATCCACAGAAGATGTACTAAATTACCTTTCTTGGATACATCCTTCTTTCTACAATTAATTCATGCATTGTAATACCGGGCGTTGTTAACGGTTGTAAATATTCTTCGTGATATTGTAAGTTGTTGTTTTCATCTTCCGCACAATCACCACCAACTGTTTCAGCATAGTCTATTGATATTTAACCAATTTGCCATGTAACCGATCAACAGTTTCGGCGTTACTTCGTTTGACTTCCTTGTTTATCAGTGCTAGGATTGTGTGTATACTCATTTTTTATGTTGATAACCCTTCGTGATGAAATTCTTCAGATTTTGACATAATGCGTCTCCTTGAATTGGGAACTTAAGGTGAGGAAAAAGTTAAAATATATAAGACCTGAGAGTGCAGGATGTGTGTTTGACAAATGCATTCACACGAATGAGAGTTTAGAGAACCGTGGTCTAGTTTGAAAATGTTTAAGAAGAGGGCGTGACTTGAAAAAAATCTCAAGGCAAAAGTCTTGTCTCACGGGACTTGAAAGAAATCTCTTCCAAAAAGTCCCGTCTCCAAAAAGTCTTGTCATGTCAAAGAGTTTTTTAATATAATAAGAGAGATTACTTCTTTTCATGATGGTTTCATCATTTGTTCATCTGACCAACCCTATTCCTATTGGTTAAACTTTTGCTGCCAATTACTTTCCCAATTGTAGGCAGTAGACTGCCAAAGATTAAACACTAAAAGATTAAATGTTAAAAGGTGGAGCTGTTACTTTGAATAGACTTAAGATAATTTAACAATGCTATTTTGAGATGTATTGACACCATATTAGAGATGGTCAGACAGAGAGGTCATCTTCAAAATGTTGATGCTGATGAAGTCATTTGTAGTTTAAGACTGACTAAGCACCATATCCGCACAAAAAATGCCCACACAGGCACACAATAATGTAGAATGTCCGAGGCTGGAAATTCCAGCAGGCATGCTTCCAGATGACCTCCAGTACAACAGCATTCAATAGATCTTTACATTTCTGAGCACATCTGCATCTACATTTTGAAGAGCATTTATCCGTCCAAGCATTGTTAATATATCATCGATTACAATAGCATCATATTGTGGATGACAATCTGCTCTTCAGATTGGTATGGCTAAATCCCTGAGTGACAGTAACCTGTTAGACAAGGACAGGGAGGGTGCCCCTTCATTCCACAAAACATTCAAAAAGCACCATGCAGGTCACTGTTAATTAATGTTGACTTATTTTATTTTCTTATTGTGTCTTTTATTTTTCTATTCTTTATTATGTAAAGCACTTTGAGCTACTGTTTGTATAAAAATGTGCTATATAAATAAATGTTGTTGTCGTTGTTACGTTAAAGAGGGAGAACAGTGTGAGAGTTGCAGCGTGCCTTCTTTTAGCAGGCATTTACCATGACCAGTGAAAAGGTGTAACTAATTAGTTAGGCTTTTTGTGTTTATTATTGTACAATAAATGCACCAATTGCTTGGTACACAATGTTATATTATCTCTATATATGTCGTCTGCAAAAAAAAACCATCACAACTGCCTCAGTTTGAAAGTCAGAATGGTGGCACTAAAAGGCCAAAATCAGGCAAGTAATTAACAGGAAAGGATTAATCAATAGGAAAAGGATCAGCAAATTTGTCATAATTGATAAGTGATAAAATCATCTCAAAAAGAAGAGCCATTGAGAAAAGTCATCTCTCTATTATAAAAAAAAATCTTGGGAGGGAGATGAGGGAGACGAGACGTGATCTTCTCGGAAGACACTTTGACATCACATGAGACAAGGCAGTGAGACAAAAGGACAGCTGCTGTACAGGCTTTTAAATGATTGCCGCGCAGCGAGACAAGCAGAACACGGAGCTCGCCAGCAGCAGCAACAAGACAGCAGCTGATCTGACCGCATCTCCTTAGCGTTCATTCAGGCCCCTGCTTCACAACGCGAGCAGCGTTATACATTCCGCAAGAAAGAGATTTAACCATGCCCGGGGCCGCAAATAGAGTAGATGACAAAGTAGAACGTCGTAAAAAATTTAGAAATGTTGATGCGGTACACATGCACAGCAGGGTTAGAGATAATGGAAGTATGAAAATTCAAAAGTTTCAAAAAAAAGACAGGAAAGATCGCATTAGCACAAACAAATGGAAATTATTACTCGGTGAAATAACGGAACAGCGAAAAGAGATTGAATGTATTGTTCTTATTTAAACTTTAAGTCAGAGACTTCGATCTTCTTATTCGTGTTGCCAGCTAGAATGAAAAGATTCCAAAAACTTTGTTGTGGTATGAAGTCCCATGAGACGGACACTTTTAACATGAAATTCAAGTCACGCCCTACTTAAAATTATTTTCATACAAGACCAAGGTCATCTAACCTCTCAGTCATATGAATGCTTTTGTCAGACACAGTTCCTGCAAATCCTCTTACAAATTTTAACAGGACAATAATTTTATGCCTTCTAGATGACACGTCAATGACAAAGTGATGGACAAACATCTGAGAAAGTAATTTTATTTATTAGAGAGAAAGAAACAATATTCACTTATAGGCAGATGTACGTTGCGTTGTCACGATACAAGTCCAAACAATTCAATGCGATCTTGAAGAAAAGTTAATTCCAAATATTGTTTTTACAAAAGTTTTAAAGTAAAAGTGAAAATAATGCATATGTAACAATTCCCATGAAAATAACAATCTTTCCCATGAAAATAACAATCTCTTTAAATTGTATGTGCAGTAAACCAAACCCTGGGGTGGGTGAGCGAAGCGAGCAGGCCCCCTAGTATTACTGTATATAATAAAAACAGTGTTTAAGGCCATTTTGAAATAATGACATTTTATTTAATATTAATCAGATGACTGTTATTAAATTCTGTATTTTTTTTAATTTTTTTTTTACAATTTATCGGATTATTTATAAATGTCACTGTAGTTCTGCTTATGATTATTTCAGAATTTACATTTTATTTATTGTATTTTGCTTCAAATAGTATTCTAAGGTTCTTTTCTATTGGTAGACAAGTTAATACTCTAAATGCCTAAATTATTAGTGTTGATTTGAACGTACAACCACTATCAACATTCTCTCAATACAGACCGTTTCAAATACAAAGTCAGAATACCTCAACTCTAAGCCCTTACCAGTGACCTGAATCTGCACGCTCAGGAGGTATCCCTGGCTGGAATTTGTCTTCGGATTACTTCCCCTGAAAGGGCAGCACTTCAGAATTATCAGGCTACAACAAATAGCAGCTGCAAGGTATATTCCCTTCGAGGTTTCCTCATTCAGATAAGCTACCTTTGTGAGGCAGATGCCAAGGGTTTGCTGGAAAGCCTTCACTTGTCAGGTCACGACAGGCTGTACTCAAATCACTACTTCTGAAAGACCCTAACCTGGACGAACACAGCCTTAATATTAATACTCATCAGCCATTGCTTAATGTCAGTGCACGCCAAGATGACTTCAGTGAAGTAATACCCAAACTTTGTTTCAATCATTACTTTTTCTTATTTGCAGAAAAGCCAGGAATAAATGTTAGGTATGAAATCAGACACCCTGAATAATTCAAATCAAGATCACAGAGTAAGCTTCGTATAGGGCAGTGGCTTTATATTTAGTTGTTGTAGTCTTTGTATTCGCGACTATGATGCATGTAAATACTGGGAAAACAGGTCCCAGTGGTGTCCTCTGTACAGGAGTTGTGATGTGTCTAAAAATACTTTTTAAATTCCTTTGAATATATCCTGACTTAACCCAGCCATGGGGGATGCACAAACCAGTGAGATTCTTTATGCTGGTCTCAAGTCCTGATAAATAGGAAGGGTTATGTCAAGAAGGGCATTCAGTGTAAAAATTTGCCAGATCAATTATGCGGAGAACAATATAGATTTACATAAAGGATCGGTCAAGGCCCAGGTTAACAAAGGCCACCACCAATATTAACCATCTGGGTGTGGGGGAAAATTGGGAAGGTGTGTCCGGAGGGAGGAACAGAGGAGGAAAGTTAGGAGAGTGGAGGTGAGAGTAAGGACTTTGAATGTTGGCAGTATGACTGGTAAAGGGAGAGGTTTATCCAATATGACAGAGAGAAGGAAGATTGAAATTGTTTGCTTGCAAGAGACCAGATGGAAGAGGAGTATGACCAGGTGTATTGGAGGCAGGTTCATAATGTTCTGCCATGGTGTGGATGGGAGGAGAAATGGGGTAGGGGTTGTCCTGAAGGAACAGTATGTCAAGAGTGTTCTGGAGGTGAAGAGAGTGTCGGACTGAGTGTTGATTATGAAATTGGAAACTGAAGGCGTGATGATGAATGTTATTAGTGCATATGCCTGACAAGTTGGGTGTGCGTTGGATGAGAAAGAACATTTCTGGAGAGAGTTGGATAGAGTGGTGGAGAGTGTACCCAAGGGACAGAGAGTGGTATTTGGAGAGGATTTCAGGTCTACAAGGTGGCAGGGAGACCAGCTCTATTATATGGGTTGGAGATTGTGGGACTGACAAAAAGACAGGAGTCAAGGCTGGAGATAGCAGAGTTAAAGATGTTACAATTAGCATTGGGTGTGACGAGGATGGACAGGATTAGGAACGAGTACATTGGAGAGTCAGCTCAGGTCGAATGGTTTGCAGACAAAGTCAGAGAGACGAGATTGTGTTGCTTTGTGGACATGTGCAGAGGAGAGATGCTGGGTTTATTGAAACAAAGATGCTAGAGATGGAGCTGCCAGGCAAGAGTAAAAGAGGAGGACCTAAGAGGAGGTTCATAGATGTGGCGAGAGAGGACATGCAGGTGGTGAGTGTGACAGAACAAGTTTCAGAGGACAGGAAGATATTGAAAAAGATGATCCACTGTGGCGACCCCTAACGGGAGCAGCCAGTAGAAGAGGAAGTAGTATGTACCCTGACTTGCTAAATGGTTTATGTAAGATATTGCATGAGTCAAAAAAGTGGACAAATCTAAGTTTCCATGGTCTGATTGATTGTTAGTTACCGCAGGTTACCTTTAGCTAAACATGAAACATGTTAAACTTAATATGCCAAACCTCTATTTCACAAGAATATTCACACTGTTTAATTAATCTAAGATTAAACATATAGATTCCAATAAACAATGACACATTGTAACATTTTTTATACTTATTTTCCGAGATTTCCTGTCTATGTCTATTTTGCATTCATCTCAGAATTTTTACCTAGGCTTAAATTCAACACAGACTTCCTTATGAATATTAATGATACACTGAGTCCATTTGTACCTTCCTGCTATTTCAGTTACAGAACATTTTGGTTAAACAATGTCAGCTTTCCTATATAAGCTCTGGGCAAGCAGGTTAAGAGCCATTATCTAAATAATCCTAAAATAAAACACGGAGATTAACCATTACAAGTCGTATTTAGCAGGTAAAAAAACCACACCTTTTAAAAGCATTAGAGTCTAACTGTTAACTTGCCTTGACATAGACTGGTGTCCTGTCCTGTCTTGGCTTCTTTCTCATTCCCAAGCTGATGGTTACCCTTGTTGTGTTGATGTATAAAAAATGAAAGAGTTGAGTGTGGCAGTGGTCTTTATGGTGGGCTGGTATACTTAGAGTCACCTCTAATGCTGCTGGGATGGATTACTGTGCTCACATTCTAAAACTGCATTAAGAAGGCTCAAATGATAAATGGGTGGGTTTGGGGAATATTTGTATTTTAATGTTCACTTTCCAACATCTGTGGTGGGCTGGCGCCCTGCCCGGGATTTGCTCCTGCCTTGCGCCTTGTGTTGGCTGGGATTGGCTCCAGCAGACCCCTGTGACCCTGTGTTAGGATATAGCAGGTTGGAGAATGACTGACTGACTGACTTTCCAACATAAATTGAGAAAGTACAGTTAAAAACAAATAAAATATTAAACAAGTGAAATTGGGCATCAATTCTTGTATGTTAGTTTTGCTAGAAAGTTTCTCGTAAAAATCTTTTTTTTTTCTCATATAAAACAGCTAAAGCAGCAATTAACCTGGAAGGGAAGCAGAGCTAAAACACTCAATTGCATGTGCATTTCAGCTTAGAATGACAATAGCCCAAAGCGCCTTACATGTAAAATAATATTCTTTACAGACATTCTGCAAATATTTTGTACATTTGGAAAAGTGGCTTATCAATGGTTTTAAAGCAGCTTACAGAATTCCTCTTTTTGCATACCTATCTCAAATAGAAGGATTTCTTAGCAGTTAAATTAAACTGTAGGATAGAAATAGTTAAAAAAATATAGCATGTATAGGTTTTAATTACTGTTATTTAGCAAAGCAAATGGAATTTAGAAATTCAGTTATTGCACCTGTAAAGAGAACCAAAAGTTTATAAAGTGGTGAAGTTAAATGAATTGGAGTGCCATTAGTTAATGGAGCTTGGTTTGGCTGAGGGATCCTGAAATGTAAGTTGAGGCTTATGTTTTCATGAATTCATGCCATGATAATGGTGCATTTTATAATCAGAAGTGTAGTTCTAGAAAAGCTGCCAACTCGCAAAAAGCAGAAACAGATACATTGATACCACATCTATCAGCTGCTAGTTGTGATGCACTGTCCCTCACATTTTTTTGAATATCATTAATTGGTAAATATATTAAATATCTGAACAGAAGTACCTTTTATGAGCACACTGAAGAGACAATCGTGTATGCAATCATTAATAATAAATCAAACTTTAAACAGTAAACAACTTTTAATCACCAAATTAGAATTCACATGCTTAAAATTAAAGTCAAAAGGATATGTTGATACTTATCTAAGAGGCGATCAACAGAACAATGATGGAAGTTTGTACTTTAGAGCATAAATTGGAGTGCTCATACAATAGAGACTTCACTAGCAGGTGTTGCACTGATTAAATTTTCTTGCACAATTTTGTCATCAAAAGCACCATTTTTTCAAAGGCCAACATCAAAGCAATTCAAGTTGCGGATTTTGTCAGACCAGACCAGGATGAAAATGAAAGAGAGGGCAGTATTGGAGAGACCTGAGAACTTCCAGTCTAATATGTAGCATTGTTAGATCACTACCTAAGAAATACTGCACCAGGTCGCCTGCTTGTATCAGACTGTAATACTAGAAAGCCAAAAGAGGGCAGCTCACAAATTGCCCATCCACCTATCAATTTTCCTAACCTGTATGTCCAGGACAGGGTCAATGGGCATCTGGAGTCTATCCTAGCAACCAATGAGCACAAGGCAGGATCAAAGCCTGGAGAGGACACCAGTCCATCACAAGGTAAGCACACACTCAAGGAAGCACACTAACAGCATTTTAGCAACAGCAGTTCACCTAACCTGCATGCTACCCTCAGTTGTGTACAGGAAATTTAGCTGAACTGTTAAACTATTGCAGGATAAAAATAAAATCAGGACATGACATTCCAAAATTTTAACTACAAGCATTTCACAGTTCCAATAAACTACAACAATTAGTTGAAGAGCATAGGCATTCCTTTAAAACAATAGGACCATACATGCCCATTAAAAATGACCAATTGTTAAAGGTTGGATAAAAAGTGACATTTGTGCTTTGAGCATGTGGATCATACTGATATGGATCTTTGTAGTGATACATGTTTATTAGTGAACAGTTTTTCAGGAGACTGAAAATTTCTGCTCATTCATTTTTTCTAAACCTACTTAATAAACATTCCATATTGATTTGTTTCAGTAATTCACATTTGAGGGGTATTTAAACATTTATCGTCAATGTCTGATCAATTGTGTCTACATCTTTTAGTGCATTCTGTGTGTCAGGCATAATTTGAAATATTCTGTTTGCCTTTCTTTCTCAAAGTTCATTGCAACACTTTAATTGCTTGCATTCATCTTGATGTATTTCAAAATGCAGACAGTTCAATATCTGGTAGTAATGAGTCTGATGAGGGAACTATATATGGTGATGAAGGAAACATTTGCTCTGGCATTAAACATTTCTTCTTCTTCTTTAGCTATTCCCATCTTTATATTGGAACATAGATTTTGACTACACTCTCTTGGGGTCCACTTCAGAGGCTGTTTCAGCTCCATAGATCATTGCTGGTCTGACTACCACCTTACAGATTTTGTCCCTTCATTGTAACATGTATCCCTTTATCACATTAATCTTTCAGTCGGATAGCAACTTCAAATAGTTTTTTAGCTTTGCTTTGATGCTCATCTGTAAAGACTACTCAATAAAATGGGTAAAAAAAAAAATAACTATCAAAAGGATGTTGTTATTAAATACAAGAGTTCCTCATTTAATTCTTCATACCATTAGCATCTATTCCAATCAATTAGATAGAATTCTTTATTGTCATTATGCATACACATAATGACATTTTGTGTTGGTAGGACTCAGCTTCAAAGCAGAATTGCATAATTGTATAATTACAATTACATAATTGTAATACCTCCTATAAAAGCAATGGTTAGAATCTTAGCATATACAGTTGTGCTTGAAAGTTTGTGAATCCTTTAGAATTTTCTATATTTCTGCATAAATATGACCTAAAACATCATCAGATTTTCACTCAAGTTCTAAAAGTAGATAAACAGAAACAAATTAAACAAATGAGACAAAAATATTATACTTGGTCATTTATTTATTGAGGAAAATGATCTATTACATATTTGTGAGTGGCCAAAGTATGTGAACCTCTAGGATTAGCAGTTAGTTGGAAGGTGAAATTAGAGTCAGGTGTTTTCAATCGATGGGATGACAATCAGGTGTGAGTGGGCACCCTGTGTTATTTAAAGAACAGGGATCTATCAAAGTCTGCTCTTCACAACACATGTTTGTGGAAGTGTATCATGGCACGAATAAAGAAGATTTCTGAGGGCCTCAGAAAAAAGAGTTGTGGATGCTCATCAGGCTGGAAAAGGTTAAAAAACCATCTCTTAAGAGTTTGGACTCCACCAATCCACAGTCAGACAGATTGTGTACAAATGGAGGAAATTTTAGACCATTGTTACCCTCTCCCGGAGTGATCGACCAAGAAAGATCACTCCAAGAGCAAGGCGTGTAATAGTCGGCGAGGTCACAAAGGACCCCAGGGTAACTTCTAAGCAGCTGAAGGCCTCTCTCACATTGGCTATTGTTCATGTTCATGAGTCCACCATCAACACTGAACAACAATGGTGTGCATGGCATGGTTGCAAGGAGAAAGCCACTGCTCTCCAAAAAAAACATTGCTGTTCATCTGCAGTTTGCTAAAGATCACGTGGACAAACCAGAAGGCTATTGAAAGAACATTTTGTGGATGGATGAGACCAAAATACAACTTTTTGGTTTAAATGAAAAGCGTTATGTTTGGAGAAAGAAAAACACTGCATTCCAGCATAAGAACCTTATCCCATCTGTGAAAAATGGTGGTGGTAGTATCATGGTTTGGGCCTGTTTTGCTGCATCTGGGCCAGGACGGCTTGCCTTCATTGATGGAACAATGAATTCTGAATTATATCATAGAATCCTAAAGGCAAATGTCACGACATCTGTCCATGAACTGAATCGCAAGAGAAGATGGGTCATGCAGCAAGACAATGACCCTAAGCACACAAGTCATTCTACCAAAGAATGGCTAAAGAAGAATAAAGTTAATGTTTTGGAATGGCCAAGTCAAAGTCCTGACCTTAATCCAATCGAAATGTTGTGGAAGGACCTGAAGCGAGCAGGTAATGTAAGGAAACCCACCAACATCCCAGAGTTGAAGCTGTTCTGTACGGAGGAATAAGCTAAAATTCCTCCAAGCCGGTGTGCAGGAATGATCAAAAGTTACCGGAAACGTTTAGTTGCAGTTATTGCTGCAAAGGGGGGTCACACCAGATACTGAAAGCAAAGGTTCACATACTTTTGCCACTCATAAATATTTAATATTCGATCATTTGTCTTAATAAATAAATGACCAAGTATAATATTTTTGTCTCATTTGTTTATCTGGTTTCTCTTTATCTACTTTTAGGACTTGAGCGGAAATCTTATGATGTTTTAGGTCATATTTATGCAGAAATAAAGAAAATTCTAAAGGGTTCACAAACTTTTAAGCACAACTGCACTAATGCTGGAATCAGAGTTCGAGACAGAGTTGGAATTGGAAAAAATTACAGTGCCTTCACAAAGTATTCAGATCCCCTCACTTTTTCATATTTTGCTTTGTTGCAGCCTTACGCTAAAAACATTTCAATTAATTTTTCCCAAATCAAGCAACACTCAATACCCCAGAATCTTTGCATATATTTTTTTAAATAAAACACTGAAATATCACACAAGTATTCAGACCCTTTACTATGACACATGAAATCTGGCCCAGATCATTACCGAGATGTTTCTACATCATGTTTGGAGGACCACCTCTCACAGTTGACAATGTGTATCACTGCAAAAATCAAGTCATGATGCTGAAGGAATTACTTTTAGAGCTTTGAGAAAAGATTATGTCACAACATAGATCTGATGAAGGTTACAAAAAATTTCTACACATTGAAGGTTCCCAACAGCACACTTGCCATCATAATTCTGAAACGGATAAGTCTGTAACAAACATGACCCTTCCTAGAGTTGCAGGCCTGGCCAAACTGAGCAACTATTGGGAGAAGAGTGTAAGTAAGAGAGGTGACCTAGAACCTTACTCTATCTGAGCTCCAGAAAACTTGTGTGGAGTTAAGAGAAATGTCCAGAAGAACAACAATCACTACAGCACTCCACCGATCTGGGCGTTATCACAGAGTAGCCAGACAAAGCCTTTCCTCAGCAAAAGACACATTCAAGCCCATTTAGAGTTTGCAAAAAACACTGAAAAATGAGATTCTCTGGTGTGATGATGCCAGTATCAGCACCTTGTCTGGAAGAAACCAGGCTGCAACATAATGAAAGGTGAAAAAGTAAAGGAGACTGAATATCTTCTGAAGGCGCTGAATGTGATAAAAGCTATCAGTCTTCTCCAGTCTTCCAGAAACCAAGCAAGATACCCCCATTCTAAAGTAGTACTTACTATTTATTTCTGCAAGGTTATTATTTACACAGTTTGGTTACAACCAATGCTTGAAATCAAGGTCACTTACAAGTGAACATTACATTTTCATAAATTATTTTAAAAGTGGAGCCCTGCTAGTTAAATGGGTTTGCTCAGAATTTCACAATAAATTGATGGTCAGTAGGAGCCATGGCTCAGTCTTGGCAACTTTTGTTAATGTGTCTCTTTCATCTGAAAAACCTAATACACCGTAAAGGAGAAGACGAGGAAAAAATGCTGTGTACTAGCTAAGGTTCAAATCATTCTTTGTAAAAAATCTTAAGTTTATGCATTTATTATAGTTTTAATATTTGAGATATTTTCACTTTGTCATTCTCGTGATTTGCTTTGCCCAGTTTTACTGTACTTCTGAATACCATTTTTATGATCAGCTGCCTTGTATTATGACCACCTGCCTGTTTCTTTACCACTATTTTGGATTGTTTAATGTTAATATGAATGACTTTTTATTTTAAGCAAATAATTAATCTTTAGTTTCTTTTTTATTTCGTTTTGTTTTTTTAATTTCAAACCAAAGTCCTATCTGAATCCACCCTTTCCACATGACGCAAGTGACCTGTGAGATATAATGAAAGTCAGTTTCACACTTCGCCCTTGGACTTGGCATTCACACCACAGGAGTCAACTTCTGAGTGTTGCACTGAACAGACGGTGTGACCTGAAGGTGCGTCTGGTCAGCATGAGTTTGACAGCTGGGAGTAAATTGTGCGCCATATTGCAAAATCTTAGCCACTCAGCCACATTGCAGAATTTGCTCTCATTTCTAGTGGAGATTAACACACTTGTACTAACAATACCTAACTAAAGTATTGCATCTATTTTAGTTATTTTAGTGTCAATACCTAACTAAAGTATTGCATCTATTTTAGTTATTTTAGTGTTTGGGATGATCTTTGGCTCTGCCACATCCCTTCATAAGCTTCTTTCATCCGATTAGAGCAGAACGGGAAAAATGCAGAATTTTAGCAGTGTCTATTAGCTTACTTTTCAATCATTCTTTGTGAAAGTTAGGTTATGAATTTATTATAGTTTGAATATTTCTGAGTCTGTGGTGGGTTGGCACCCTGCCCAGGATTGCCTTGTGCCCTGTGTTGGCTGGGATTGGCTCCAGCAGACCCCCGTGACCCTGTATTCGGATTCAGCGGGTTGGAAAATGGATGGATGGATATTTCTGAGTTGTTTTAATTTTGCCATTTTTCCTGGATTATTTTAAGTAATGTTTTTCACTTAGTTACAATGTAATAGTGTTGGTCATTCCTTTGTATACTACTACATGCATCCATTAATCTACTTCAGGACTGTAGGGAGACCATCTAGACAGCATCACACAGGACACAACCAAGCCTAAAGTAGTATGTTCATATATCAGCATATTTTCTAATACATTTATCAATTTCTGAAGCACCAAATACAAATAAAATAATTTGAAAATATTGAAAAAAATCTCCTAAAACAGAGCAACTGAGAGAAATGAGGAACAGCAGCTCCAAAATGATCAAGGAAAAATCTGACTGACCTTAAAAATGTATATTCCTTTTGCAATCAAATTAGATTTTATTCATGCTTTTAAAGAGTTTTCATCAGTATTCTGCTTCCTAACTGGTATGCTACTGTGGTCATAATTTTAAAATGTACTACTTGTCCTACATTACATTTTAATTTATTTTTGGAAACAGTCAGAATGAGAGAATAAAGCTTTCACTTGGACTTAAAACATTGTTTCATCACATTTTTAGTTTCTCCATGGAAAGAAGTATTAACAATAAAACAAAGGGATCATTCTGATAACCTAAAAACAGGTTTTGAGCATTTTTAGAAATGTTTGTCTGTGATAAAATAAATATTTTGCATGCAGTAACTCCTGAATGAATAGACCAGTTCTAGTCATCAAGCTGATTAGGTTTTGGGTGAAACTTGTAAAAGTTCCTATTTTTTAAAAATGAAACCAACACCAAGTCATGCCGCTTCTCACAAGCACACAAAATCTGGCATGAAAGACATTCAACCCAAAGCTCCATCTTGTGCAAGTGCAATTCCAGGAAGCTGAACTGGAATTACTACCCAACACTGATTACACGTTATACCCTTTTCTTTAAACTACTAGTATGTTTTATTTGATTGTTGCAGGTATTTTCTTTGTGTTTAAAACATTTTTTTCCATTTCAAGTTTATATTATGGTATCGTCAGTTTTTGAATAATGAGACCATCTCAGCTGCATGACTGTAGTGCCATTTTCAACTCTGCCTCCTCTAACTTGTAACTACGGTAATTTTTAACATCTTAAATGAAGGAAACCACAAGTAAGGGAGTTAATACAAAACTGAAGTAACTAGAAATGAATTGATTAAATCATTTATTACTAAAATTTAAACCAGAAATCTTTGAAGACCAAATTTTTAATATTTTTACTAGCCGTTACCTGTCTAGGATGGGTTCAAACTAAGTAATCAATGTAGACTCCAGCATTAACATTTGCAGTACACCATTTATTGGAATGTAGTTTATAATGCATGTAGTAATAAAATGCATGGCATTTGTCATTCTAACAGATGGCACATCTCAAACATTTGTAGTAATAAAATTCATTACTACAAATGTTTATGATGTGCCATCTGTTAGAATTACCAATACAACGCTAATGTTTCTGTTATGTGGCATTGTTACGGGATTCATCAAAGCAATGTTAATGTTTGTGATGCGCCATTGGTTAGAATGACAAATGCAATGCATTTTTTATTACTACAAATATGTGTGATGTGCCATCAATTGGAATGGCAGAGACATAGCAACTGGACAGCCACACAGATAAATAGAAACTTATCCTTTTATTAAGGTGGATTTACATTAAAATATGTATTACGATTTCTTTAAATAGATTCCTCTTTAAAGTGGCATTGCATCATGGATATATTTTGTTAAATTCACACCATATACCATTATCATGTGGTAAATATGGAGAAAGTCATTTGCTAGCCATATCAGATTTTTTTTTCTTTTAGTCCATGAACTGGTAACTTAGAGTATATGCTTATCTTTAAGTTATTTTTTTACAAGATTATACTCCCAAACAAAACAATATATCCAGATAAACTGCTGGTGCCAAAATGACAAGAATAAATCAGATAAATAAATAGGCAGGGGGAAGCCTATCAGGATAGAGCAGGATGCCAGAGACTGTTTAAAATTGAGCACATCACTGCATTATTTTCTCAACTATAAGACATTTTGTTTAATGTGATTGTATTAAATAAGTTCCTGTCCTTATTTTGTTCATAATTCCTAGGCTTTTCGGTCCAACAATTGAATTGGTAATTCACTCTTAGGACAATTAATGGATCATAACTTAGAAAATGCTGTATACTAAGAAGCTACAGAACAAGTCATAGTAAATTACAAGAGAGAAATGTTGGATTTATGTTAAAGTACCATGGAATTAAATATTAATATACAGGAACAACCAAAGCAACATATGAACAATTTGAATGCAATATTTGTATTTATTGTATCTGTTTAATTAAAAAAAGTTAGCATTGTTTTTATTGGCAACCTGTCTTTATTTCTCGACAGACTAAGTAAATCAATAATAAACCACAGGTTAACTTACTATTTAAAATGAAGCAGATACTCAAATGCATGAAGGAATTTTGTTTCAGCTTTTAAAAAGCATTGTTATGACTAAAGGTAAAATGATTCTGAAGTACCAACTTAAATAAATAAGCCTGAAACTACAGAGAATACTGCATTATGTATTTCTTCAGGGACACTAAACTACGAAACAAGCTAATCATTAACAACCACAGATTTTTGGCAATAATTTGTTCTCCTCAAATTCTAAAGATACTGTACCGCTCATCACCAAGATTACAACCCTAAAGCAATTAGTGAAATCCACTTTTCTCATTGCTTATTTAAGTAAAACTCTTCTTTATACCTCATTAGTTATTCTAATTCCACTAAATGATCTTAGTTGACTATTGTGTTGAACTGTATCACAATTGCAAAATTTTGTCCTGGTCATTTCCTATTTTGAATTCAATTTGTGGGATAATTAGATAATGTATTAGATAATCACCGCCTTCTCATAGTCTTTTAGAGACAAAAGCAATCAACGTCATGTACATTTCAGTTGATAAAATCATTCAGAAATGGGTATTTTCTGTGGTAAAGTGGATTTGATTTCCTGGGCATTTTTTATTTGGCTCTCGTGTTTTACATTTACATGATGGAGACACTCAACTGGATTCTCCTCTCAAGAGCACACTGTTGTGTCCATCTGCTCATTTTAATTGTAAACCGCATGTTTTGTACATATGCTGAATGAATTTATAAAGTGCAAAATTATAATAAACAAGTGAACTGTGAAAACAAATCGTGAAAACAAACAAATAAACATCATTTTGACTCCACAATCGTCATTTTTAAAAATATCCATCCATCCATCCATCATCCAACCCGCTATATCGTAACTACAGGGTCACGGGGGTCTGCTGGAGCCAATCCCAACCAACACAGGGCGCAAGGCAGGAGACAAACCCCGGGCAGGGCGCCAGCCCACCGCAGATTTTTATAAATGTGTTGATTAAAAATGTATATTGCTGCTTTTTAAATCTACATAATGAGTTGGATCAAAGTGTCTAATCAGTCATTAGTTTAATGAAATGCCACAGATCAGTGTTAAAAATCAATACTTATATAAAAAGCATTTTAGGCTTCACCCATACATCCAGTTGAAGGGAAGCTTTAACAAGTGGCAAGTTATAGCAAAACACCACTAAACATCTTCCATAGCCGTATGATCAGATATCTACCCAGATTTGTAAACACACAAGCAGCTCTCAGTGTAATGTGAAAGCAATGACATTTTTTACAAACACAGAAGACATTTATCTGGATACAATATACTGTGTGCAATTTTACAACATATTGATAAGGCTAAAAAAGTTCACTTTGCAACAAAATGAAGCAAATATTAAGGGCTCACCACCACATTCACAGATCCAAAAGCATGCTTTAAAACACAAATCAGAATTGGAATCACATTTATTGGTCAAATATGCTCGCATGCAAAGAATATTGCTGCAGTATTTTGATAACTTTCCAAGTTACACGACAGACATGCACACAATTGATAACTACACACCCGTAGAGACCCGCAGATAAATATAAGACAAAGAATGTGAACATAAACATACAAAGTGCAAGGCAGTGCAAAAAATACTGAAATAATACTGAATTACGCATTAACTATATGTTAGAATATTGCAAGAAAGGGGGTTTGCCCAGACTGAGCAAAAATAGCTGACTTAGCCATTGATGAGCTTGATGGCATGTGGAAAAGGAACTGTTCTTATACCTGCTTGAGTTGGCATAGTTTAGTCTACAACATCTGGCAAAGGGGAGAATTGTGGGCTGGATGCGAGGGGTCGTGATGATTTTTCCTGTCCACTTCATTACTGGAAAAGTACAGGTCCAGTAAGGTGGAATGTCTGGTGCTAGTCTTCTTTTCAACAGACCTGACTATTCATTGTAGCTTGTCCTTGTCATGTTTAGGTGCTGATCCAAGCCACACTGCAATGTATGCGCTTAGAACAGAGTTGATGATTGCTGTGTAGAACTGAGTCTGCAGATCCTGTGGCATATTGAACTCCCTCAGCTGTTGCAGGAAGTATACTTGCTACTATGTCTTTTTTATTATGGAATCTATGTTGGACTTCCAAATCAAGCCCTGGATGATTATTGATCCCAGAAACATGACCATTTCCACAACTGAAATACTATTACTAAATATGGAGAGGACAGGTAATTTTGGGGGGCCCTTGAGATGTCCACTATGATCTCCACAGTTCACCAAAGAGCCAGCTGCCCAACCTCCCTTCCATATGCAGACTCAATCACCATTTCTTACGAGTCCAATTATGTTTGTGTAATATGCATATTTACATTTCCACAACTGTAATACTATTATTAAATATGGAGAGGGCAGGTGATTTTGGGGTGCCCTCGAGATGTCCGCTATGATCTCCACAGTTTTGAGTGTGTTTAGCTTCAAATTGTGCTGATAACACCAAAGAGCCAGCTGCCCAACCTCCTTTCCATATGCAGACTCATCACCATTTCTTATGAGTCCAATTATGTTTGTCTCATATGAATATTTGAGGAGTATGTCTGAGGTGTCTTTAGAGTGAGTATTAAGGGAGAAGAGCAGTTCGGACAGCACACAACCCTACAGTAGCATCAGTGCTGATTGCCCGAGAGTCAGAAATGAGTTCCCCAGTTTCATCCGCTGTTTCCTGTTTGACAGGGAATTCGTAGTCGAGTGACAGGTGGAGTCAGGGGTAGAAAGCTGGTTGAGTTTGGAGTGGAAGAGTTCAGGGATGATTGTGGTAAACTACTAAACTTACATCCACAGACAGGATCCTTGCATAGGGCCCTGGACTGTCAAGATGTTGCAAGATGTAGTGCAGACCCATATTGACTGCATTATACACTGACTTGTTTGCTCAGGAGTCAAAATGAAGGGGGTGCAACAGGGGAACAGTGATTATCTTCAAATGAGCTAACACCAGCCTCTCAAAGGTTTTCATAACCACAGATGTCAAAAGCAACAGGTCTGTAGTCATTCAGTACTGTTATGCAAGATTCTTTGTATGTATATGTAAGAATAAAAAAGCATTACATGAAATAATTCAAGAGATCAAGGCCTAACACTGAAGAGAGATCTATATAAATCCATCATAATGAATTTCAAAGCTCCTGTCCTTAGGTTTCTGGTTTCATCCTTTAATTACTACTTTAGAACTGTACTTCACAAGGAGTTAACAGTGAAATTTAAATCACGCTCTCTCTTTGTATTTTAAGAACATACTGTATCTGACAAATCCATTAAATATTAGCTTCATTTTTCCAACATGATGTGGGCTGTTTGTCATGCATAAATTCAAAGTTTTGGACATGCTGAAATTGAGGAAGAGGCAGGGAAGTAACATTGCCAAAGCTGAACTGAGATTCAAATTCAGAAACTGCTGTTGACAAATTTATACAAGTTCACAATACTCTCTTTTTATAATTGTTATGCTATTTTTCGTATATAATTCTACTCATGGCATTAAAATCAAGATGGATTGGCTTATAGCTATCACTCTAAAATACATAAACAATCAGGACACTATTTTTGACTGATCGTTTTAATTGAAAGTGCAGTACTATTAACCATATCCTGCAAACAGCAGATACCATAAAATTAGAAGTTCAGACATTAAGGTTACTGCAAAATTTGCCACAATTAGTTGCTGTCAGTAAGTTGTAGCAGATTTACCTGCCTTCCCGAGTCAAATTCACACCATTTTCTTGATTCTGAATAAATTATATTTACGCAACAATGGGGCGTCATAGAGACATAACCCAATAAACTCACTAGCAGTACGCAGTCACAATATTCTAATTCCTTTCGTTGCTGATTCCACGAACTCAAGGAGATGAACCTTGTGGAATATCTTGGTCAAAATCAGCTAATGGCTACCAAATAAATCGTTGTTTCAAATAACTATAAATTGAAGCTATTTTTAAAGAGAAATTCTGATTACTGAGTAATTTCATAATTAATATTGTTTTCAAGCTAATCTACTGTCTACAACAGTTTTTATAAACTCTTCCTCTTTGGTGTTTAGCAACTACTCCACACTACCGTGAGAAACAAAATGAAAAACGTCAGCCGTACGATACATTTCCAGAATGAAATCACAACTAAGTGGGAGTGGTCACATATAAAGTGTGTTTTTGTGTGTATCAGTAGTGACTCAAAGTGTCCGTGTTTTAGCAGTCGTGGGCATTTTTAGATACAGTACCATAAATTGCACTTTTCAGCTCGATGTACTCATCTCGTTCGCAACATTTCTCTTGCAATATCGAGAAAACAGCACAAAATTCATTCAGACGCACTGCTCTTTAGCAGCAATGCATTTTTCTTTTCGGTCCTTGAGTTTGTGTTTATTAACGTTACAAAAACCATGAGGCTGCGACTGGTGATCCGCTTAGAGTATTTCGGCGTAAGACGCTCTGCCTTGTGTGGCGACCAAAAAGCAACTCACTGTTATCAGGCGCTCTCCAAGGTGCTGAAATGCACCTCTCACATTCGCGAGCTTCCAATGGATGGCTGTGAGTTAGAAATGAACAAGGAATTAAAGAGAATTCAAAAATTTGTACCTGTTCAGCACCTTGAAAGCAAATCCTACAGCTCGGGGTCGGGATGCTGTTCTCGCTGCTGCAGTCCGAGTGCGAGGGCTGCACTTTGTAGGAACCCTCCCCGTTCACTGCCTTGACGCTGTCCTCGCCGCTACAGCCGCTGTGTCCCTCTCCTGGATTGAGCTCCTCCTGCCGGGTAAGTCCCGGGTGATGCTGCTGCTGCTCCTCCACTTGCCAGTCACTTGCGCGACGGTCCGTTGAGCTGCTTTGGACGCCCGCTGTAGCGCCTCCTTTCGGTTCTGGCTCGGTGCCCCTGTAGACCGGACCCGCCTCTGTCTCCAAGCTCATAATAAGGGATAGGAATAAAGCAGCGCGTCACGAAATTAGCACATCCTGCGGTGGAACAGAGACACAACGTGAAAAAGGCAAAAAATTAGAAAAAATATTAAAAGAGACGAAAGTGAGGTTACATAGGCTCCGCAAAGTTGGAGAGAAACCGACTCTCACGTGCGCGGTCGGTTTCAACAGTGGACGGCCGTTCTCCAGGCAGCTTCATGTCCTCACAGACTGCAGTTTGTACGATGTGGAGCTGGAAACCGATACCAGTTGGAAAGCTGGAATCTCCTCGCCAGGGTCGCGTTTCCAAGGAAACCAGGGATTTAATATAAAGGCAGGCGAAACTTTCCAGGCACAGAGCGGCGTAGCGCGCTCCGCAGAGCCCTTCGCCGCTTTTGCTACTGGTGCCACACCGTATGTAGGGACGGCAGCAGGCTTCGCTCATCTCCACGCACACATGGGGCTGGTCATAGGTAAATTCTGCGGGAGCCATCCATCCGTGCGGTGGGAGGGATCGGCTATGGGCTAGCTATCCTCTCAGGTTCCCAGAGCTGTTCTCGCTCTGCAGGACGAGATTGCCTGCTGACCCAGTGCCACAGAAAGGTGGAAGGTAGTACGTCTGTGTGTGTGTGTGTGTGTGTGTGTGTGAGCACGGAAGGGATGGGCTTAGATAAAAAGTACAGTGGGGCGTACGTAGAATAATTAATTGAAATATGAAAAAGGTGCGTGTGTGAGGCTGTAAGCCTAACTGGCAAAGCAGAGATGGCTGTCCATATTCAAAATGTAATTCTTTAGTATGTATTTTATATTAATTAAATGACAATAGATTAAAACATGTACATTATAATTAAAATACTGTGTTTCTTGAATTATTTTCCCACTCAGGTTGCTGATTTCAAAAAGGCAACCTTACAGCAACTGCAAGTGAAGCACAATGATGATTCAAATATCACAAAACTGTCATCACATCACTGGCCTCAAGCACAGTCTTGATTATATCAAATTGATCAAATCTCCAACAGTAAGAACTAAACAGATTTACCATTTGAGCCCATTTTACATCTGAACTGACTGGATTGCCCCCATTTCAAAATTCTACGCATCTACTTTAATCCACACATTGATTATTCAGGGGATTTATTCATATTGATTTGGGTGGTACATGTAATATTTATTTTACAATAAGGAGAAATATGTGGCCAAATCACAAAACGTTGCAATTGTTTTGAATCCTAATGTTACTATAATTTCATTATTGTGCTTGAGTATGTTTAAAATTTGAAAAAAGCCAATGAACTAAAAAAAAGTCTCACTTTTAAAAAATAAAGGCGCCAGAGTGATTCTTCAGAATGATGCCATAGGGGAACCATTTTTATATCACTGAAAAAATGTCCAAATGAAGGTTAGAGAAAGAGCCATAATTTATTGAGTCCCGTGACAGGTTCCATGAATAACAATTAACATATGATAAAACCACTGGGGTTCCTGATTTTATAAGGACTTTCACTGCATACAGTCACAAAGACCAAGTTCAGGATTTCTTGATCTGTTGTATCCTGCTAGGATTAAAGACTTCTCTTTTGTCCACATATTATTAATGTTTTGGAGCATAAGAATAACATTTAATATGCAAAGAACCCTACCTGAATTAAATGGTTCTTTGTCAAGCATGGGTTCTACAAGGAACCACACAAGCCAGTAAATAGCCATTTTAGAATCAGCGTTTCTAAGAGTGCATGATGAATACATTTGATGCCTAACTTAAAATTAAATGATATTTACATTGACTGGATGAAATTTCTACTTTGAAAACATTCAGTCATTTGTAGTGTTGTAAAACATTTTAGCGCACCGACTGCAAATGTCTTCAATTTTAAATGTATATTGTCAGGTTTTATCTTAATATATTGAATCTTAGTTGTATAGTAACAGCTACCCCCTGCCACCTCCACCTAAATTACCCATTAGTACTGGATATGACAGCATGAAGAGTTATAATGATTTTTTTTTTTGGCCAGACAAGAGTTAGTGAAGAGTTTGTTGAAGAGAAGAGACAAGAAAACAGCCAGCCGTTTATCACACAGAGTCTAGTTTACCCAGCAGCTCCTTTATCTAGGCAAGAATTACGTCCTGAGCAGTTGGACTAGCAGGAGAAAAATTGAACCAAGGACACGCTTTCTGGTCCTATAGATGGGACATTAAAACATTTGAAAAATTTTGATGAGGCTGAAAAAGCTTGCCAAACCTATTCATCTAATTTCTCCAAAATCACATCAAGTCGAGTTTTGAAAGTCCCTAAATGTTTGCGCTATGCCTCTCTATGTGATTAATTGCATGTGTATTTGGTTCTTTGTGTGAATGAACTAAAATATGGCACAGAAATAATGGGCAATTCATCTTAAACTTTAAAGAAAAGCTTGCTTGGTTTTACAAATATGTATTTAGTAAGGAACTGAGGTTACTAGATAGATAGATAGATAGATAGATAGATAGATAGATAGATAGATAGATAGATAGATAGATAGATAGATAGATAGATAGATAGATAGATAGATACTTTATTAATCCCAAGATAGATAGATAGATAGATAGATAGATAGATAGATAGATAGATAGATAGATAGATAGATACTTTATTAATCCCAAGGGGAAATTCACAAATAGATAGATAGATAGAAATTAGTAGAAATACACTATATAATACATACATAGATATGAGCAGAAAGATGCTATATAATACATAGATGGATATATATGAGCAGAAATCACTAATAGATCCACAAGATTTATCGGTATGAGCAGAAAGGCACTATAGAATATATAGATAGACAGTAATCCCAGAAATCCAAATTAAAAGTTTATATTGTGTTGAATTTCTGGGATTACTGTCTAATGGCTATAATTAGGTAAAATGTCTGTTTCTTGATGTTCTCCCTGTAAATAATCAAATAAATGCACTCAGGATACTTGCACTATCAAACATGCAGGTCATTGGCAGGTGTTTGGTAAGGTGCTGTTACTATAAAAGGAGGCCAGTCCAAATTTGGGCTTTAGTTTGCTGGGATAGCCTATAAGGGCTTGAGAATTGTATGGGTTGATGAATTTTAGGTACTACATTCTATCACATCACCCCCATTACCTGGAGTTAAAAGAAGCTCATCATCCCACAAGTTACTAAAGAGGTTGGTTATCGGCAAGGGCACAGAACCATAAAAATCTCCAAAATGTTCAGGAAACCAGGACAAATACAAAAATGGCAGTTAAACCAGCAGGGAGAATTCTTTCATAGTTTAATACCTACAACAGTTTATTTTATAAATTATTATATAACTAAAATTTATGGCAAGCCGGCAATTATAAATTTTAATCTAGCGGAAAGTGAATGCTTACCTGAATTCAGCCTAATATTTAAAATAACCGACCACTTTTGAAAATAAAACACTGTTCATCTCTCAGGCAGGAATAACATTACCCTATTAATAACCACAAAATAATCACAATTACACAGCTGATGGATGAATGAAACCCCTAAAAAAACATTTCAAAATACATTAGTAGGTCTTTCCAATATGTACCACTTTTGAAAACAGAAGCCACAAGGGTCAGTCATTTAAATAGAAAGCCACTGGCAAGCATCAGAACAATAGGAGAAGCCACAGTTTGAACGATCAGGAGTTTTCATTGATGTAAACTGGACACCTTCTCTGTGAGGTCTGGTTAATGGCTCTTTAAAAAAAAACATCAAATCTGCACTGGGTCTTACAAGCTGTAGGCTCCCACGATGTGACTCTCAAAAAGATGGTAAAGAGACGTCAAAGAGATGTTAATTCTGATAAAAAGAAAGGAGTAGACATACGGTAAATGACTCCAGGCATATTTTTCTTATTAATTTGCATTCAAAGCACATCCTATGGTATATCATTAAAATAGTTGGTTGGGCATCACATTTGGAGATGAACTAAACCAAAAAGAACTCACTAAAAATTAGATGTGTACAAATAAACACATTTTCATGATATAGTTTTATTGGAGATAATCAAATGATTATCTAAGAATATTTAAAGTTAATGCATCATGTTTCATGAAAACAGTATAATCAAATCTAGTCTAATCTACCAATGAGTATTTAAATGCTTAGATTCCTAAATACTTGCCTCTCACTCTTGAAGACTGAAGATTGTCTTAGACTGCTGAAGTTTTTCAAGGGTTTGGACCAAACCATTTTTTTCTGGGGTCATTTGGCCAGTTATTATAAAAGGAAAGATAGCATTATATTTTGAACTTCTTTTTACAAAAATGCAAATATACTTTTTGTTTTATATTTTACTGATCCGACTTAAACCAAGTAATCAGAGTTGACCTAGCATCTGGGCCCACTTTCTGTAGTGGGCTTAAATGAAACTCCCTGCAGCTGTATTAAAAAATCACTCACAGTTTGCTGATGGAATTGCATTCACTCCGGCCTTAATTTAGTGGCTCTCATTCAAATTCATCAGACTCGCTTGGCAAATCAGTGATGCAACAGTGCTTATTCTTCAATTGAGTCAAATGAACTAATGCTTTGCATTGATCCACTAACCAAATTATATTAGCAAATGTGACCACCAACGACACATCACTTGATAACAATTAATGGCAAGCCAGAGCCGAGTATCAAATTGACAAATTGTAGTATTTGGAAAGTATTACTAGCACATTCACATCTGTAGCCTATAAACATCCAGAACTAGCTATCAGATCTACAGCCAGATAACAGAACAAACAATAATAGTAAAAATCCCCAAATTCTTAACTAATGTAAATTAGGATTCAGTTGACAGCAAATACCAATATTTCTGTTTTTTTATGGTCTTTGTGTGTTTTGGATCACTAAGGAGGAAACCCTTGCTATCTGCTCATCAGAATAATTGGTGTCGGGGTACAAACTTATTCATGGAGGCCACCTCAGGCATCTTCAGTAAGCCTTATCAGAGCAGGAGGATCAAGAGTTGTGAACATGCTTAAGAAATAGCAAAGAGTAAGTGCTTATGATCCACCACAGGGTGACACATCAAGGACAAGATTAAAGCATTGACCCTTCATGGGATGGAACAGTCTTTCCACTGGCAAGAATATTTAGGATTCACCCAAGTGGTTGTGAACAAATAAATAGATAGAAAAATAAATAAATAGATAAGAGGCCAGCATATTTAGGCCCAAGGTCATCCACTGGAGACAATCACTGTTAATTTAGGAGCCATCCAATGAGAAAGACTTTGAATGCTGTGCCTATTATTAATGGAAGTTCAGGGGATACAGTGATGGCTGGAGCTTGCAGTAAAGAGCAGCACTGGTCAGCTGTATTTCTCTGACATGCATCTTGTACCCTAGTAATGTGATATCCAGTATGGCTATAAATCAACCCTCTGTTATTTGCTACAAAGGAAGTTCCTAATTGTGACTTCTTTTGGTGAGGAGATAGAGTGTACACCTCCTCCTTGTGTCCACATGGGTCTCCTCATGTTATTTATGGTTATTGGTTTATGGTTATTTTCTTGAAGTAATCAGTAAATAAATGAAACTATAAAGAATGAGCCAGTAAAAAGTGACATATCATTGTATGTTCACATCCTAACTATTAAAAATTGATTTCATAGATGGGTAAGGAATCTTCCCTTCTGTTAGAAACCTGCAAACCTGGCAGAGTAGGGCTCTCTGAAAATATGATATTTAAATAATTTGTGTCAGATTCCAGGAGATTATAAATCAAATGTGGGAGTCACAGAAGAGAGGCTGATTTGCTGGAAACTAAGGTTGTCCATTGTATGTCGTCTATAGGAACTTGTGGAGTAGATCAAGCATCTGGTGGGGGGAACTTTCACCACAAACCCCCCATACATCCTGCCCTATCTGAGTTTTCATCCTTGAGTCTGGTCTGCCCTCCAATCCATGATTGTTCCATGTTTCTTTTGAGATAGATGGAACAGGTATCCATTGTTTGTACCTTTGTTTTCTTCCACTGCACAGGGCTTACCAAAAATGTTTCACACTGGCAGAACCATCACGCACCAATAATCTGTAAATATGACCTCGCCCTTTCTTTTACTTATTATGCTGAATTCACTATAAATTTTTAGAGATCTCGAGTTTATTTAACGGTCATTGGCACAAAGTTCATCTAGAAGGGCAGCTAGTATGTACCCCAAAATTTGTGAATCTTTGCCCCACAGCATCTGGCACACATGCTTACTCAGCTAGACTATGTAACAGCTTCATTCCTCAGGCTGTCAGACTTCTTGACCCCTGCTGTCCCCCTGATGTGCTGTCCTCTTAACCAGCCTCTCCACTGTAAAATAACGTTGTTGGATTGCATTATCGCCTACATAAGTGCTTTATTTAACTGTTTAATTAACTAAGACTTGTATGCTGCTACTCAGTAATGTACTGATCAAACTGATGTGCTACTCTGCCCTATGCTGCTATTATTCTGTGCACCTATGCAGTCTTCTTTCTGATTCTTATGTTCAGAACATACTGATATTCCACTTATGCCTTAATTACCAATATGTGAACAGTATTGATAAAGGCTACCCTCATCACATCCATATTTGGATACAATTAATGGAGAAGACAGAAAGTTAACATTTCAAGGTAAGGCCAAAAATGCACATTTATGAATTTTGTGTACATGTAAATATACTAGCACATATTTCTGAATGCAAAATAAGAGAAGAAAAAGACTCATTAAAGAGTTAGATCATTTAGAAGTAAAACTGAACCGTTTATTTGTGAAACTGGCTGGAATGAAAATTCATAGCCAATGTGGACCTCCAGGACCATAACTGAGTACCCACCAAATAGGAAATCACTAATGGCGTATCTGTTAGCCTTTTAATGCTATGTAATAAGAGTATAACAATAGCTCTGTTTGCACTACATTTCAATAAGTGACAAAGCAATGCATTATAGCAAGCATTTCTAAAGTGCTACCTAAATACTTTCAAAAGTGAAGGTTACAAAGATTCTGGGCTAATTCTATTCTTTCTGTCTGTTGATTACTCCGGTCTGGAACCCCAGATACTTTAGGGCTTTGAGCTTCACTGTATCAATACTAAAAATGGTCCTCATTTAAATATAAATAACCCATTCTGGCCATGAATGAAATGTGTCCCATGAGAGTCGATTTTTCCTGTAATATCCTGACATTGCTGCACCTGAGCCTGACCATGATTTAAAGACATTTTAATCAAATGGTAATAGGAAAGGCAACATTGAACTGAGTTTGAAAAATTACTTATAGGCAACACAGTGACTGATTTATAAGAATCGCAAAGCAAAGGTAATTGCTTATTACTTTTAGGCCGAAATTCACATATGTGTGGTGGCGTTTGATGCAAAACATCTCATGAGATTATTGTGCTGTGCTGAAATATTTAAACAGATGATTCTAACAAAAATAAAATAAAATAAAACAAAAGACAATCAAACAATGCTTCAGTGAGTGTACTGGTTGCAGATATCAACTAAAAGCTCTAAACTTCAGTCACATAATTTCTAAATACTGTATTTAAAACTACCTTTCTGATATTCAATTAAATGTCAGGCCAGAATTTAACTTAATCAACATAAAAAGAATACATACATTCTTCAAATTCCTGGTATTTAATTTTCATTAGGCAAACTCATATTAAATCAAATGAAAACAGACTGAAGTGACTCTCCATCTACCACTTAGACACAACATGTGAAATGGGCTGGCAGCAAAGTTCAGCTTTCGTGGACGGGACCACCTCAGTCGTATTTGAGTTCATTAAAATGGAGCGATCTTGTAAATTTTTGTTTAGTCTTTATGTTAATCCTTTAAGTGTGATACGTGTGCAGTGCAGTCACTTCAATGAGCATCATAGAGTAAAGAGTAGAAGAAGACTAAAACTTCCTTTTATGATAATACAAGTGAAAGTTCAAAGTATGTACTAGGTTTTAGAAGTCAATGTTTCCATTGAATGGCTGCTTAACATTTTAAATATCTTGTTCAAGCCATAAAGATCAGAAGACTGCTGAATCATGGAGAAGCATTGAAAGCAATGTCTGAGGCCAGCATCTTTATTGCTCTAGGCTATCCGTTCCTTATAAATAAGGTCATAACCTCCCAGTAGATTTATACTTACATGGGTTTCAGCATGAAGGCTTTAGAGTCTTTTATCAAAAAAAGCATTGCCTTTTTTTCCTGCAGCTTATCAATCGTGACCTGAAAAAAGTGACTCCTATAATGTCAGGACTTTCTATTTGCCCATATTACAGTTCTGCCTCTTGGATAGCAAAAAACAACTTGAACATGTCTTGTTAATTTTGTTTCTCTTTGATTTTGTTTTCAGGGTAGCCAGATGATTAGTTCTGCTGCTGGAAATACCTTGTGAGGCTACAGTCCATGTGCAATTTGCATGTTCTGCACATATACTGTACATAGGGGTTTTCTCAGGGGAATCCACCTCTTTCCGTCAGTCCTCATACATGCTGATTTAGCGGACTGATAATTGGAAACTGGCATGGCAGGTGTGATTCCGTGTGCGGTGTGTGTGTGTGTAACCTGCCATTCAAACCTGCGCTCAACTGAATGCCAGATCCTGACAGAGTGGTGTTCTAATAACTAAAACCCACCAACAGTAGATTTCAAAAATAGATAAAAGGACTCTTTTCCTTCACTGTTGATTTATTTTTTCATTGCCAGCTTTCTAATTTCTTTAGAAGGAAGTAATAAAATTTATTGTGTTAAATAATTGTAATTAATTTGAGGAGTATTAACAATCGCTGACCACAGCTATTTATTAATCTTCAAATTTGTTTTAATAATATACAGCAAAATGTTTTAAATGTTTTTATGAGTGCTGCTCATTTGTAAAGAATGCCGCCATCAAGAACTCTAAAAATGAATTCCAAAACATATGGCAACAAAGCTGTGAGTCATAGAGGCACTAATTACATTTCAAGTCAAAGTTCATGCAATGCATTCTGTAATTGCATTGGGTTTCCAGTCAAATATTAAAATTTACACTGGGTTAGTTGGCCACCCAACAATGGGCATGTAATAGTGATGGTGAGCTCTGTGATGGAAAGGCATCATGTCCAGGGTGGAGTCGTACCTTGTAACCAAGTGCAGTTGGGATTGGCAGCAGGCCCACAACCTTGAACTAAATTATACAATTAGTCAGTCATTTTAGTCTATCTATCTATCTATCTATCTATCTATCTATCTATCTATCTATCTATCTTGGGATTAATAAAGTATCTATCTATCTATCTATCTATCTATCTATCTATCTATCTATCTATCTATCTATCTATCTATCTATTTATCTATCTATCTATCTATCTATCTATCTATCTATTGTGGAGACTGGCCCGGACACAGACAGGCAGACATGTTCATGTCACCCACAACATGTTTATTTAAGTGCTCCACATTTATAAACAGTGCTAACAAACCCCACAAGTCCCCAAAGTCCTGGCCACAACACCAATGCCTTGTTTCTTCAGGCCACCTCCTTCCTCCTCCAAGACCTCGTCTTTCTCCTCCCGACTCCTGCCATCGTATGAAGGGAGGCGGCCCCTTTTATAGCTACCCGGATGTGCTCCAGGTGTTTCCCGTGAATCTCCCACCTCCATGCCCCAGTGTGGCGGAAGTGCCGGCTGCGTACCCGGAAGCACTCCGGGTGTCCCCAGTCCTCTTCCCTCCAGCATTTCCGGGTGTGGCGGAAGTGCTGAGGTCCAGGGCTCCAAAGGCAAAGGGGCGCCCCCTGGCGGTGACCACAGGCTCCTACAGGGTAGAGCTTCAAAGCTCTGTACTCATGGCCCCCAAAGGTACCAGGGTGGTCACCCCGACATGGTCTGGGTAAGACGCAAGCCGTCCTCCGGTCCTCCTGGGCGTCCTGACGGCTCACCATCCCAGCCATCTCTGACACTATCTATCTATCTATCTATCTATCTATCTATCTATCTATCTATCTATCTATCTATCTATCTATCAAATTTGCAGTTAATTAATATATAATTTTTGCCATTAAAATTCAGAGAAAAATAACTGAAAATATCTAAAAAAATGATATTTCCACTGTAGTGTGTATTTTTTATAATAGCACTGAACAACAAAGATTTTATTTCTTGAAAACCTCTAGGTATATCTTATGGATTTTTGCCTGCTGATCAAAAAAATTACCTTTATATTTTCCTATCATGTACTGTTTTATTTCCAGTTACCTATTTTTGTGATTTCCTCTCATAAGTTTAGTGGATTCAGAAAGTGTTCAGACATCATCAGTGTTTATACACTTTATTATGTTGTAGATTTAGTTTGCCATTTTTGCCCATCACTCTGCTGCACTCAATAACCCAGAATGTTAAAGTGAAACAGGTTTTATGAAAGTTTTGCATACTTATTAAAAATCAATAAATTTGATTTTGTCTATTTTGCAGATTTGCCCATTAAAACAAATCTATGAACCAATAAAATGTGCAGAAAGTGAAGGGATGTGAATACTTTCTTCATCTCATCCGCTGTACACAGTACAACAGCTACAAGTGGCACATCTGTAGTGATCTGAACGTAGTGGTGCTGCTACTAGGAATGCAGGAGCCATTTTAAAAAGTCTCATTAAGTTAAAAAGAATTAGCTGCTACATAAGCATTTGGCTCTAGGGCAGGAAACTGTGGGGCATAAACCATTTCTTCACCCAACAAAAATATTTTAGTTTCATCTTCATATAAAACTTGGACTGATGAAAAATTGGTGACAGCAATGAACAAGTAAGTTGAAGGATTTTCATATTTCAGACAAATAACCAATGCCAAGATTAAGGTAGGCATTTTTGTTGGTCCGCAAATTAGGCACAGTGGAAATCACATGGAATACATTGTTGGCAGTTAAACTACATCCACTTGGTTGACAACATGCTTCAATCATACAAAACCATGAAGTATGACATGTCATGAATACCAATTTTCTACATTTACACTTGGAATTCTTCCATGCTAATCTTAGTACATGAACATGGTGAAAAGCTTCACCAGGACATTAAAACAATGGAAAAATGACACCAGTGCAAGTGGAATCCATCAAAGCTGAACAGCTATTGTTGGACACTGATGTGAGATGCATCAGATGCTGAGAACAAATGAAAATAAGCAGTAAACCTTTTTAGCTTAATTACTGCAATGTGTCTGCACCATTAAATGATTAAACATGCTAAATTCAATATAACTTAATTTCATGTTTCCCCAAATTCCTATGTGATACAGTCAATCTAAAATTATATTTGTGTTGAACTTGAAGGTGACTATTATATCATTAAACATTTTTCTGGAAGTAAAATTTTTTAAAAAATTATTGTCCAGTGTAATTTCTATATTTATTGGATTACCTTTTAACAATATGTAGTAATTAGCCACATCACCTGTCCAAGACAGGTAATAGTATAAATTTAAATATATTTGATATCTTTTTCCTTCAGCATGTATCTTCAATGCCATTGCTCCTATTCTTGTGTGACTGAGAACCTGTCTTGTCCTGCACTACCTCTCTCTAGAGCTTTCCCATAAAACCTGCTTCTCAGACTCTGTCATTTCAAGCCACCTTGCTTGCTTCCTGTCCGCTTTTATACCTCCCATCTCTGAAAGTAACTCTCAGTGTGTCTCCTATGGCTTTACTCCTCCTTGTGTGTCTCACAACTGCACTTCTTTCAATCACGTCACCAAAATAAAACAACCCAATCAAATTGCTCGGAGAATCCGGATACACAGACCTTAGCATTTTACTATATAATTACTTCTGTAATTTCCTCACTGTGTTACTATTTTCCAGACTTTTATGGTTACTGTGATATTGACCCCGTGGATTTGACATAGTAGTTCTTACTTTACTTTTATTGCTGTCCATGTTTTCCAATACAGTTTTACCAAACTAGTCCCACTGCTCGTCTCTCTATTATATAAAAAAAAACCTTGGGAATAGACAAGACTTTCAGAGAGATGAGTTGTTACTTTCTCAGAGAGACACTTTCACGTCCCGTGAGACCAAGAGTAGATTACAAAGTAGAACATTGTAAAGAATTCAAAAATGTTGGTGCGATACACATGCAGAGCAGGGTTAGAGATAACCTGGTGAAATAATGGAACAGCGAAAAGAGATCGAATATATTGTTCGAATTTAAACTTTAAATCGGAGACTTATAGATCGTCAAATTCGTGTTGCCATCAGGGAAAAATAGTGTTTATTCCCAACGTTATTCAGACACGTCAAGCAAACATAAGTCTCTTTCGGGAGTGAATTGAGCTCCGTGTGTAGTCGGAGGGGACAGTTCCATCTCTCAATTAAAAGAATAGAAAATCTTATTCTTCATAGGGGTGCGCCTCGGGAACAGGAGGCAGTGAGACAAAAGTACAGCTGCTGTACAGGTTTGTACATGATAGATGATCGACGTGCAGCGTAACAAACAGAACACGCAGCTCGACAGCAGCAGCAGCAGCAAGCCAGCAGCTGATCTGACCGCATCTCCTTAGTGTGCATTCAGCTCCCACCTTCACAATGCGAGTGGCAGAGATGCAAAGCTTGGAAGTGGGTGGGCGAGTGAAGCGAGCAGGGGGCAAAGCCCCCTAGTTTTCTTAAAAGTCAACAATCACTTTTAAATTTTTCAAAGCACCTTCCACTCTTTTAACTCTTCTATATCTCTGCCTTTCAACTGTTACTACACATTAACCATTGCCTTTGATTAATGTGTGTTTTATTACAATGCTTCTGCACCTTTTTGATATCAGGACACACTTTTTTTCTGTGTGTCTTCTAGACCAGCTTGAGGGGTGTCTCCCTTGAAGAATCGAAAATAATCATTAAAACTAGTGGGGAGGGATTCCTCTTGGTGAAATGATTGCATCAGAGCATCGAATGGAGTAGAAATATATTGTGCAACCCACCATTTCCCAAAACCATTATAAAGAATCAGCAGTCATGACCCAGTGGTTGAGAAACTCTGCTCTATTATATGCATGTCTTGGTCACTGTGGGGAGCTGCCCAAGTTACTGCTCATTTTTGAGACCATGAACTAGACAAAGTAGGTAAGAAAACAAGTTGAACTCAGGGATACAATCATTATTAAGCCTGCGTAATCCAGGTCATGGCTGCAGTATGAGGACAAGGCAGGAAGCACCTCTAAACAGGGTAAAAGTTCTTTGTAGGGCCTTTTTATACACACAGCCATGGTGGCTGATTTGAAGTCACAAGTTAACCTAACTGTAATGTCTTTGAAGAGGAAAATTAGAGTACCCAAACTGGAACTGATGCATACACCGGGAAAATATGCAAACTTTACAGAGACAATGGACAGACATGGGGTTGAAACCCAGGAACCTGGAGCTGTGAAGTGACAGCACTGCCATTCAACTCAATGAACATACTGTAAAAAAATCCATTAATGAAATAAAAGAGAGATTCACTATACAAACTCTAGCATGGATTTATGTAAGGAAAGATGTATATGCATATGTTCTGTGACGGGTGGCCGGGTCCCATGCCCAGCTGGGATGCCCCTGCTGAATATGTTCTTGGGGAGCAACCATGGGCAACACAATACCTCCCCCGGGATGCTTGGTGGCAGCCTACCTGGCCGACGGTGATTCCCCAACCTCATGCAAGGGCTCCATGGGAGATGGAATCCTCCACAGCCTGGTTGGGAGCTGTGGTGGCCACTAGGGGATGCTGCCTGGATTTCACAGCCCAGCTGGACAAATCCTCAGCCCCACTTGGAAGTACAATTGGGACCAGGTGGTCAAGCACCTGGAACACTTCCGGATGGTCTATAAAAGGGGCAAGCCACCACCACTCAGTGGCCAGAGTCGGGAGGAGAGGACAAAGCTTCAAGGGAGGAGTGGTAGTGCCAGAAGGCAGTGTTTTGGTTATGGTCAGTGCTTGTTTGGGACTGTGTATTGCCTGTGGGGTTCACAGAAAAGACGTGCCCCACAGGTGAAGAAAAATAAAGCTTTATTTTGATTTTTATACGTGCCTCCGTGTGAGTCTGTGCCCGGACGGGCGCAAAAAAGGCACTATTGTTACAGTTCATTATTGAAACAGATTGGATGGCTCAACACTGACTCTACTATAGAATGCCCAGGAGGGAGTAGACGGCTAGTTGACAGAGGTCTCCGTGACTGTGATTGTATCTCACTTTGTCTTGATTTACTCTTTTATAATTTTCATCTCCTCTGTTCACATCTGGCCATAATTCAACAAATAATTAATGGACAGATAATTGTATTTATGTTAGTCACTTTCTGTGTGTTTTAACAAATAAGTATTTTTATATGTACTAATTCTGCATTTAGTAATTAGTATAATCTATGCTTGTATTTTGTATTTGAGATTTTGTTGACAGTGCTCCGTGCCTGCACTCTTCAGCACTATGCAAAAAAAGACAAATGAAGAAACAAAAGACATCCTCACTGTACTGACATGATCACTGGACTGTTAAGGCCCAATAGTAAGATTTCTTTCAGCCTTGAATTAGTGAGCAAGAACAACATTTATTTATATAGCACATTTTCATGCAAACAATGTAGCAGAAAGTGTTTTACATGATGAAGAAAGAGAAAAAAGACAAAATAAATAAGAATTAAAATAAGGGAACACTAATTAACATAGAATAAAAGTAAGGTCCGATGGCCAGAGAGGACAGAAAAAACAAAAAAAAAAACTCCAGACGGCTGGATCAAAAAATAAAATCTGCAGGGGTTCTGAGGCCACGAGACTGCTACCTGAATGTGAATGTGAAAAGATACAAAAAGCTGTAAACTTTGTCTGAAGTCAATGATAAAATGTATCTAGCACCGTTCCCTGCAGTTAAACAGTCAGTGGCGGAAGTGCATTTTAAATGAAAGCCCAGAAAAACTTCATCACACAAAATGTCATAGGAATTTGGAACAAACTGCCAAGTTCAAGCAGAAGCCCTGAACATTTTCATAAGTATTAGATGCTGGGACAAAGTGCTGATGGGCTAACTTGATGAGATTAATGGTCTTTTGTCAAACTTCTTGCTTTTATGGAGAAGTTACTATTCTATACCATTTTCAAGGTTAGGTTGCGGTGTCTGTTGTAACGAAGATGTAAATATAAAGACTTTAAGTTTTATTATCATAATCTTCTTTCAGAGGTAACCTAACACCATTCTTCATACTTTTTTACATTCTGTTTCCATTTTTGCTGGACATTAGGACTAGTACACACATGTTTATCTCAGTGTACACTAAAAAAATGTTTACTCTGGTCCAGTTTAGACTTGTAAATTGATCCGATCAATGAGATATGGAAGAAAACACAAGCATCTGAAAGAAAAAAAAATGTGTAAATTACACAGAGACACTGCCAGGGTAGAGTTAAAGTCATTCCCTGATGCAGTGAGACGGCACAAATTACACTCCACCACCATCCCACACATTCAATATTACTTAGTGATTTCATTCAGTTGTACTTACTCTTACATGTATCACTAATTTTAATACATGCAGCTAACTTGAAATTAATTTTAAAATTCCCTTCCTTCTAAAAGTCTGATATATCAATTGTGATATTTTGTGAAAGGAAATGAACACATAAATGTAATTGATTTTCAGTGGTGTACTTTAATTTCAAAAAAAGTTTCCATGGTGTTGGTTACTGTTACATTAATTTTAAAATATAACAAGGGCTAGAAGCTCATTATTATAATTCTGTTTATCTTCCAGAAGCTCTGTACATTTGAATTAAATCATCTTCTTATTGTGAAACTCAATTATAGGAGCAGTTTGTGATGAACTAATAGGAATGACTCTGTATGGGGCATACTATATAGAGAATATTTACTTTTTTCAGCAGCTAAATAACCATTGTGATTAATTAAGCTTGGATAAGAACAGGCAAGCCTTTTGTAAGCAGAAATATTAATTTTAAATTACTTCTATCGATTTCATATCTTCTTGCCTTTCATTTACATATTTTATCATCTAGCTAGCCCGGGGATGCTATAGACAGAAAAATGCATTAAGGGTCATCTTGGCAGTTTGTGCTTTTTAAAGCTTGCTGGATGAATTATTTGCAACATTTTGCTTCTTGACTAAGTGAGGAGTTGTAAGGTAGCTTTGTGATTTTGAAGTGATTAAAATTGAAGCTGCTGGATCACAGGTTGGAACTGAAAAATCGACAGGGAAACCTGAGACATGAGAAAGGTTGGTAACAGGCCAAAAGAGCGCTTTGTGAGCTCACATTGCTGCCCTCTTTTAGATTTAAAGCATTTTCAGTACTACTGGAGGGTTTATTTTGTGCTAGTTTCTAGAATACGCTCATCTTTTTTGCACCGTTAGGTGCTTGCTGATGAATGAGAAGCAGTGTTCCGCATATTTAAATGTTTATATTGACCTTTTATTACATGAGCATCACTAAATCACAATACGTACAGTTACTGTTGCTATGACAATAAAATAAACTTGAACGACAGAATGTCTTGCATTTAAAGAGATTAAAAAGAAGATAACACCAACAGACCTATCACTCTAATCAAGCTCTAGTATGTCAATTAGCTGACCTTTTGTTCTTGTTTTAGAAAGAAAGTGGAAAATGTGTTGAGATGGAACAAACGACAGCAGTAAGATCTAAAGGGCTGTATGGGGTAGAGAGAAAAGAAGCTGAAGGTACGATTTACTGTATATGATTTTGGGACTGTTTTTCATCAGGTCCTTGGAGAAAAATACAAAAATACAACAGTGAAATGCTGTCAGCATACTCTTTTGGGCAGAGAAAGCTATAGTCAGTTAATATTGAAATGTTCATAGGATGATACAATTTTACACTATAACATTTTGGTTAATTCAGTGCTGAATGGTACATAGGTGAAGAGCAGTGAGAATTCAAATCAGGTTTATATGTATGTATAACTGTAAACAGAAAGAGGAACTATTAGACTTCTGACACTAATCATAAAAGCATGTTAATGTTAATCTCTTAAGTAATGTGTGAAATATCCTATCATACTCAGATGGTCCCATTAGTGCTCCAACACTGAAACCTTACTCTCATAGTGTGGAATCTACAATTAGCTACAATGTGTATATATAAAGCTATTAACTTAGGATAGTTTAATCACATCATGCACAGATATACGATTTGCAAACAAAATCCATACCACCTGCATCTTGCACATTGGCCATTTTTCATGACATATCTGTGCAGGTGAGTGGAAGCCACAAACTCGCTCACTATAGAAGTGCTGATTCTCACTTCAACAGCAGTGAAGTGAAATGGTCGAAATATCATCATCATTTGGGATATTTTCATTGTTGTGTTTAAATGTTACGAGCAGAGACTTTTGTTGCTTTTCTTTCTTTTAGAGCACAATTATACTAAATCAGGGGTGCTCAATCACGGTCTTGGAGGCCCGCAGTGGCTACGGGTTTTCATTCCAGCCAGTGTCCTAATCAGAACTCAGTCCGTGCTGATAATGATTGTTGGTGTTGAACTCTGTGCCTTGTTAGTGCCTTTATTCATTGAAGACACATTTTAGTTACTTTATAGATCAAAAGGTCCTCAATTACAATCCTGGAGGTCTGCTATGGCTGCAGGTTTTCACTTTAACCAATTTCTTAATTAAAACCATTTTATTTACTACTAAAGCAATACTTTTTTGGGCTTAATTTTAGTTCTCTTGTCTGTTACCATTCAGAAACCTTAATTACCTATTTTTGATTTTAGCAGCTGCATTTAAGTTTTAATTGTTGCCTGTTTTCTTAATCAGACATTAGTTAATAATGAGATGCAGATAACCAGTAAACCAATAGCTCTCCAGCCAATGTGCTTACCATGAAGTATCTGTGATAAAAAAATGTTTAGAAATGAATGATAGGGGAATTGGAATGACCATTAAGTTTAAATCTATCCTGGTCCACAAAACATATGGATAATGTTCTCACGGAATGAAACTCTATAGTGCAATTAAAATTGCTCTTGGATAAATGCAAGCATTAACAAGCTAAATAATTCAATAATAAGTTTCATTATCAGCAAGGACTGCTTTCTAATTAGGAATCCAGTTGGATTGCAGCCACTGTGGCCCTCCAGGACTGTGATTGAGGACCCCTGTACTAAATGAAGCTCAATCAAAATATAGTAGCAGAGAACTTTGCCTTCTTTCCATCCTTTTAGAATGAAGGTAGGCTAAATGAAATGTCATTAATGCCACCCTTTTGCAGACCAGAAACCACATCAAATCCAGGATAAAGCAGTCTAAAATAAGAAGAAACTAGGGGGCTGTGCCCCCTGCTCACCTCGCTTGCCAAACCTGTGCTAGGCGCCATTGTGAAGTGGGGGGCTGAACGCCCTCGAAGGAGACACGGTCGCTCCTCCAAAACCCCTCTTAAATGGTGATACAGTGGGAAACAAATACATGCATTTCTTGCGTCACTTCGAACATTTAAAAGCCTGTACAGCAGCTGCCCTTTTGTCTCACTGCCTTGTCTCTCTTCTCTCCCAGACATCCTCAAACACTATTCGATCTCTTTTCGCTGTTCCATTATTTTATTAAGTAATATTTTCCGTTTGTTTGCAATCAAGATTGCTCCACTATGACCTGCGGTGGCCATTCTCCAAGAAGGAAAACAAACCCCCAACCCCTGCCATGGGGACATTGTTGATAGCGAATCTGGGTCTTGAAGACACAAAGAAGGTGAGAAAAAAAAACATTTAGGAAACATTCAAGTGTTTTCTATATGCAGGTACAATAGCTCCTAATCCTTTTTTGTGTATTTGATGATATATTATTAAATTTAAAATTGTTATTGGCCAATCATGTCTTCCATAACATGACTTCCATAACAGTAGCTGCTGGTTTGTAAAGGGCAGGATCAAGCACAGGTCAAACGCGTGCCGAAATATATCTTTCAGTCCAAAAGTTTGTTTTAAAAGACTAGGGGGCTTCGCTCGCCAACCCCCTGGCCTGCGCTACGCACCAGCCACTTCGTGTCTCTGCCGCTTGCATATGTGGATTTCACTTTCACCAAACAACAATTTTTTTAATTCTCGTGAATAGGCCTCTTGATTGGGAAGAAACACTACTTTTCACTGCTGGCAACACAAATTAGATGATCTATAAGTCTCCTACTTAAACTTTAAAGCCAGACAATACAGTACCTACATACTTCTGTCATATCACCTATGTCCACATATTCGATCTCTTTTTGCTGTTCTGTTATTTCACCAAGTAATAATTTCCGTTTGTTAGCGCTAATGCGATCTTTACTATAATTTTTTTGAGACTTTAGAATTTTCCTACTTCTATTATCTCTAACCTGCTCTGCGTGTGTATCGTGCCAACATTTTTGAATTCTTTATGAAGTTCTACTTTGTCATTTACTCTTTGTCTTTTTCCGGCCCTGGGCGTGGTTAGAGGGGGGGCTCAACGCACCCCAAGGAGATGCGGTTGCTCAGAAACCCCACTTATACGGGGATACAACGGGAAACAAATATTTTTTTTACCTCCTCTTTGCTCAATCAGCTGCTGGATTGCTGCTGCTGCCGTGCCACGTGATTTGCATCTCATGTTGTGCTTCGAATGTTTAAAAGCCTGTACATCTTAACGACAGTCCTTTAAATTTGTATTTTAACCTATGCTCCTATAAACCCAGTACAGTGAAAGCTCGAGATACGAACAGCTCTGTATAAGAGAAATTCAAGAAACGAGGAAGGTATGAGTGAAAAATTTGGATCTAAATACAAGCATTGGCTCGTGTCACGAGCCACGAGCCAGGCTGTGGGTATGCGTGACGCGTTTCCCAATCCGCCTTGACTCGGGGATTCACCCAAGCTGACGCTGCCTGCCCGTCAGCTCACTCAGTGTTCCTTGTTCTCCCAAAGCGTGAGGATCTACACGTTTGTACGCTTGTGATTTCATTGTTTTTTTTGCATTTAACGTGAAAATAATTATTCCACGATGCCTCTCAAGAAGATTGTTGCCTCAGATAGTGCTGCAAAGAAAAAAAAGGAAGCCATGGCCATTGAAATTAAGAAATAAATCATAGATAAACATGAATAAACTACAGTTATGTTATTTACCAGTGTTATTTATTAAAGGTAAACTACAGTATATATTATTTATCAGTGTTATTTGTTAGGAAAATTGATTTTTATGTTGATATTTTTGGGGGTGCGGAACGGATTAACTGGATTTCCATTATTTTCAATGGGGAAGTTTGTTCTAGATACGAGAAATTCGCTATACGAGCTCAGTGCTGGAACGAATTAAACTCGTATCTCGAGGTTCCACTGTAATGGGAATTGAATGATTTATAACAACTTAATCTGTCTTTAAAATTTATTTTTTAGACCCCCAATACTTTGCTTTTAAGACTTTCAGTAGATCTGAATGATTGCACATATTTCACACCTTGCTTTTTATACTAGACTATGCAGAAT
The DNA here is from genome assembly GCF_016835505.1 of Polypterus senegalus. Lineage (NCBI taxonomy): Eukaryota > Metazoa > Chordata > Cladistia > Polypteriformes > Polypteridae > Polypterus > Polypterus senegalus. Next base: position 81,450,167 of record NC_053158.1, read on the forward strand.
GTGCAGAAATACCCATTCATTCAAAGATGTAAATTATTATGGGCAACACGTCTAAAGACTGCAAACAAAGTTTGATTTGTAAGATGTGCCAATGAAACTCATAGGCTTAAATTTTAACAAAACTATCTGCAAATATGATTTAAAAACTACTTAAAATGTTTAGAATAGGAATTAACAGGGGATGAGTGTGATGCAAGGAATTTGGAAGGAGAATAGGACGTTACTTTCGAAATATTGATACAGTAGAGAAAAAGAAGGAGAAAATCTCTAACAAAGTGTCATAGTGGTAGTAACTGTAGGTGACCAAAATGGAATAAATGAATCTGGTAACCTATTGGAAAAGAAAGAAATAGCAGAATGGGGTAGAGTAAGTTTACATGTTAAATTAGAAAAAAGAATTAAAACTACTTGTGGATAAGGAGAAGCAACAAAAAATCTCCTTGGGGCATTATCAGTGATAAAGCAAACAGTCCCGTAAAAAGAAATGAAAGATGGCTATAAAGAAGAAGTAATTGAGAACACAAAGAAGTTATTTGATTTATTGGGTGAAAGTGATGAGTCAGAAAAAGAATTCTCACCTATGAAAAAAAGAGAATAAGGCTCTGGGGAATATTTCTCTTTATCAGAGTCAGCAAATCCATTTTTGGAGACAGCTTTTACCAAGCTGATGAAAATGAAAGAACAAAGTGGTGAGAGAACAACTAGTGTAAAAAGGAAAAGATCAAGAAGTGAAAAATAGAAAAGAAAGAGGTGCTTGCTATTGTAATTTCTTAACATGAATGGTATGATTGGTAAATAGGCAAACCATTCATTATAAATGGCATGTGGGTGTGGAGTAAATACATGGGAGATGACTACTTAGATTAATAGTTGTTGTAATCTGTTTTAATTTCAAAAATACAGGGATTGGGTTTATAATCATTAGTCCATCCCTATCTCCATTCAATGGGTCAGTGTCCACTCAATGAAAAATGACATACTGTAAAAAAAAGAATAATTCAAAGAGGATAGTCTGATATTCTTAAGAGAACAAGGAAAGAACACACAATATTTTACATAGAGCCAACACCAGATATTTAGTTATTAAAAAGCTTAAACTTATTAAAAGCACAGAATAAAGCCATGCTTATCAGCAACCTGCAACCTGCTTTGTATGTTAGATGAAACAGAGAAGACGACTTCTTCATCAATGTCATAAAAAAAATTAAATAAGCAAAAATAAATAAACAATGGTTATTCATGGAGAGACTGGGAAGAAGAACAGACCTCAAGAATAGACTTCTTCTTCTGGAGTAAAATGTAAGTAGTTACATTTTGTAGTTCAAAGCTTCTAAAAGGGACCTACTTTCTTTTGAGACCACAAAATCTTTACAGCAGAGTTAGAAACAGGTAAACAAATATCAGCAGAAGATCTGAGTATCAAAAACAATTTATAAAGAAAAATACAATGTTACTCTCTATAGGTCTCTACAGACTACAAATGAATGGTGAGAAGAATAATATTTTTCTATGAAATGGAGAGAAAAATATAGGAAAACAAGAAACCCTACAAAAAGTATAGGAGAAGTTATTGTAAGAGCCATTTGCTAGTTATTTAAGTTATATTAAACGTTTTCCTATATATTGGTGAATAACCTATGGGAGGTTCATACAACCCCCACAAGTTGAATTGAATTGGTATATTCTAACTATTTCTAGCCTCTCAGACTATAGATTAGCCTCAGTTAGTGACCTGCCTTGCTGTGTGTAAGACATGGAGGGCACATGGTTTTAAACCATGCCATTATGTGCCCAATAGCATGAAAGTTAAGATGCTGTACTGAATGTGCAGTGCTCTATATTTAGAGCGTACTGAAGGCGAAGTAAAGCATCTTTAAGTATAGATACAACTGAAGTTTGACAAGAAAAGCTAAATTTAGAGAAGAAACATTTTTTTCATTTGCTTTGAATTTTCACTAAATCTCTCTATTATAAAAGGAAATTCTGGGATGATACTTTCTCTAAGATAATTTCAACTCCCACAAGAGATAATTTCAGGTACTGTGAGACAAGACTTTTTGCCAAGAGATTTTGAAGTCCCACTCTCCTCTCAAACATTTACAACCCTGCCCACGGTCCGATCACTTCTCATTCGTGTGAATGCTATTGTCAGACACAGTTCCTGCACTCTCAGCTCCAAGCAAGGTCGGAAATAAAAGACAAAGAGTAGAAGATAAAGTAGAACATTGTAAAGTGGTTCAAAAACGTTTGGCGCGATAAACATTCAGAGCAGGTTAGAGATTATGAAAGTACTAAAATTCAAAAGTCTCAAAAAACTGATAGTAAAGATCGCCTTAGCGCTAACAAACCGAAATTACTACTTGGTGAAATAACAGAACAGCGAAAAGAAATCGAATATATGGACATAGGTGATATGACAGAAGTATGTAGGTATTGTTTGGCTTTAACCTTTAAGTCGGAGATTTGTAGATCATCTAATTTGTGTTGCCAGCAGGGAAAAGTAGTGTTTCTTCCCAATCAAGAGGCCTATCCGCGAGAATTAAAATGAAACTAAAATCAACATACGCATACGACACAGACGCAAAGTGGCTGGTGCGTAGTGCCGGCCAGGGGGTTGGTGAGCGAAGCACCCTAGTCTTTTAAAATGAACTTTTGGACTGAGAGATATATTTCAGCATGCGTTTGACCCGTGCTTGATCCTGCCTTTTACGCACCAGCAGCTACTGTTATGGAAGTCATGAAATGGAAGACATGATTGGCCAATAACAATTTTAAATGTAATAATATATCATCAAATACACAAAAAAGGAATAGGAGTTATTGTACCTTCATATAGAAAACACTTGAATGTTTCCTAAATGTTTTTTTTCTCACCTTCTTTGTGTCTTCAAGACCCAGAATCCCTACCAACAATGTCCCCATGGCAGGGGTTGGGGGTTTGTTTTCCTTCTTGGAGAATGGCCACCACAGGTCATAGTGAAGCAATCTTGATTGCTTCAACTACCCCTGGCAACCCATCGAGACACATTTGGCAACCCGTATGTGATCCTTTCAAGTTGAATACAATTGTTAATCACGAGTCTGAACAACCTAAAATTAGACAATCTGTGGACCCAAAATGGGTCACAAGCCGTAGTTTAAGAAACTATGTACTATATAATATGTATTTTTATAAGCAGTTGAATTTTTCAGATGAAATTATAGAAATGATGAATTATCTTCATTAAAAAGTGACAAGTAATGCCTTCATCGAAGTGTGCCTGAGTCAAACAAGAAATACAAAGTAGAGTAATGCAAGGGTGACCATTTTCAGGCCAAATAATAATGAATGAGAAGCTGATTACTGTAATAACATTCCAGGAATTTACTCCTAAATTTTTTCACATTTTGCTATATTGCAGCCTTAAGCTAAAATAATTTAATTTCATTTTTCTCACATCAAGCAGCATTCAATATCCCAGAATGACAAAGTGAAAACAGGATTTTAGAATTTTTTAATAATGAACTATCACATTGACACAAGTGTTCAGACCCTTTGCTATGACACTTAAAATCTGGCTCAGGTGTATCCCATTCTATTGTTTTTCTACACCTTGCATAGAGTCCACCTATAGTCAATTCCATTGACAGGACATGATTAAGGAAGGCACACACCTGTCTATAGAAGTTCCCACAGTTGACAATGTATATCATAGCAAAAACCAAGCTAGGTGGTCGAAATAATTGCTTATAGATCTTAGAGGCAGGATTTTCTCAAGGCCAAGATCCCAGGAAGCCAATTAAAACTTCTCTGCATTGAAGGTTTTGAACAGCACAGTTTCCTTCATGATTCTTAAATAGAAGTTTGGAACAACCACAGCTCTTCTTGAGCTGAACATCAGAAAACCAGTGCAAAGATAACAGAACTTCCAGAAGGACATCATTGCAACACTCCACCAGTTTGGCCAGAAAGAGGTCCCTCCTCTGTAAAAGACAGATGGAGGCCTGCGTGAACTTTGCAAAGCCACACCTAAAGCACTCTCAGAATGTGAGAAACAAGATTCTCTTGTCTGATGAAACAAAGATTAGCATCATGTCTAGAAAAAAACAGGCACCACCATTACTGTGCAAGTATCAATACTAATTGAGAAGATCTGCAAGAAGAATGGCAGAAAATCCCCAAATGCAGGTGTAAAAGCTTGTTATGTCATGGACAAAAAGACTTCAGGCTAGAATCAATGTCAAAGGGGCTTTAGCTGAGTACTGAGTAAAGGGTATGAATACTTGTGTCATTAAGATATTTTAGTTTTTTATTTTTAATAAATTTGTAAAATACTTATAATACTCTGTTTTTGCTTAGTCATTTGGGGGTATTAAAAAGTGAATTTCAAACTAGGTATTTTTTCTTTTAGCAAAATGCTGCAACTGAGTGAAATGTAAAAACAAAAATAAAAAACCTGAAGATTTCCAAATACTTTCTGAATCCCCTGTAAGTATGAGCATAAATAAAATTCAACAGTAAAATCCTTTACACTCGATCTCCTTGATTGGCCTCTGTCTGGCCATTTTCAAGCATGAAGCAGTACAAAAGCATTATAACACTTTGGCCTAATCACTGTTAGACTGATCCTGTGCTGGTAAGCATTAAATAGTGTAAGAATGACGCTATATAGCGCCTGACCCAGCACAGATTGGACACGGGAGGTACGTGTAAAAACAAACAAACTTTTATTTTTCTTCTGCTGGAGGGCACGTCTTCCCTGTAATCTGTCCACCCACAACACAGTCCCAAGCACAAATAAACACAAAAGCACTATCCTCTCTCTTCTCTTCCACCACCACTCCTCCTCAGCAAGCTTCGTCCTCCTCCTCCTGACTCTGGCCACTGAGTGGTGGTTGGTGGCCCCCTTTTATCAGGCACCCGGAAGTGCTCCAGGTGGTTGATTGCTGACATCTGGGTAAGGCGAAACCAGTGCCCAGCCACTCCTGTTGCAGCACCCCTGGTGGCGCCTGCAGAACCCCACAGAGCTGTACAGAACTACAACCCCCATGAAGCCCTGGGGGAGTCCAAGGCACTGCTGCAACCCAGGGATTCTGCCATCTAGCGTCCAGAGGGAAATACTGGGCTTCCCACCCTTATCCCCCTGGCAGATGTGGTGAAGGGACGTCCTGGCCATCTGTCACAATGGTAATTAACATACCATCGAAGACTCTGTGATGCTGCTCCTAAGTGCTTTTGCAATCCAGACGTTGTGGGTTCATGTCTGACCACTAGCAGTTCCCCCCATTGCAAAATGTGCAGCCTGGGATGAATTGTCATGTGATTCCATGGTGAAACTACTGGTGTAATCGGCGTCATTTACAGTGTGGACAGGCGGAGTGTAGTGGTGCTGCTAACCAGAAAGTCTGGGGCTGAGTGAGAGAGCTCAGCTGACATCAGCAGGAAGCATTCCACTTTGCATTACTTACAGGCAGGCCCTGAATGCCGGAGAATAGGAGTTCTTCTATTGTTCATGACATAGCAGTTTCCAAAGGCCTTTATAATCCAGACATTGTGGGTTCTCAGTTGACCAACGGCAGATACTAAGTGTAAAATATGCAACCTGGGATGAATTGTGAATCAACGACAAAACAGGCTTATTGTTAGTAATGTTTAAAAAGAAACCTACCTGCCACAAAACGTATGCACCTTTTCCATTAATACTAATTCATGCAATTAATCTGAGTGTGCCACATTGAATTTGACCCTAGACTTCTGTAATTATGAGTAAAACCTTGCCATTTTTATGATTTGGTGTGTTTTATATATTTTTCTGTATTTCTTTTTTGCCTTCAGTGAGTATTTTATGTGTATTTGGGAGTCATATAATGCATTTCTGGTATTTATTTTTAATTTAGTTTCACTTTTGAAGAGACTGAAATTATATTATGTCTTTTCTGGAGATGCCAGTCATTTTTTATGATTACTTGCTTAATTCGTTGCTAGATTGGGACAACCAGAGGTGCACAGCATGTGATGTCACCTCTACAACAGTTTAAAAGTCAACATCATGCGCTACCTGGTTGTCCAAGATTGCAGACACATTTGTTAGTGTCATTTTGGTTTCCCGGCTATGGCCTATTGTTTTTTTGAATTCCTGACCATTCGTATTTATCGTTTTGTCTTGGCGTTGTGATCTTTTGCACTCCTTAACTTGGTCCCATTTCTATGCCCTGCTAACTAAACTAATCAGCATGTCTGAGGGGATGTGAGAGTACAGAGAACTAAAGCCAAGCAGAAGTAACTGGAACATGCCATTCCTAATGGGCTATGACCAGGGATGGAGTTGAATCTTTTAAAGCATGTAACATTCCATACAATCAAGTCAAACTTAACAAAACTAAATTCAATTCAACCCCACCCATGAGAAACAGAGAAAGGCCAACTTAAAACTTTTGAGAGTAGTAAAGAAGGAAAGGATCCTGATAGGTTTTTGAAAAGTTTTGAACAGATCATCAAAGAGAGAATTAGATTTTTTTCCAATTTCAAATAGTATATAACATCAGTTACCCACTGACTTAACAGAGGTGGGTTAGGATTCTTCTAGTTAAGCAAGATACATTAAGTCTATGTGCTAATAGTGAAATAAAGACAATTGCAGTTTGTTTATCCTTCTCCACTTTAAGCCCAACTGGGAGAACACCAAACACAGCTATTAATGGATTAGGAGTGATTGTGACACGAAGGCTGTCTGACGGGTATTTAAATTTTTTTGTCCAGAATGATGTTAATTTGGTACACTTCCAAAACATGTGGCCTAGTGAGGCTGGAGCTCAATTGCAACGTTAGCAGGTTGTATCTTGCCCTGGAAACATTTTGGACAATTTTAAAAGAGACAGATGTGCTCAATAAGAAATTTTAAGTTGAATAATTGAATGCTTTGCACATATGGAGCTAGAGTGAATTCTATGCATGGCTGCCTTCCACTTCTTTTCTGAAATGTTTAGTAAGAGATCCTTTCCCCACCGTACTTTGAGATCTTTAAAAAGAAGGGACTTTAAAATGGTTTTATATATTATAGAAATGTTGTCTGAGTCTTCAAGACTGATCAATATCTCTTCTGGAATAGAAATAGGTGGGAGGTAAGGACAATTGGGCAGATTTTGTTTAGCAAAGTTTCTAATTAAGAGATGGTGGAAAAATTTGTATTGATGGGAAACCAAATTTAGAGTGTAATTGTTCATAGGATGCAAAGACATTATTTATATACAAATCTTTAAATGATTTAATCCAGTATGTTTTCCAAACGTTAAAAACTGTGTAAGTTTGAGAGCATGGTTAAAGGTGGTCATCATACAGAGGTGCCACAGATAATATATTCTCTGACTTGAAGTTCTTCCTACATTGGTTCCATATTCTGAGTGAATGAAGGACAATTGGGTTATTAGTATATTGAAGATATCTTGCATTTACTGGTTAACAAAGCAAGAAATATAAAGAGGTACTGCAAGATTTCATTTCTATTGCTGACCATGTTAGTGTGTGTTCATCTATTTATGTCATTGTCCAGGTTTTTATAGCTTGTATGTTTGCTGCCCAATAATAAAACCGGAAATTAGGTAGAGCCATGATTTAGGTTGTTTTAGGGTCACCTTTTGGATGCAAGGATATTTCAAATCCCAAATAAATGAAGTTATGATTGAATCTAATTTCTTAAAAATGATTTGTTAATGTATATGGTTTGAAATAGAAACAGGAGCTTAGGTATGATATTCATCTTGACAGTGTTAATTCTCCCTGCTAAAGTAAGATGGAGGATGGACCATCTATGCACATCCTGTTTATGTCCATGCAAACAGCAACATTTTGTTGAAAAAGATCTTTATTTTTACTTGTTATGTTTACCCCTAGATATTTAAACTGATCTGCAATGATAACAGGGAAGGTGTCCAATCTAATGCTGTTTGCTAGAATTCACTGTAAAAAGCACACTTTTGTTCAAGTTAATTGTGAGTCCAGATATCTTTTGAAATTCTGCTAGTACAGTTAGGGCTGCAGGCGCTGTGGGTCTGATATATACTGTACAGTACCATATCATTTGTATATAATGATATTTTCTGTGGGCGGCACGGTGGCGCAGTATTAGCGCTGCTGCCTCGCAGTTAGGAGACCCGGGTTCGCTTCCCGGGTCCTCCCTGCGTGGAGTTTGCATGTTCTCCCCTTGTCTGCGTGGGTTTCCTCCCACAATCCAAAGACATGCAGGTTAGGTGGATTGGTGATTCTACATTGGCCCTAGTGTGTGCTTGGTGTGTGGGTGTGTTTGTGTGTGTCCTGTGGTGGGTTGGCACCCAGCCCAGGATTGGTTCCTGCCTTGTGCCCTGTGTTGGCTGGGATTGGCTCCAGCAGACCCCCGTGACCCTGTATTCGGATTCAGCGGGTTAGAAAATGGATGGATGGATATTTTCTGTTCAAGTCCTCTGAAAATCCCTTTTATCTCTGATGCATTTTGAAAGTAAACAGCTTATGGCTCAATGGCGATTGCAAATAGCATTGGTGACAAGGAGCATCCTTGTCTAGTACTGCGTTCTAGTTTGAAGTAGTCTGAGATAGTGTTGTTGATACCAACTGAATCTTCTGGACTGGTATACAATAGTTTGATCCATGCACGTATGTTAGGGCCAAATCCAAGTGGTGAATAGGTAATCCCATTCAACCATGCCAAATGCTTTGTCTGCATCCAAAGATAATAAGATCTCTGTTAGCCTTCTTAATGGCTTCTGAACACTGTCTGGCAGTTGATAGCATCTAATACACTATGACTTCTAAATCCTTCTCATAAGGTGTACTTTTGATTTTCAGACCTACAATTGTGCATCAAAACCTATCATTTTTACTTCCTATATGTAATACTTACATTTAATTTCATCTGCCACAAATCCACCCAAGCCTTTATGCTATCCAGTTCCCTCTATAATGATTTCAATGGATTCTAGATCATCTGCCAATCCATCTAGCTCAGTATTATCTGCACACTTTACCAACTTGTTATTTACATTCCTATCCAAATCAGTTCTATAAATTAAAAATAACAGCAGCTTCAGCAATGACCCCTATGGAACACCACTCTTAACATCAGCCAGTTCTGATAAGGTTCCTCACACCATAACATTCAGCTTCATTTGTTTTAGTTAACTTTGCACCCATCTACACGCAACAGTCTGATCTCCCACTTCTTTTAGTTTGATGCACAACCTGTCCTGTGGCACCTTATCAAATTTTAATTGTTTTGTTCTGAATTCAATTTCTGAATTAATTTCATTATTATTATATGACACCCCCTCCCCCTTCCCTTTTTGCATTTCTAGGTTTGGACCTCATTTTGTGTGCAGGCCATAAGACTGTTTTTTTAGTTTTAGGGCCAGGCCCACATTATGTTTCTGGGTCTCATTTGGATTTTGACTAAGAAGCCTGTTTTTGAGTTTTATGTGTTTAGACTTCAAAACAGGATTTTGTAATTTCAGATGAGAACATTCATCAGTTCTGTCATGTTCAATTACAGGTAAAACAAGTAGGCTGGTGTGAAAAACAGGAGCTCCATCTATACGTAAAACGTTAAAAGAAACCACAACAAGATAACTATTCCTCCATTAATTTTAACAGGCAGCAGTTTTCCACAACAACGTTGCAGAAACTCTCTGTTTATGCTGACACTATTGGGGAGAAAGGATTAGACAACTACTCACAATTGCACAAGTCCATTGTTGAGCATCATCACTCACAAACGTATGTTCAGTCATATTGGCCCAATCAAAATTTGACAATTAACTGAGAGCCCATAGAACATCAATATAAGCAAAGCAAGATTGTGCAAACTCCAAATACACAATGTGTGTTCATTTAATATCATGATTCAGTTTTATTGTGGGAATATGATGCAGGCATATCCGTTGCTTCCAGCCATATCGAGCTTTAGCATGTACCATATCTACATATCTACATGTGTTATAACATGGTTGGTTCTCGGCATTTTTCATTGCTAGTACAAATGTGTTCATTCTCCACAGTCCATGTCACAAATCAAAAACCGAGCTATTATACCATGTATCAGTAGCTTCACTAATGTTATTTTATGATTTTGGCCACTCTGATTTCCACCCAACACCCCAATAGGGTACATTTTAGATTGATTGGTAAATACATAGTAGACTGGTTGTATCTACAGTAGATGACAGTGAGTGTATATGTCCTGCTCTACGTCTTCTTCCCCTCCAAGACACATTCTTAGCATGAACATTAACTGGATTAAGCAAATTTGCTAAAAATAAGAAAATTGATATTTTTGGGCTTGCTGGCGACAAACAGAGAGCTTGTTTGGCCTGCTGGATTGAATGTAAATACAGTATGTTATAAGGAGTTAAATGGAAATAATGAGTGAAATGAAACATAAAAATAAATGTTTTGTGATCCTTTTCTTGTTTGTTTTGAATACTGCAGATTAATACATAAAAGTAAATATATTCCTATTTGTTTAATTTACAACAATTTCTAGTTTAAAATTTAGAGATCACACCTGTCTGACACAATTCCACATTAAATCAGCAGCAATAATAATAGTAATTCTTTACATTTATATAGTGCCTTTCTCACTAATCAAGGCGCTTTACATAGTGAGAGGGGAGCCACTGCGACCACCACTAATGTGCAGCATCCACATGGATGACGCAACAGCAGCCATTTTGTGCCAGTACACTTATCTCACATTAGCTGTTAGGTGGTGAAGTGGTGAGTGATAGTTAGACAGTAACAGACAGGAGATGATTAGGGGGGCAGAAAGGATAAGGTCGTGGTGGGCAATTTAGGCAGGACATTGGGATACACCCTGCTGTTTACAAAGGATGCACAGGGATCTTTAATGACCACAGAGTCAGGACCTCAATTTTATGTCTCATCTGAAGAACAGCACCATTTTTATAGCACAGTGTTCCTGTCACTGCACTGGAGCATTAGGATCTACATTCAGACCACAGGGTAAGCAGCCCCTGTTGGCTTCACCTACACCTCTTCCAGCAGCAACCCAAGCTTTTCCTGATAAGGGTCCCATCAAAGTACTTCCTGGGCCCAAACATGCTTAGGTTCAGATGAATTCTGAAGTGCATGTGGTATGACTTTACTTGTATGAAGGAAGGCAGACATTTTAAGGTTAGATAGCAACACCTACTGACCATGGCACTGGGAACCTATTACTTAAAACTTGAATACCACATATACTCGCGTTTAAGTTCTCCCGTGGATAAGGCAGGGCTTGATTTTACTGTACTGTACCGTATAATTTATTTTATAATGTCGGTCATATAAGTCGAGTGCAGAAAACTCACACTATTGGTCCAAGAGATTATGATATGCTAACAACCACCCGAGAGAGTAACCACGGAGCGCACTGCCTTTCTTCTATTTATTGTACCTACATGACCACACGGTAATACCCAAACTATACGGACGTGACGTTTGCACTGTTTTGTGTTTTTTGTATCTCACACCCTTATACACCTTTATTGTAAGAGCATCCCTTATCTACGATGGAGCGTTCAATCAGAAGAAAATATGAAGATGGTTTCAAATTAAAAATTGTTGAAGTGGCGAAAAAAATTGCTAACTGTGCTGCTGCAATAAAATTCGATGTGTTTGAGAAACTGGTGCGAGATTGGAGGAGGCAAGAAGATGTAAAAAAAAATAATTAAGTGTCGTATTTTTGAATGGGTGTATAAGTCGGGGTCTGATTTTATGATCGATTTTTCGGGTTTCAAGACCTGACTTGTACACAAATATATACGGTAAATAATGGGAACAAACAGCTATTTGTGTGAAAGTGACCTTCTTTTTGCTTCCCATATACCATGCTGTATGACTTTACATTGTTCTCAGCTCTTTGCTCTTACAAAGGGGAATTCCTCACCAGCATTGTGTGATAGTCTATTTATTTCAGCTTTTGCATACTCAATGAGTGTGTAATCCACTATTTGTACGGGTCACCCTTCCGCTTATAGTAATAACAGAAAGAAAACTCTCTTATCATTACAGGATTACCATGGTGATTTTTGGAAAGGCTTTCTTAGGTTATTAGTTATGATTCTTCTGGAAATAATTGATTTACTCATTAGCTGAATGATGATGAATCATTTAATATCTATTAAACACAGCTTTTTCCCCATTTGCTAGGAACTCCACATCCTTATTATTTTTCTCCTCACTTGCCTTTAGCTAAAGGTTATACAGATTCTGTTAACAAATTACAGACCAACTATAAATCTTCCTTTTCTGGTTATTGCTACAGTAGTTACCTACCACTGAAAAGCTTTTGAGTGTATTAATAGATTTACTTTTAAAACATTCATTTCTCAAGATTTACTTTCTCTCATTTGTTCTAAAACATTTGGACTATCCCAGAGTGGATGTCATTGTAACTTCAGGTTTACCAGGTGTTATTGCATATTGACTGACAATGGATTTTATTATTTATAGGTTATTCTAAAGAGTGACATATTGCAGATGAGCTGGCAGATGTCAGGGGAGCTGAAGGTGGCCCGCGGCCTCTGTTGCTTGAAATGCTTCAGACAGGCAACCGAGGGGAATCTGCTCTTTGTTTGCAGAGTGTTTAAAGTGGTTTAATTTTTCCCCAAATATTGAATTTTTGGGGTTCTCAAATTGTTCTAATACTTATTGTCAGCTTTGAATGGGCTTTTTAGGTTTGTCTTCTTTCTTAGTTTTTTTCTTCTGTTATTAAAATTGCAAGCAACATATTCTTTTATAGTTGGCTGCAGAGGTCACATAACTAGGATTAGGTATCAACAGGGAATGATCCAAAGTCAGTGAGCCCCTGGGATTGACAAGATGTTAGGGACCCACTCACCCAACCTCTGCAGTCAGCCAGAACCAAGCTAAAGACACATCCAATAAAAAAGCATCATTCAACCAAACATTAATGGTTATTTGTACTTGCAGTATGTCAAACACTAATCTGTTTATTATAGGAGATGAACAGATAGCACGTACAACATCATTTACAAACTAATAATTTGCATTAGGATTATATGAGAAGCTGACAATTGGTGAAAAACACGATACACATTTAGCATTAAATATTTAAAGAAATATAGTTAAAAACCCTCAATACCACATTTACACAAAAGTGAGAATAATGCAATCATTGTTTGGCTACCTTCCTTCCTGACTAGCAAAATGAGTCACTGGTTTGCTTGAACTGAGAGTGTCCTTGCTAAAACTAAACACATAGTGCCCCATTGGATTTTGCTGATGCACAATATATTGTATACTGTGCTGCTGCTAGCTAGAGTTGTACCTGAGCCATCCTCTAGAGCTACAAACAATATCACATCCATTGCCATTGCCATTGACAGCCATGACACCAAATCAAAATACAGTAGTAAGCCCAATGGGAAAAAATAAAGATAATTAACAGTTCTGTTGTCTTAAGACTCAGTGCTTATCTCCAAGGTCTGAGTTGGATAGTCAAACCACTGATTGTAAAATGCTCACGCACATCTCACCCTGCCACTTTTACTTTTGCTTTAAAACACTGGGTCAGTTGTGCTTTAACACCAAGAAATGTCATCATCCTCCTCTCCCTGCAGCTTTTTACATGGTGGTGCAGATGTTTTTGGTTGACTTTGGTCTTCTTGTTCCTTATCAACTTCTACTAGTCAAGGTTCATCTTTGATGTTAACATTAACTTGGTCTTCAGCTAACTGTAACTATTCTTTCTTGACACATTTAAAAAATGAAGAGATTGATGGTACACTCTGTGGGACTGCTTTGTCCTTCTAAATGTATGTTCTGTTTGTGCTCCATGATAGCTCCGAGATATATCTTTTTGTTGATTATACCTGAGGTCCAGGATATGTGTACATGCTGCACAGAAATGTTTTTAGCTTGTTGATTTCTCCGCTTTAATCAATGAAGGTTTTGGTTGATGGTCAATGTTTAAGGATGGACTAGATGTTGCAAAATCAAATATTATTTCCACTGGCCATTACTTTACATGTTTCGGTTTAGTGTATGTTTAACATTGTGTTATTAGTAAAGGCAGGTACCTCTTTCATAATATGAGGCATTGTCAAAGAATCAATTTGCAATAAAATTCTCATTTACTATGTGGTAACATGTTACTACTCTCCAGTGCCATTAGTGATTGTATCTATTATAACTCGAAAAATGTGTCTTCTTTACCTGAATAATCTCCAAACATATTTGTCATAAAAGCATGCAGATAAATTACAGGTACATTTTGAAGAATAATAGGGCTTTTACTGATGTAGATGTAGATGTTTGACTGGCAGCCAAGTTTCTTGTACATTTTGCAACCTTCATATTTACAGCCCTATAGTAGTTGAATTGGATATCTAAGATTAACTGATGATGGCAGTGACAGTGTCTACTTTCTGGTCTACTTCTCACCCTTCAATGGCAGCATATATTTTTATGGATTCTGCTAAAAGAAACTGTAGGTACTGGATCCTCATAGGTGAACACAGGTGCTCTACAAAGTCCATCAGCTTGAGGGAAGTCCTCTGAAAGTAAAGGAATGGGAAATGGTCTCTGGAAGATTGTGTTATGCTGACTCCAAGACATATCTGATCAAGACAATGCTAAATATGTTGCGGCCAAATAAAAGAAAAGTTGACCACCTCAGGTAAAATCAATTCTGAAAACAGCCAGCTCTGTTATGCAGCACAATTACAATATTTTACAACGCATCATGAGTTCTGTCAATTTTGTGCTCTTCCCTTACACATCATAAACCAGAAGGTGCAAACAGTGGACAGTTAAAAGTTAAGGCGTGAATCTAGGGAAAGTAGGAAGAAGAGTGTTAGAAGGTCTCAGCTCTCTGATAGGTTATTATGGTGTACATATCATAGAGAAACAGTGGTAGAACTAGCTGTTTTATAATTAGTAGCAAGATTGTGAAGGTGATTTAGTATTAGACAAAAAGCTAATATCGAAGAGCCAGATGTGGGGTAATGTAGGCAACATTTTGTTTGGGGTCAAAACTCTGGAGGCAGCACTCTGGACCTGTTGTTACCCATTGGCAATTAAAAGAAAAGCTGCTGTTATTTGAGAGATTGGGTACATACGAGGTGTGGCAGAAAAGTAATGAGACTGGCAACACTGCAAGCGATCTGGCAACGCTGCGCTGTTGTCCTTGATAGAGCAGGTGTATCAGTATCCTCCCATAGCTCAGTGCGAGTTTCAACTTCTTCCGTTAACTACGTGATTTTTGTGACTGCTATTAGCAAAGTTGTGTTTTTGGTTGTGCGTCACGCAAAATGGTACAGCGGAATTTGGAGCAACGTTGTGCCATTAAACGGCAAGTGTGACGTTTTGAAAAGTTAAAACAGGCCTATGGGGAACATTCTTTATTCCAAGCTCAAGTTTTTCGCTGGCACAAATCATTTTTGGAAGGCAGAAAACACATTGAAGATGAACACCGTTCAGGGAGGACTTCAACTTCGAAAACCAATGAAAACATTGAACGTGTGAACACTCTTGTGAGATCAGACCATCGTTTAAAATTAAGAATGTTGAGTGAACAATTAAATTTGAACAGATTTACCGTTCATCAAATTTTGACTGAACATTTGCACATGCGAAAGGTCTGTGCCAAAATGGTGCCGAAAAACTGCCCTCTCCATAACAGAATTTTTGACCTCAAAAGGCATTCCTGTGGTTCCCCAGCCCCCTTATTCACCTGACCTCAGTCCGTGTGACTTTTTCCTTTTTCCTAAACTGAAAAATGTCCTCAAAGGACGTCATTTCGGGACTTTAGAAAACATCCAAAAGAGTGTAACGGACATGCTGAAGACCATACCGGTTGAAGACTTCCAGCGCTGCTACCAACAGTGGGAACAACGTCTCCATCGGTGTGTAGCTGCCCAAGGGAACTACTTTGAAGGGAATAACATTGATGTTTGAAAAAAATAAAAACTTTGGTAAATAAAAAATCAGTCTCATTACTTTTCTGCCGCACCTCGGTATATGTGCTGTCCTGGATAATGGTTTGGCTCAAAAATTTTGCATTCTTCCCTTTGAAAGAGCCACTTTCCTGAGCTCATAATTGTTGTCTTGTTTTAGCCCCTATGAACGTTGGTCTAATTTCCTATTGCTTTTTCCTTTTTTTGACCTCCTCCTGTGTTTTGGATGTGCCTTTGGATTACAGACTTTTTAAAGTAAGCATCCTTTCACTTACCAAAGAGAGAGCTGACTGTAGTATTATATATATATAGTGGCAGACGGCCGGGGACCCTACCCAGCCGGGATGCCTGGACGGTCCATGAGAGGGACAATACCTCCCCTGGTCCACGAGAGGGCAGCCGCCCTGGTCTGCTTGGGCACCACCGGAAAAAAGCTGGGACACTCATCCCTATGGGAGGATGTGGCCACCGCCAGAAGGCGCCCAGACGGTCATGGAACCCTGGATGGCAGCACTTCCGCCACACCAGGATGGCATTGTGGTGCTGTTGAAGAATAAAGGAGTGTGTTTTGGACATTCTGGGTGTCTGTTTCTCTGTGTCCGGGGTCTATCTTTCCACAATATATATTTATATACTAGGAGACTCTACCCCTGCTCAGCTAGTCATTTTCCTGATCGAGGAATTATGCTTTGCTTTTGGATAAACACAAATATCAATTCTGTCTTTGATATCTCCATCTTTTGGAACTATTATCGCTAACATGTTACATGTCACATGTTGGTTTAGTATATATATGAGTGTGATCTTTTTGATTCATAATGAAATCCAAGAAAACATCTTTGTTCATGTTTTTCAGATAAATTTTGTACAAAGTGCGATACTTTTGGACATATGGATTTGTACCCATTATTGGTTGCAGAATTTCTAATATGTCCGATCGTTTAACACCTTTGATTCTATGTTGCATCGCTTCCGTGATCATAATTATAAACCTGACCGCATTGTGGTTTCTTTGAAATTAAGCTTGTAGTAACTTTAATTGTTGTGGGACCACAGATTCTCACAGCATATGGTCCTGAATTGTGTAAATCTACTTTTTGAGCATTGAATGATGCGAATGCAAACAGACTATTGTAGATTGAGATATTTTGCCTGTAGTGTTTGTGGATTTCACTTTCACCAAATAACAAATATTTTATTTCTCACAGATATGCCTCTTGATTGGGAAGAAACACTACTTTTCCCTGATGGCAACACAAATTAGATGATCTATAAGTCTCCGACTTAAACTTTAACGCCAAACAATATCAACATACATCTGTCATATCACCTTTGTCTATATATTCGATCTCTCATTTCACCGAGTAATAATTTCCGTTTGTAAGTACTAATGCGATCTTTACTAAGAGTTTTTTGAGATTTTCGAATTTTAGTACTTTCATAATTTTTTACCTGCTCTGCATGTGTGTCACACCAACATTTTTGAACCTATTTACGACATTCTACTTTGTCTTCTACTCTTTGTCTTTTATTTCTGCCCCCACTTGGACCTGTTAGATTTTCAATTCCACTTGGTCCGGGCTGATTATAACTTTCTTTATTGTCCGAATTTGCACTTAGATTATTATTGTTCTTTTTTGAATATTTTTCTCTCTAAAGCTTTTGGGCCTCTTTTCGATGTGCTGCCATTTCATCTTCGCTTAGTTGTTGACGTTTCATGTAGAACGTATAAAATTATTATCCAGAAAGGACTACATCGAAGTAAAAAAATAGATTGTATGTCTTATATTAAAATGAGGAAAATGTAAAAACTTATAAGAGCTGAGAGCACAGGAACTATGTCTGACAATAGCATTCACACGAATGAGAGGTGAGTGGACTGTGGGCGTGGTTAAATCTCTTGGCACAAAGACTGGTCTCGTGGGACTTGAAATTATCTCTCTGAAAAAGTCTTGTCTCATCCCAGGATTTTTTTATATAATCTATATTTGTCATCTATACAGAGTACAGTGAAATTCTTAGCTTACGTATCTAGCTAACATACAAAAGCTCTTCACTCTGTGGTGCCATGACAAATACAAATTAAAATGGAGACCTTCATTGTAATTAACAGACTACAGAAATCAGCTTACCTAATGTTCTCTGTTCCCATGCTTACATTAACTGAAACATTAAACAAAATCCTGACTCTGCTTATAGACATATATAGGGTGGTCCAGATCTAATTATGCAATTTTCATTATGCTATAACTTCTTAAGCTTATTACATAGAAAATCACCCGAAAAATCCCAGACCATTGAGAAGTATGTGAACTGACGACATGAAGAATCGTCTTCGTGCCGAACTGGAGTCATCCCCGCATAAATCAAAGTCATACAGATGATCTGGATCTGCATAATTAGATCTGGACCACCCTGTAGATAGATTTCAACAGCGAGACTTTTTAAGTCTCACGAGATGTGTTTTTGACACCGCCGGTGTTGATATTATGATGAATGGAGAACAGCAAAAATTTTAATTTGCATTCAAAATAAATACATTCGTTTATTCAACAATCTGATTAACCGTTATCTGTTTTACCAACATAAAATATATTTTTTAAACATTATCTTTTTAATAAACCAAAAGTTCAAAAACATTAGCAATTTTAGATATTTTACAAAAGTTTTCGCGGCGCCCCTAGAAAATTCCACTGGGCGCACCGGTTGCCCAACAATGAGATAGATAGATAGATAGATAGATAGATAGATAGATAGATAGATAGATAGATAGATAGATAGATAGAACTTTATTTGTCCCCATTTGGCTTTTTACTGAAGCTCCTTAAATAAATAAATACATAAATAGGTAGAAAAGTAAGAAAATTAAGTTAAAAAATATAAATAAAATAAATATACAGTATATGCACACTTTGGTCTGAACAAAGAAAGAAAACTTCTATCTTGACAGTAGCAGTCACTGTGAGGGATTATGCAGGCATATTGCTGTTGGTATAAAGGTGGTGAATAACTTGTTGGCTGAGAGTACTCAGTGTTAATGGGTCAGAGAGAGGATGTGCAGCATTGTTCATAATGACACTCAGTTTTTCTTTAATTCTCTCCTTTCCTACTTCCTCCAGGGGCTCTAGAGTATGTCCAATAAGTGTGATTGCCCTTTTTATTTAACCTGTTGATTTAGTGGGCCTCTCTTGCAGTGATGTTACCAGCCCAGCACACCACAGTATAGAAAATCACACTGTGAAGGCTGTCACTTTCCACATTAAAGATACACAATATCCTAAGGAAAAAGAGCCTGTTTTGCCTTTCTTATGTAGTTCCTCTGTGTTCCAAGGGAAATCCAACATATCATTAAAGTTCACCCCCAAGTACTTGTAGGATATATTTGGTATTTTCATTATTGATATTGGAGGATTCCCCTCTAGGTGTTTCCAATCAGCTTGTACCTGATGAATATTAATATGCAGTTTCGCCTACTTAAAAAATGTTGGATCCAAAGGTTAAGCTAGTGTTAGAGCCAGTGAGGACTCTGGCCTGGTTTTGTGCATCTTGAAGGCCTCACACCCTTTTACTATTTTAAATCTAATCAAACCTAACACTGGGGGGTCAGGGAGAGGCTGTTGGAGCTGTATTTACTATTCAAAATAATTGGCTATATGCAGCTAGAATAACCAGCCATCAGACCAGCACAATCATAATATTATAGATGGATGTTGTAGTCAACAGTAGCCAAAGCAATACTGAGGACAAGTGTAGTCTCAAAATGATATCTGAATCAAAGACTTTGTTTTTGACAGGAAGAATAAAGTACTGTAGACTTTGAACATTAATTGGTTTCTTCAGTTTGTACAATAATCAGCAGGTTGAGAGCAGCAGGAATTCAAATGGAATGTACAGGCAGACTGGAAATGCAGACAACAACAACAGCAACATTTACTTTTATAGCACATTTTCATACACAGAATGTACCTCAAAATTCTTTAAGATATCAAAGCAATAGCTACTAAAAAAGAAAGACAAGGTAAATTACACAAGAGTAATAATGAATAAGTAAAAAAAGTAATGCATACAAATGTACAATACACACATATATAATTAGCAGAACAGTGTTGTCCTTATATATTATATAGTATTCTAAGTCTCAAAAGATGAGTGTGGTGATAAAGTCACATGGCAGGTAGGACAGAAAAAATAAAAAATTCACATAAAAAAAATCTGCAGGGGGTCCAAGGCCAAAAGACAATCCCAACCCCACTGGGCCTTCTGCCTAACATAAACTGTCTTAAGTGATTCCTTGTTGTTTCCAGACTTTGTCCCAGAAGACTCAAGTAGGACAGAAAAGTTATCAACATCAGCACTGCAAAACTCAAATAGAGACTTAACCTGAGGACCGTTGGTGGAGGCATTAGACCTAGAATTAGAAAGAGAGTTAGTCAAATTAGAAAGAGGAACAAGGAGGAAGGTCACAAGAGAAGGTGATGAATTAGGAGTATCCTGGTAGAAGAGACTGAGATGGACATGAGACAGGGGAAACGGGAATCAGAGATCAGTGACATTGAGTAGAAACGTAGGGGGAAAGATCATTATATGTTACAGGAAGTGAGGAATTTGCCCTTTGGTTAGCATGAGCAATGATTTTGCAAGGCACTTGGCTCAAAAATGGGTTTTAGAGTGATAAAATGGATAGATGCACTGATACTAGGCTACTTACTGTATTAATGTGATAAAAACATCACTATGGGCAACATATTAAGATCTACATGTGATAGATGCACCGATATTTGGCTACTGTATTAATGTGATAAAAAAACACTCTGGACAACATGTTAAGATCTACATGTGGTATAATGTAAAATGTTAATGTCTTCTTATAGTAAGACATTTTAGAAACTCTCAATGTGGTATACTGGCTTAGGTAGTTTAATATAGCAGGTTCATATTGCACTATTGACTCGCTCTGTGTGACACTTAAGCCTAAACTGTGAAAATAAATACAGATGTATCAGCTTGGATAGGTTGTTATGAACGTAGATGATGCCAGTCCTGAAAGGTGCCATATTCAAATATAGAAAGTCTTTCAGTTTGTAAATGGCAAACTCTTTTTAAAAAAATTCAGTACTGGATTACTCAGTATAAGAGGTAGATGAGTCACAGTAAATGTAAATGTTTAACAAAATGCCTTCACTCAGTCCAATTACATCATGGCTTGTTGAAAGAAAATGAAGCAGATAGAAAATGCAGTGTCAGAATCACCTCATGATATCATTTTGTCTAAAGGAATCCACAATCCCAGCACAGCGTTCCAAGGAGTTTGTATTAAACAGGATTAAATAAGGCAGCTACAGGAGCAACAATTCATATATCTTGTTACTTAGAATGGCCACAAATCCTAAAGATTAGGCCAGCCAATCTTATATCCTGGCAGGTTACTGCACCCTTGGTATTTTAAGTTGAAAGCATTCTCCTTTGCTCACTTGATTCATGTTCTTTCCTGTTTTTAAGTGAAAAGAAAATTCTTAGAAATTTTGTTTGAGATTCTGCAGTCTGATCTTTAAACTAAAATGGTGAATGTCTTCATCTTTTTCATAAGGTATTAACTGTATTCAGATTATGTACAGTACGATAGCTTTACAAAGAATTCACCCCACTGGAATCACTATTTGGAAGTGACTCTTTTAGCAAAAATACCAGCTTTGTGTCTTCTGAGTTGAGTCTCCACCAGGTGGAGCACATCAGAACACAGAAATGTTTGATCGTTCTTAAGATATACAGGTATGCAAAGACCTCCTCCTCTCTGGAGGTGAATGGAGGACCAGTGAGAAACAGCTTTTTATGGTGGCCACATACAGAGGATTCAAAAAAGTATTCAGACCCACGTTCTGCATACTTTCTTAGGTTGCAGATTTAATTTAAATGGATAACTTCAAAAACTGAAAGTATTGAGTACTCAGACCCTCAATTCAGTACTTTGTAAAAGCCCCTTTAGCACCATGTACAATTTCAAATATTGTTGGGTAAATCTCTACAGCCTTACACACCTTTATTTGGGCAGTTAATCCAATTCTTCCTGGCAGATCATCTCAAGTTCAATTAGACTGAATGGGAAGCAAGCATCTGCAAATTGCCATCTTCAGGTTGCTGTACAGATGTTCTGTAAAGTTTAATTCTGGGGTTTGGCTGGGCCACTCAGGAACAGTCAGAGACTTGTCCCAAATCCACTTCTGTGTTGGCTTGACTGTATGCTTTAGGTCACTGTCGTGCTGAAAAGTAAGCCTTCACCCCAGTATGATGTTGCATGTAATCTGGAGCAGGTTTACTTCAAGGACCTCTCTGTATTTGGCTACAGTCATCCTTCCTCCAATTCTAACCAGTCCTCCTGACCCTGCCACTGAGAAGCATCCTCATAGCATGATGCTTACACCACCATGTTTCACCATAGGGATGATATTAGGCAGGTGATGCGCACTGCTTGGTCTTAGCCAGACATAGTACTTGGAATTTTGTCAAAAGAGATCAATTATTGTATTTTTCCTCATGCTATCAGTGTTTTTTAAACTGTCATATGTGTTATCCATATATGTACATACATATATATCTGTTGCTTCACCACCTGAGGCCACAGGTCCGCCACGCCCTCGACCCTCTGCAGTTCGCATACCAGGAGAAGATGCGAGTGGAGGATGCCATCATCTATATGCTACATCGATCCCTCTCCTACTTGGACAGAGGCAGTGGTGCAGTAAGAATTATTTTTCTGGACTTCTCTAGCTCCTTCAACACAATCCAACCTCTGCTCCTTAGGGACAAGCTGATAGAGATGGAAGTAGATTTATACCTGGTGGCATGGATCATGGACTATCTTACAGACAGACTTCAGTATGTGCGTCTCGGGAACTGCAGGTCTGACATTGTGGTCAGCAACACAGGAGCGAAGTACTTTCTCCAGTCCTGTTCAGCCTATATACATCGGACTTCCAGTACAACTTGGAGTCCCACCATGTGCAAAAGTTTGCTGACAACACTGCTATCATGGGCTGCATCAGGAGTGGGCAGGAGGAGGAGTATAGGAACCTAATCAAGGACTTTGTTAAATGGTTCAACTCAAACCACCTACAACTGAACACCAGCAAAACCAATGAGCTGGTGGTGGATTTTAGGAGGACCAGGCCTCTCATGGACCCCATGATTATCAGAGGCGACTGTGTACAGAGGGTACAAACCTATAAATCCCTGGGAGTGCAGCTGGATGATAAATTGAGAGGACATAAAAAGATAAAAAGAGAGGACAGAAACTGAAGGTAATGAGTACCGCAGTTGGATGGGGGATATAAATGATATAAAAAAGTAACATTAATGATATAATAAGCAACATAAAGAAGGATATAAAGCATATAAAAAAGATATACACAAGAGAAATGACAAAATTGACAACAGAAGAGACAAGCTGCTTCAGGATATAAAAGATGAGGAGATATGTTTATGTAACAACGTTGCTGAAACCTTTAAAGAAATTCCATCAAGAATTGATAAAGAAAATAGAGGAAAATATGAGTAAGTTTGAGAATAAAATGAGTGTACTTGGTGCTCAGGTTGAAGAAGTTAAGCAAACATTTACAACTCGTATTGAAGAAGTTAAAACACTGACATCCACTGCTGAGAAAAAGGCACCTGCTGTAAAAAACAAACGCAAAGTGCTTGGTGATAAACTAGCTGCGTTGGAACATAAATATAGAAGGAACAATATCAGAATCGAAGGTCTTTCTGGAAATTGTGAAAATCCAAACCCTGTGAAATTCATACCTGAACTTTTCTTTAAAATAATTGCAGCACCTTACTGCATACGTGGATCAAATGCCTCAAAACCAAGATGCCCGATTATCCATTTCAACAAACTGTGGGTTAAAGAAAGTTTGATGTTGATTATCAGACAGAATGAGGAGATTATATTTGAAAATAACCTCATTTGTATTTTCCCAGATTTCTCCCCTTCAACAACTGCTAAATGAGCAGCATTCTGTAACATTAAATAGCGCTTATGCAATGCTGAAATTTAATAAAGCCTCCTGTTTCCTATTAAATTGAAAGTGATTTTTGATGACCAGTTCTACATCTTCGATTCTCCTAAAAAAACAGAAAAAAAGCTAAAAAGACTGATCCCGACATCATTTAAAAGATGATCATGAATCAAATCGTGTCCAGGTAATGCAAAGAAGATTCTGCTTGCAACGTGGTCTATTTGTATCGTAACATTTGCTGTAACTATACATTCTATTTCCCTTTTGGCCACTTTTTTTATTTTAATTTATTTTTGTTCCTTTCAATCCCATTATTTATTTTTCTTCTATTAAATATCCGTATATTTGGTAACCACTTAGTAACTAGTGTTATTACACTACAGTGTTGTTAGACTTTTTTTTTCTTTTCACCTAAGTGAAAGTTTAACATCATACCCTAGGTTTATTGTATATGGAATGTATTATCATAGGATATCTCAATTTTAATCTTTACTACGCTGCTGCTGGGGGTTTGTTTTTTTTTTGGATGTGCTCTGTCACTTTGCATTTTAGGAGATTGGGACTTTGTGAGGTGGGGTCTAGCCTCACTTGGGGAAGCAAATGGGTTAGGGCAGGGAAGTTGAGAAAGGGAGCAAATTATTTCTTATTACCTCAACAACTATAAGTGCCAACATGGAATTGGGTTCTGTAGCCACAAAACTCTGGAATAATATGCCAAGACTTCAAATGAGAACCTTTACAGGAAAATACAGGTTTTGCAATCAGAATGTAGCCTCTTGACAACAAAAGAAATGGAACAGCTCATTTTTAAATCTCAATATTAATTCTATGAACACAGAGAGAAGGATAAGATCTTAACTCAACAAATCCACAATCAGGGAGTTTGCAATGCAATAACAGAAATTACCAACACAAACGGAGATAAAAACATTGACTATAGAAATATAACCCAGACATTTAGAGAGTATTATAAGTTCTTATATTCTACTAAGTTTAAAGATTATAAGACACAATCAAATGAGTTTTTTGATAAAAAAAATTCAGATAAGTTAGCTTCACTTCAATTAGCAACATTTATAGACGGTAGAGACAACAAAATTGTACCTCAAACTTTTCACCATGAATTCGTTTTTCCAAAGAAAAATTAGGATATATTACAATCTGCATCATGTAGACCAGTTTAACTTCTGAATAATGATGTTAAGATACTCTCCAAATTTCTGTCTAGAAGGACTGAGAAAGTGCTTCACTCTGTAATATCACAAGACCAAACAAGATTTATTAAAGGCAGACACTTAGCTTCTAATCTTTGACGTTTGCATAATGTAATATATTCCACCATAAAATCTACCATACCCGAGATCTTTTTATCTTTGGACGTAGAAACAGCAGAAACACGAAAGCTCACGTTCACAATGTCACACAGTGCCCGAAATAAAAAAGAAATTGTCAGATATCAAAGTCGCCGTGAAAAGATGAGTCGTAGCCCGCCGTCTGAGTGTCATATGAAAACTTATAAGGGTACAGAGAAAAAAAAAGCCACACAGTGGGGAAAAAGCATGAAATGTCAACTTCAATCTGTAAGTTTCCACTTTAATCACGTAATTTATGTTGTCATTAAAGTAGAACATCATAAACTTAATCTTGAAATCGTTTAATTTACTAGTTTCTCAATCCCATCGTAACTAAAGTAGCACGTTAAATGCTTTGTTTTGTATTTGATCTTCTATATGCTCTATGCTTCTTACGCAACATTTTTGTGCGAATGCGCCATTTATACATGAGGCCCCTGGACATCAACACAAATTGATTAGTACACTAGCCTGGTCTGTAATAGAAATACAATCTTATTGTACTTCTTTATATGCTCTGCTTTGTGCCCTAGTAAATACAAACTATCGCCAATATACTAATAATTCCCCTTCATTCACTCAGAATATGGAACCAAGCACTTTAGCACTTTAAGACAGAGAAGGTTTTATCTGTTGCATCTTTATCTGATAATCAATCACCTTTTTCTACCATCTCAAACCTATACAGTATTTAATGTTTGGAAAACACCTGGGATTAAAACACTTAGAGATTTGTATGTAGACAATGTCTTTGCATCTTATGAACAATTTTGCTTCAAATTTGACTTCCCATCAACACAATTTTTCTACTACTTTCAAATGAGAAACTTTGCTAAAAGGAACCCATCCAATTTTCCTCACCTCCCACCCATTTCTATTCCAGAGACAATATGACCTTCAATATCTTGAATACTCAGGCAGCATCTCGACAATCTATCAAAACATTTTAAAGTATTTTCCTTTCAAAGATCCTAGGGTATGTTGGGGAAAGGATCTTTCACTTTTATTTGAAAAGAAGTTGAAGGCAGCCATGCATAGAATACTTTACTACTCCATATGCGCAAAGCATTCAATCATCTAACTTAAATGTGCTCGATAAAAGATTTTATCGTGTTTAAAATTGTCAAAAATGCATTCAGGGCAATAGTCAACATGTGAACTTTACAATTTAGCTCCAGCTTCACTGGGCCACATGTTCTGGGTGCACACCAAATAACATCATTTTGGAAAAAAAAATTTAAATGCCTATCAGACAGCCTTGGTGTCACAATCACTCCTAACCCATTAAAAGGCATGTTTCGTGCACTCCCAGATGGGTTTAAAGTGGAAAAGGACAAATTGGTTGTACAGTGCATCCGGAAAGTATTCATAGCTCATCACTTTTTCCACATTTTGTTATATTACAGCCTTATTCCAAAATGGATTCAATTAATTTTTTTCCTCAGAATTCTACACACAACACCCCATAATGACAATGTGAAAAAAGTTTACTTGAGATTTTTGCAAATTTATTAAAAACAAAAAAATTGAGAAAGCACATGTACATAAGTATTCACAGCCTTTGCCATGAAGCTCAAAATTGAGCTCAGGTGCATCCTCTTTCCCCTGATCATCCTTGAGATGTTTCTGACGCTTAATTGGAGTCCACCTGTGGTAAATTCAGTTGATTAGACATGATTTGGAAAGGCACACACCTGTCTATATAAGGTCCCACAGTTGACAGTTCATGTCAGAGCACAAACCAAGCATGAAGTCAAAGGAATTGTCTGTAGACCTCCGAGACAGGTTTGTCTCGAGGCACAAATCTGGGGAAGGTTACAGAAAAATTTCTGCTGCTTTGAAGGTCCCAATGAGCACAGGACTCTTCCTAGAGCTGGCCGGCCATCTAAACTGAGCTATCGGAGGAGAAGGGCCTTAGTCAGGGAGGTGACCAAGAACCCGATGATCACTCCGTCAGAGCTCCAGAGGACCTCTGTGGAGAGAGGAGAACCTTCCAGAAGGACAACCATCTCTGCAGCAATCCACCAATCAGGCCTGTATGGTAGAGTGGCCAGACCGAAGCCACTCCTTAGTAAAAGGCACATGGCAGCCCACCTGGAGTTTGCCAATAGGCACCTAAAGGACTCTCAGACCATGAGAAACAAAATTCTCTGGTCTGATGAGACAAAGATTTAACCCTTTGGTGTGAATATCAGGCATCACGTTTGGAGGAAACCAGGCACCGCTCATCACCAGGCCAATACCATCCCTACAGTGAAGCATGGTGGTGGCAGCATCATGCTGTGGGGATATTTTTCAGTGGCAGGAACTGGGAGACTAGTTAGGATAAAGCGAAAGATGACTGCAGCAATGTACAGAGACATCCTGGATGAAAACCTGCTCCAGAGCGTTCTTGACCTCAGACTGGGGCGACGGTTCATCTTTCAGCAGGACAATGACCCTAAGCACACAGCCAAGATATCAAAGAGTGGCTTCAGGACAACTCTGTGAATGTCCTTGAGTGGCCCAGCCAGAGCCCAGACTTGAATCCAATTGAACATCTCTGGAGAGATCTTAAAATGGCTGTGCACCGACGCTTCCCATCCAACCTGATGGAGCTTAGAGAGGTGCTGCAAAGAGGAATGGGCGAAAACGGCCAAGGATAGGTGTGCCAAGCTTGTGGCATCATATTCAAAAAAGACTTGAGGCTGTAATTGCTGCCAAAGGTGCATCAACAAAGTATTGAGCAAAGGCTGTGAATACTTATGTACAGTACATGGGATTTCTCAGTTTTTTTATTTGTAATAAATTTGCAAAAACTTCAAGTAAACTTTTTCACATTGTCATTATGTGGTGTTGTGTGTAGAATTCTGAGGAAGAAAATGAATTTAATCCATTTTGAAATAAGGCTGTAACATAACAAAATGTGGAAAAAGTGATGCGCTGTGAATACTTTCTGGATGCACTGTAATTGCCTATACCACACTACTACATGTAGACTTACCATATTCAACTGGAAGAATTCCAGCCCACCTGTTTTAAGTCAGTGGGTAAGTGATGTTATGTGCCATTTAAATTTGGAAAATTCTCACTTAGAGGATCTGTTCAAAACTTATATATAACTAATATTACAAGATATAATTAATCAAAACTTAGAATAAGCATTTATATTGGAGAAAAGGACATTCTCTTTTCTTTGTTTTATTTTTAAGTTTTATACAACCATACCAGTTCTTTTCGCACCTGGCTTCTTTACTTCTTTGGAACAACAGTATTATACTGCAAAAATATTTCCAAGAAGCAGAACACATAGCACATTAGGTTTCCTTGTTGGCTTTTTCAAATTTAGTGCAGCCCTCCTCAGCAGTAGGTGATAATCAAGATGCAGAATAATTGTATCAGCTGGGAAAAGTGTAAACCAGAAGTACAAAGGTGCAGTTAAAAAATGACACTCCTCAATTTGTTATGGGCAATTACTTTCATGCTCCAATTGCACATGTGCACACACACCCAAGGGTACAGAGAATGCTGCTGGGCCAATTCTTCCAGCCAATCAGCTGGAAACAGGCTTGCAGCACCTGACACAAAGATAATTTCACATTATACAAGAAGTGTTATTTTCCTTAATGGGTAATTACATGAAGATATGAGAGACAATTAGAAAAAAAATGCTTAGAAATACAAAGCTGAGGGATGTCAAAGAAATTTTAATAAATTATAACAATTGTTATGAATTTATTAATAATAATTAATCAATATTGAATCACATTTTATTTATTAAAATATTTTTGTAATAATGAATCAAATTCAAAAATATCAGTAAAAACAGAATGAAGTTACATGAATTAGTACTTTACAATGTCATATAGATAAAAATGTAGCCTGAATAGGTTGTCATGGCTCACTAGCTTTCATACAGATTTCAATTCAAGTGATATAAAAATGGTATTGATCGATGTGCTATTGTTAGCAATGGAGGGTCTGTGACTAACTGTTGTTCAATTTTCTTCAATATAATATGTTTGGAAGTATACCCGAAAGAGTAGTAAGAACCAGTTACCAAAATAAAAAAAGCCATTAATCCAAAATCACCTATGATAAGCATACAATTACTATGAATACTACCATATGAAAGGACAAAAACAACTGAAATAAGTTATCCATCTTGGTATTAATATTAGTTAAAACCCAGTAATTCATTAAAATTAATAATATTTATAACTAACTTATAACTACTCACTTGAAAAGAAATTGATTTATTGTATAATGAGAAAACAAAAGGTGACAATTATGTTAAAGATTCCAATTCCAGTCTGAAGGTACATGGAAGCAAAAGGAGCTCTTCAAGTACAGATAAAATATACAGTAATTCCAAGTAAGTAGGTTGTAGGTTTTATCATTAAGAAAACTGTAACCCTGCCCTGCTCTGCTATTTGTGTCAAAATCAGCCTTTTTATGCACTGTATATACTGTATACCACAGCATAGTACTTGTTGAATGCCCTCTGCCCACTGACTAACTACAGCTCCCTTTCTAAACCCAACCTATGTTTATATGCTATGCTGCAACTTTCCCATGTAATTAATTAGTTCAAACAAAATTTAACTACAGGTTTATAACATTGGTTATTTACAATAATCTGCAGATAACATGAGTTCAGTCAAGTCAGTCTTACCTCTGCTTACATAACTGCTTTCCTCTTTCATTCATTTCTAAACAAGTGACGTTTTTGTATTTTTATTGTTAACTTACCTAAAGCAGGAGAAGTCTACTGCTTTATGAGCTTTTATGAGTTTTACTGGTTGTCCGAGTAGCTGCATTCAGTAAAAGGGGAAAATTTACAAACTATACAAGTTAGTGTAACCACTAACATGGTAAACTAATTCATAGTTAAATTTACACTGAACATTTCTCTATGAATTTGCAGATTTACCAGTACTTTTCAAAGGGAGAGTTTGAAATTTCAAAACTTTGTACAGCCTGATCTGTTCAATAAACAATACAATTTAAACTGTCTCAACAAATTTCTTTAAAGATTAAGTTTGCTAAATTTCAACAGTCACTCTATGGGGGGCAGGGTTGTTTTATACAGACAGACAGACAGACAGACAGACATGGCTATCTCAGTAGATTCTTCTTGCATTATACTCAATGCATTTAAATGTGAGTGAGACAAAGCATTGATGTGGGAAAGTGTTTAAAAAAAACTAAAATTTCATTAAAGGGTATGAATTCTACAAATGTCAAAAAGACATAATTAACTGTAGGCTTCTAGGGTTTGAATTTATCATTTATCGTTTAGTCCTCACACTGGTGCATCCAAGTAAGAACAGCTTTTGTGCAGTTACAAAATATAAGAAACTTGTTTTTCTATGTATGAAACAAAAACATTATTGGCTTAGTGTTAACTAACTGCTTTAATGTTATTCATAAGATGAAAAAAAGATTTGACCAGATGTCAATTTAAAATTCTTTCACAAAATAAATCCATCAATCCAGGGATGTGGCCATTCCTGAAAGCATCGGACACGAGACAGAAACAATCTCTGAACGGGGCATCAGCTCATTACAAGGTGAACACAAGTACACACATACACTAGCGTCATTTTAGCGTCACCAAATACCCAAACCTTCATGTCTTTGGAAGGAAACCGAAGAAACCCACCAGGAAAACATGCAAAGTCCAGGCAGGGAACATTAGGGGCGTGACTCCCTGCGAGGCGGTGCCGCCGTAACGTGTATAATTATTATCAGTATTCATTATTTAAATGAAGTTAACGACTTATCTGTAAAATGTAAAAACATACTTTAATGCATTTCATCATGAAAGTGATATTAAGTATAAATCTAAGGATTCTAAATGTGCAGAGAGCTGGAATAGCATACATATAATGTGTTCTGTGTGGCGATTGCTGCTGTCAGGTCAGGAGAAAGCCCAAGACATGATGAGTACTCATTCTGAGAGTGAAGTATAAACGAACCTTAAGGTGAAAATTGGTAGATGATAAAGGCAGGTTGGATACAGTCAAAAACAAAGTGAAGGGGTCAAACCAAAAAAGACAAACTGTTATGCATCAAAGCCAAAACAAGTATCAAAAACCAAAGAAAAACGTCTTAGACATAAATTCATAACCAAGAGATCCAACAAAAGCATTTGGTAAACGTTTTAAAATTTATCCACAATCTTGGAAGATGACAGATATGAATTTCCAATTTAATTATCATATTGTGCTGATGACATCACAACTTCAGGAGCTATGTCCCCTAACAAACGCTGTCATAATGGTGGCTTCACAAAATGGCAGCACTCAATAGAAAACAAAATACCATTGCAGTTTTTTCAAAATACAGTAAAGTGATAAAAATAACGAGTCCATTGTAAGTCCAAAAATAAATAAATAAAAATGTAAGTGACTTCTTTGTATTACAGAATCATAATAGAAAATTGGAATAATGTATTCTGCTGAGAAAAAAAAATAAAAGAATAAACAGACTTTCTATGCTGCTCCAAAATAAGACCAATTACCTTCAGCAGTTATGTCAACCCTGAGAACACTTATCTTAGAGTAGGTTTTCTCCCGATTTATCTCCTGGTACAATTATTCATACTATAAAAATAAATGTCAAATATTGACATAATTGAGTGAACAGCATATCTCTCTATGATGAAAAAAAAATCTTGAGATGAGACAAGACTATTTCCAAGAGATTTGATCAATTCCCGCCCTCCTCTCAACCATTTACAGTTAACGGCCCACACCCATGGTCCTCTCACCTCTTTATTCGTTTGAATGCTTTTGTCAGACACAGTTCTTGCGCTCTCAGCTCTTATAAATTTTTAGGTTTTCCTCACTTTAAATTCCCAATAAAAGAAGACTTATTATGTCTTATTATCCCAAAGGGTTATCAACAAAAGAAATGAGTACGCGGGCAATCCTAGCACCAAGAAACAATGAAGTCAAATGAATTTACGCGAAAATTGTCAATCGGTTCAACAGAAAATTGGTTAAATGTATATTAATAAACTATGCTGAAACAGTTGATGGTGATTGTGGGGAAGATGAAAACACCTTCCACCGGCTGAATTACTGTTGAAAGAAGGATGTATCGTAATGTTATTGCGTAATTTATGTATGAGTGATGGGCTATGCAATAGGACAAGATTAGTTGTATTCAAAATTGGTCGAAAAATTCTGACATGTAAAATTTTAACAGGCGACAAGAAGGTGATGATGTAGATCTTCCGCGGAAAACATTAGACACCAAAGGAGATATTGATATGCCATTTGTATTAAAACGGTTACAGTTTCCCTTTAGAATAGCTTTTGCTATGACAATTAACAAGTCAAAGTGAAAAACATTCGAAAAAGTCGGTTTATTTATTAGAGAGAAAGAGATGATATTCACTCAAGGACAGTTATATGTTGCATTGTCACAATGTGACTCCAAACACGGAATCAAAATTCAATGCGATATTGACGAATTGAAGTTAATTCCAAATATTGTTTTTACTGAAGTTTTACAGTAAAAGTGTAAGTTTAAAAAGTATTTGCGTGTTAATTTCAAAGTCAAACAGAACGAAAACATATAACGCCACTAATATTTCTAACGCAGGATGAAACATCATTTTCTTTCAATTTATTACGTTTTACTATTTTTTACTATGGTTAATTACTCGCTGTAATATAAAATAGTTAGGTCTATTATACATATGTAACAATTCCCATGAAAATAACAATCTGTTTAAATTGTACACCCTCTTTCCCATATGCGAGCAGCAGAGCCGTGAAGTGCCCACAGGGGGATTGGCGAGCAAAGCGAGCAGGGGACAGAGCTCCTGAGTTATAACTAAAATCCAGGGCTGGATGGGTAATTGACTGCAAAATGTCACACCAGTGCGTTGAGCTTTGCTTTCCACAAACATCTGAATCATTTGCTTATGCACTGTCAGGCATATTTGCTGTGAATTGAAAGTACTATATTTGTACTGTTATCACTCATTGGTCCCTGTGAAAAATCCAGTGCCCCACCTACTAAATTTATTTGGGTGCTGATCCTTAATGAATAAAAAAGAAGGTCAAATTGGTTTGATTTTTTTTCTACTTCAATGCTTGTACTTGATTTATGATTGACATATGTCATGTTCATAATGGTGGTAGTGAGGGGTGGGAATTGGAGGAGGGGCTTTTGAGTTTGGACACCCTGGGGCCTGTGAATTTCTTAATCCAGCTTTGTCAATAGCATAATCTGCATCAGTCTTAGTTAAAATGGCACAACCTGAGTATTTTTGTATTTAACACAATGCACAGTCAGTAGGCACACTTAAATCCATATTATACTGTTGAATTTGGATTTGCTTGCCTTTAGGCTTTGTCTTGCCTTGTCTGTCTTGAGTTCCCTTTTTGAATCCTTCAATAAATTCCTAAAATTTAAAAGAAAATTGATTTTGTTTGTACAGGGCCAGAGGATTTTTATGTTTCCTTTCTTCCTTTTGAGGACATTCAGAAGTTTTGAACGTTAAGAGCCTTAGCCCCATTATTGGGCCAGTGCAGGCCATAAGCCTGCCTTTCAGATTTTGACTATGGCCCGTTCAGGCCACCCAGCATTTGTAGAGGGCCAGCCTCTAGTGGGCTCTACGTTCTCAGCTGGTATGTGCAAGGCCTCTCCTGCCATCATTGTTTCTCATTTTCATCTCTGGAGATTATCTGTGCTAGACTGGTGATGCTCCTTCCCCTGACGCCCTCTTGTCAGCTGAGCACCCTCTTACAGTCTGATCATCTAGTTGCATATACACCACACGCTGGCTAATTTTCTTTTTTCTCTTACTCTTTTATATTTGTGAAACTATGCATTTAGTCTGTGCTTGCCTTCTAAAAAGAAAAATTATAAGAATAAATTGAATTGTATTGAAGTTTTAATGAGCTCCTATGATTATTCCGCGCCTTTCATGAGACTTCACTTTTACAGATAGTTCATTTATTAATTATGGTATAAGTTTTAAAACTCATTGGTACTTTTCATCTAAGGCCAAGGCAAAGAAACCTTTTATCAGACAATATCAAAACCCATAAATGTATGATACTTTCTACATACTAGACTTTTGTAGTCAGGGCAGACCTTTCAAAAGTAAGGAGATTGAGCAAAAGCAAAGAAAATCCATCCATCATTACTATGAGTTGACTTTAACAGTAGTATGTAATAGTGAACCATAGACTCTTTCTGTAAGAAGTGTATGAACTTGTGATGGAATGGAACACAAGTCCACTGTAAAACATTTAACACACACAAGCACACTTTAGTTGGGAATTAAACAGAGGCCCAGTTATTTACATTTGTGTTGCTATTTTCAGCAAGGAAGGTAACGCAAAACCCCTTATAAAAGAAATTTATTAGGAACATTATTATGGACAGGCCAGTGATGCACTTGTGTCTAGAGCTTTTCAAACTGGGTGACATGACATGAATTTGGTATTTTTTGATTGGTTTTACTCATATTTTTACTTTCTATTTAAAACAAAAAGTTTACTTTTTGATCACAATGCAACTGTAAAGCAGGAAATGCTCACAACTTATGTACAGTTGCAATTTTCACCTGCTTCTTTTAAACAAATGTGACACTTAAAAAAGATAGCATTCACAAAAATGGGATTTTCCGCACACAAAAAAAAGTGACAATGTCAAAGAAAGTGGAATGGGACACAATTCACCCTACCTTTTTGTAACTATAATGGGCAGAAATATTAAATACAGTCATTAAACAATTCTTCCTCTTGTTTGTCGTAGTGTAGCAACTGGTGGACAACTGACTGGGTGTACTGTGGACAGCAGCAGGTTGTCAAAGGAATAACAAATGTGATTGAACTGATCGTTTATGGCTACAGCTAAAATGTAATATCGGTGATTGCAGTATTTATTTATTTTTACGCCTTTGTTTTAGTATTGTGTGTCAATTAAGCAGCGAACAAAGATGCAGATTGTGTGTGAAATTGCATGTTGGCTGAAGCAGCTAAAATGAGCATTCTTGACAATGAAATGTCTTCTTAAATCGGTAATTTTAAAACCATCATAATAAAAATAGCAAATTCAGTTATTTTTATTGTCTTTAATGACAAAGAAAACACATTTTTACTTGTTGGAATGGAGGCTTAACAGTTGTTGTATAATACAGAGGTTAGTCAGAGATTTCAGATCTTGAACAGGATGAGTATTAAAACAATGATTTTAGGGTGCGAGAGAAGTATGCAAAAATCTGTTCCTATCACAGCTTTAGACCAGAAACTCTTTGGAGTTTATTTAAAAAAAAAAAATCTGCTTCATGGTTTTGTTATTCTAATTTTTTTTTGTGATGTTGATGATGTCACTGCTTTGTTAGTTTGGGATTGATCACAGTCCTCACCATTTTGTGATTTGTTAAAGTAGTCACTTTTGTTTCGTTGTGTTCCTATCTTACTTATTACCTTCATTCTTTCTGCAATCGCCATCAATGTGTGTGAATTCACAACTATATTTATGTTTTCATGCATGTCTGTCAGTTGTTTTACTCTCCAGCTCATCTGAGGTACGTAATACCAATCTAGGATGAGAGGGGTGCTGACGCTAATCATGTTCTCTTCCATTCCTTTCACAATATCGAGAAGATGCCCAGTGAGGGCAACTGAACAGAGTGTAATGCAGGAAGGACCTCCTTCATTGGTCATCCTGAAAAGAATCTTATTCCAAAGCCTGGTGACACTTTATTTTACTTTTATTGATTTATATTTTGCGCCACAGGGCACCTGCTTTAAGTTTTGCCTTTGATTAAAAAAGGGACAACGGGATTGGCACCCCAACATTTATGACTGCGATCTTGTGATGTCCACGGCTTTATTTAATGTTAGCTAAGACCAGGCATTTAAAAGTTTCTCAAGTACTTTCGCTGAGTTTGTGCCCAACATTAGTCTATCCCTGACAATCTCATCTTCGTTTGCATAAGCACAGTCCTTCACCCGCGAATATTTAGCGGCAGCGTGTCTATTGGATTGCTGCCGACGGACGGCCTTATATGGGCAGGCACTCAATTACATGGGAGGTGTGATGATGAGGGACGCAACTCCGCCTCACACGGCAACCGAGCTGCAGGCTATGGCCGTATATATGTAAGTAGGTTCCAGTTATGACCGTTACACATAGAATTTCGAAATGAAACCTGCCCAACTTTTGTAAGTAAGTTGTAAGGGATGAGCCTGCCAAATTTCAGCCTTCTACCTACACGGGAAGTTGGAGAATTAGTGATGAGTCAGTGAGTGAGTGAGTCAGTCAGTGAGGGCTTTGCCTTTTATTAGTATAGATGAATTATTATTATTATTATTTAAAAAAAAATATAAAGTAGTCTCACAGATTATCAGATATTCATCAAACATTTAAAGTTACAAAATTTCTTCAATTGTTACTCTTTGCCCCAGATGCATCTGTGAAGTTATTTACCTATCATTCATTTGGGCTGTTGTAGACCTGTGTGTTCCCATTTAGTGAGAGGCAAAACTCAAATCAAACAAGTTAAAAAAAGGCAAATATCAGGGAAGGGATATTTGAGGACCACTTTGACACTAAGCTGGAAGTAAAAGCTAAAAAAGAACAAACACGTTCTGCGTTTATGAAAATGAAGAACTTCATTTGTAATAGTCAGTTAAATCTAAAATTGGAGCTTTGTATTCTAAAATGTCACATTTGGTCAACACTTCTTTACGGTTGTAAGTTGTGGATGCTTAAATCAGATGCCCTACACTGGATAAACACATTTGAGAAGAGGCACATTCTTTGTATGTTGTGGTTAGAGAGACCCTGGAGGTAGGAAATATGATATAACGAAGAAAACTGAAATGTCTTTAACACATATACATAAAAAGTACAAAATATTGCAGTACTTTAAAGAAGGAAAGATTGAAGGGAAATGTGCAAGAGGAAGGACAAGAATATCCTGCAATATAAGAAGCTTTGCAGGACTTAAAAGAGAACTGATACACACAGCCAGATAGAGACACACCACGCGATTAGCCATCTTCAGTCTCAAAGATGGCACCAACACAGAGATTACAGCTGGGTGACTGGTGAACTGGGACTATTGAATAGACAGGGTAACTCCATATTCTGCTCTCAGATTCTGTGAAATTTATATTAACTTCGAGTTTGCCATTGTTAGCACATTTAGCCTGTAATTTAACCAACACCTATATGAGAATCACTGAAGAATATTTTCTATCTTTGTGATGAATTTAACAGCTTTTGGTAAAACTTACTGCTCAAACTTTGGACCTGCTCCTTTTATGTAATGCAGGTCTGTTACTGCTGCATCTTTCTGCATACACAAGTGTACAGTTTAACAAAAGAAATGTCAGGAGAAAGGCTGGTGTCAGTTGGAAACTAATTATACAAGCATAGCCTATAAATCATTTTACTCATTCTCAGTGTCTTATCCCTTTTTCCTCACACAGTAGTTGCTGTTACTGTATACAGTTTGCACAGTCATAGCTAGGAGCTTTGTGGGTAGTGCTTAAGCCATAGCAACTCCAACCGTACCCGTGCCACTGGGCATTCTCACACACATATCCACATTCAATTTAGATTGATCAGTTAACTAAACATACACAACGAGTTTTAACCATTACATCAAGCAGGTGATACAAATATCTTTATTGTGGAATTTTGGACTGTCATTTCTCCTCTTGCAGGTTATCTCTTAAATTAACAAAAGAAATAAGCAGTTTGCTGCTTTCCATAACAAAAATTGTGCCACTAACCCTACATTCATTGCAGTTAACTAAAAAAAAAAATCTGTACCCTCAGGTAGCAGCCTTCATGTGTAAATCTGAACCTGCCACAAAAGTGGTCTGAAGAAAAATACAGGCAGCCATTGTCTTCTGTACTGTCTGCTAAACACATCCCAGGAGAATAAAGACAGTCGAGGAAGGATTAGAAAAGGAAATCTGCTGACTGTTAACTCCTTTGCCTGGAGCCAGGATAGGATGCTGACTTGTTTGGAATATTTAAACACTATCAACCTGCACAATGCCTACCGACTCCAAGTGATTCCTACACGTTCTCATTAAACAAAGTTAACTTCTTGGTATGTGAAACAGACGCCAAACAGTATGCCAAATAGTTATATAAAAGATTATGCTGTAGGCTTACTGTTTCCTTTACAATTTTAGTTTCTTATAAACTAATGTGACATTCCTTATTCAGAAGATTCTTTCACAATTATTCTGGAACATGTTACATTTATTGAAAAGGTGGTGTTTGCCTGATAATTCACTTTCTGTCATTTTATATTCATTCCATCTTTTTTCTTAATTTTTTTTTTTAACTACAATGAGTGAGCCTCTGTTCTAGCACTATACTTGATGGATGGAAATAAATATTTGTAAGAAACTCCTTCAAAGTGAGTAATAGCATTTCATGGCATTTCTTCTCTGTGGTGAAAAGAAACATTTAATAGATCATTTTCTGCAGTATTCTTCAAACTGTTATGCTGCTTGCATTAATGTGAATAGAATGCAAATGAGAAAATCAGCACAAGGGCATTTGTGTTTTGCATAAATATTTACCTTAAAAGTATGGAAAAACAAAAATCAGTGAGTGAGGTAAAAGTAGCTGAGAAAAAATATATTTTCAGTATCAGCTTGTTCTTCTTGTGTTTGCAAGGAGTAAGAGCCTGTTGCCACTGTAACATCTGCCAAGATGGAACCAGCACTGGATTTTTTGCCCATCTCTTTTTAAACACATTGTGCAAATAATGGCTTTCAAGTTATTGTTTTAGGGCAAACAGTACTACGTATTGAAATATGTGCAAAGTAAAGCTGCCCAAGCCTGGAGGGAGTTTGGGGGCCCCTAGACTAGAAAAATTTTTCAGGCCCTACCTACATAAAATATTATGAGTGCTATACACATCAACTTCAGGGTCTCAGAGTCACACAGAGTAAAGCAAATGACTACTACAGATTGTTAGTGTTAAAATGAATGGCAAAAATCTGAAGAACAGAAATAAATATGGGCTTACTCTCTGAAATGATAAGAGATAAAGTATGCTGTATGAAAGCATATCTCTTTGATTAGCCATTGCTGCACAGATGTCAAGTACCCATCACAAACCCAGGTTTGAAAAGTGAATAATAGGACCATATTGCAAATGCCTACAAAAACAAGAATATCAAATAG
This sequence comes from Polypterus senegalus, assembly GCF_016835505.1. Classification (NCBI taxonomy): domain Eukaryota; kingdom Metazoa; phylum Chordata; class Cladistia; order Polypteriformes; family Polypteridae; genus Polypterus; species Polypterus senegalus. The sequence continues at coordinate 81,489,648 of NC_053158.1, forward strand.
TGCAATGGCCTCTGTATTTTAACATACACAAATGCTTGCTTTTGAAAGCTCTACTTTCTGGATTTCTTTGCAGCTAACACCTCAATCAGATCACTAAAATGCAGCTTCTAAAACCAGACCACTCTCATTTGACATCAGAGTCAAATGATTCAGACTTAACTGTCCCATCATAGCTCTGAGCCTATTCTTCTCTATCCTGAACTTGGAAAAAGATTGCTCACAAGAAACAACTATGACATGCTTTGTCAGGTAATGCATGAAAGCAACATTGACATGGGAAGATGTTCTGCATGTTGTTTTCTCTAAGACAGTCAGTGCATTTATAGTTTAAGGTGAATAACTACTCTTTAATTTCCATGGTCTCATTTTGTGGTCTTGTTTTGAGATTTAACTGGTATTAGTGGTCCTTGGCAAACTGCCTTAACCTTTTTGGGTTCCATTGATATCCACAGATTTCTAGTGGGCTATTTGAGGGTGTCTTGGGCTCTTTGCCTCTGGCTGTGCTAACCATATTTTCAGTGGTTCCTGTGAATTGAGACCTGTACTCTTTTACCTCTGACTCTTTGATATGGAGAGAAAAAAATGAAACTTCAATATATCTAATGTGCTAAAAAAGTGACTTTTGCTTCTACATGTGTTTATAGAAGCTCAAGGAGTAGACAGAATTAACTGTGATAATAATTAATTCTTGTTTAGAAAAAAACAAAACACAATGTTTTCTAAGGCTGGTATAAAAATGTTAACATTGGAATAATGTGACACAGGTGACAATGGCAATGATTATCAAGCACTATTTAATAAAAAAAATAAATAGCAATTTGTTCACAGCTGTATGTGAAAAAGAAGTAGTCTGATGGAAAATGCATTGACTTGCAGATCTATTTATTTCATGATAAATGTATTCATTTGGTTCATTCAATGGCTCCTTCACAAACATATCAGCTGTGAGGCATATACTGGTATACTACTGTATATATATATAGTGAAAAAGAACTGTCTTGACACACAAAGAAAGGAAAGCCACCCGTATACTTAGCCTTAGGCTGCAAAAAGACAGAATAAGTTGCACAGATGTGTACAGAGTTTAGTCCAAAACAGTACTGAAGCTAAAGAGGAAGTTGTCTGGTATTTAAGGCAGGCAGGAACTGAAAGTGATGTCCTCAGGCTAGAATCAGGCAGAATTTCCTGTGTCCAGTCTGCAGAGATAAAAGGAAGGTTTAGTGCACCCTACCTCCCCCTGGCCTGGTATGGAATTACCTTCTTTTGGTCCATTTGGCTGCTTCCCGTGCACACGTGTGTGACAATATCTTTCTATTATAATAAAAAAATCCTGGAACAATTTGAGAATTTTTAGCCTGGGACATGAATTTTTCAGAGAGATTCTTTCATGTCCCGCAAGTCGAGACTTTGTGCCAAGAGATTTAACCACTCCCGGTGCCGGAAATAAAAGACAAAGAGTAGAACGTCATAAAGAATTCAAAAACATTGGAGTGATACACATGCAGAGCAGGTTAGAGATAATGAAAGTACTAAAATTTGAAAGTCTCAAAAAAAATGATAGTAAAGATTACATTAGCGCAAACAAACGGAAATTATTGCTTGGCGAAATAACGGAACAGTTAAAAGAGATTGAATATATTGTGTGGATTTGAATTTTAAGTTGGAGACTTGTAGATCATCTAATTCATGTTGCCATCAGGGAAAAGTAATGTTTCTTCCCAATGAAGAGGTGTATCCGCGAGAATTAAAAGATTTGTTGTTTGGTGAAAGTGAAATCCACATACGCGAGTGGCAAAGACGTGAAGTGGCTGGCGCGTAGTGCAGGCTGGGGTTTTGGCAAATGAAACGAGCAGGGGCTATGCCCCCTACTATATATATATATATATATATTAATATGTGAGTGTGTATGCATTGGGTTATTTATTTAAAGTAAAAGGTAATGCAAGTTGTTTTCTACAGAGAGTAGTAGAACAATTACAGGACATTGTACAATGGTACAATGGTATCCAGCCAAACTAAAGAGAAAGGCACTGTCATATGGTGACATGAAAACAGGGCAGGGGCATTAATATTGAAGATATTTGGGGTCTAGGAGAAAGCATACAATGCTTCCAAAGTGTATTAGATGGTTCAATAACCCTGGAAGAGATACATGGGAATGTGATATCCATCAAACAGAATAAGCAGCTGGCTAGCTGCCTGTGAGATCTTGCCATATAAAATGTAAAGGAATACAAGAATATTTCAGGGTGAGGGTGGACCAGGTACAACTGGAGGAAGTTGTAGTCTGATGTCTCTGAAACAAAAAAATATAGCCACTCTGACCTAGAGAGTTAGCATAAAATGATTGACTTGATGTAGGAAATAAAGATATGTCAACAAGAAGTGTTTGGCAAGCACTAAACTATCCATAAGAGAAGAAAGGAGGATAAATGGGAGATTAAAAGGATGTATTAGCTTTAAAGTGGACAAGCCACCCCATCTGCCAGACCGGAGTTCAAACTCTTGGAGGCACATCTTGAGGTGCAGCAGGGCTTCCTTTTATTTTTACTGTTTCCTTCTAATGTGTCACATCCAGTGTAGATTTACTTTTGAATTTAATTAATTCCTTTTTTTTGATTATTTGGACCTATTCAGGCTTATTTAATACAGACTTGTTATAAAAAATACATTCTAGTGGTGTACAACAGGTACATGAATTTGTTGAGTTTTGAGTTGGTTTGTTTGGATGTGAAGTGGTTTTCAGACAATATTGTTTCCTGGCAAATAAAGTATTTTGTTCACTATTTGCTGAATAGGAAAAAAACAAATATATTTCTGTTTTTTTTTTTTTTCAGACAGAGTTTTACCCACCATGGGATTCCGTAGTGTGTGATTGCAGTGATATTTATACCAGAAGAGTCGATGGCATTAGTGGTATCAGTGATTGCAGTCCTGTGACCATATTGAAAATGGTGTTGTGTAAATAAAAAATAATGAAATGGTAAACCATATTCTGTATGACATAGCAGAAATCGAGAATTGTCAGACCAAGTGATATTTCTCCAGTGTTCAATCTTCCACAAACTTGTCTCTTCATCATGTTCCACAATTAAGAGGAGTGGAATCCAGTGTGGTGTTCTGCCCTCGGCCTTCAGCTCCTCCTATCTTGATCTGTTGCATGGTAATTGTTGCTATGCAGCAGTCATGTGATTTAGGGGCTGTGATATATAACTAGATTCTAGGATAATATAGTTATTTGAGTAATTTGTAGACTTGCCTTTGATTCAATGCTCTCCTTGTTCTGGTATGTTTCTTTTATTGTCTACAGTTTTTTGACTTTTACCTGTTTTTGTGTTTTGGTTTTGTCTTCCGCTTTTTTGGAAACATATGCCTTAGTCTTTTTGCCTTCTCTGTTTATGACCTGCCCTGCCCGGGGTTTGTTTCCTGCCTTGCGCCCTGTGTTGGCTGGAATTGGCTCCAGCAGACCTCCATGACCCTGTAGTTAGGATATACCAGGTTGGATAATGGATGGATGGATGTTTATGACCTCCTGCCTCTATTTTGAACTCTGTTGTTTGGATTCTGGAGACATTTAAGTAAATTACTTTGGCTGCTTGTTTTTATTCTCATCCTAATATGCATTCCTCAATAACTAATGTCTGCCTGCTAGCATTTAACAAGTCTGACTTCTTTCACTAATAAGGTGACCAGATAAAACAAAAAGAAGTATCTTATTAGAGTTAACAGTTCTAAAATAGTGATCCGAAAATGAGTTGCTGAAATAGACTGAAAAAGGCAGAAAAATGATCAAAAACACTAAATATAAGACTGTAACTTTAATTTTGGCATGCTTTGCTAAACATCAAAATCTACTTTAATTGCTCCAGGTGTGCTGTACAATAGCTGACCCTGCGCTCTGACCCCCTAAGGTCATGCAAAAAGACAATTTGCTCTCAGGGATTAACGAATTATATATATTTTTTTTAAATTAAAGAACTATTAAGAACAGCTTCAAAAACTGCAGTTACGCAAGTTTTTGTCATGGGGCATGACGGATTTGCAGACTGCAATTGCTGATCAGCACCATCTCAGATTACACGACTGAAAAATCACAGCCCATGTCACATTTACTGACCGATCACTGGTCTTTCAGGGCAGTCATGCTTGCCTGTTTTACTGACTGCCAATGAAGTGTCACTTTACAAATGGCTAACTGCTGCAGTGTGTTCAACAGAAATCTTTGCCTCCTCGATTTTTTTTTCAGTCTATTATGATATGTAAAATATGAAACATCAGAGAGTTGAACTTCTCTTTCTGGAGTTCAAAACATGCTTGTTCTTCACCTCATAACATTCTATGCATTGTACTTCTGGATGAGTATTCATTGGTTCAATAATTTTTCAGCTCTCCTGTGTACAACCACCCACCCTCTGACTAAGGAGAAAATCAAACCTGTTTGATTTTTTCCTTGCCAGTGATGGTCTAATTGGTCCCTTACATTAGGTAATGTTACATTAGACAATCAGCTTCATGGGAGTGCGCCACCGACTGCCTCCAGCTGGCTAATATTATGTACATGAAAGCTAAGACTGAAAATTGCTGGAAAAGTCAATTAATGTGACATAGCCTTTAAACAGTTTTTTATGTCTGCAATAACACATAATATTATTGTCCCAATAAAACTTTACCTCCCAATTACTAATGCTGAACTTAACCTATTATTTTTGTAAACTTCATTCAACCATAAGTTAAGTTCTTCTGGGGCTTTCTGCACTTCAGTATCATCAGGAGAAGGAACAAGAGATTTGGGAGCAGGCCCTGAGGTGGATTGCTCAGATCAAAGGCTGAAGCTTCTCCTAGTCCTGGATTAGTTCATGTTGGTTCTTGTTAGTAGTATCTTCTGCTGTTCCTTCCAGTTCTTCTGTTTAGTGTAATGCTGCCGCTTCATTTGGAATAGTCCCGTTTCCTGAAAAATTAAACAAATGGATGTGATCTTGATCTCTAAATAACAATTTCCTTTTGCCCTTCATGCTATAAAGGTGAACACTTCCTGATTTAAAAAAACAAAAAAGTGACCACTGGTGTACAATAAGGATGACTTCCAAAATATTTTGTGACTGTTATGAGTGTTGCTGTCATCAAGGATTTGATTATCATTATTTCTTTCAATCAGGTTCGTATTTGGAGGATGTGTTGTGTTCAAGTTATATTCCATGTTTGTCAACCATTGTAAAGATAACAGGTTTCATTCATCGAAGTGTTCACTATCCAAATCGGTACTTGTGAATCTAAGATGTTTAACAGGCATTCCCGGTATTAAGTTATGGATTTGCCTGCGAATATTTAGTGGCAGCGTGTCTATGAACTTAATTTAAACTTAAGCTCTACACCTTGCTTTCCTATTGATATGTCTACAAAGGCTTGTTCAGATTCAGAGGGTTGTTCCTTAATTACTGCATCAATAAACAGGTCGTCTTCCTCTTTATCTGAGACTTCACACACTGCATGCACGGGTTTACCTTTCCCAGTCCTGCAAACTTTAGCAAAGTGGTTCAATTTACCATTTTTTACACTGTCTTCCTTTAGCTGGACATTGACTTTTTCCACCGTGTGCTTTGTTTCCGCAGTACCTGCACTTATGAATATGTTTGTATGCATCACACACTTCATATTCTTTTGCTGCCTTCTCAATTGTGTAATGCGTTTTTTGTTCAGTGCTCTTTGGAGCTCTTGCTTTTTGTGTGCGGACTGCATTCACAGTCAGTTCACATAAGCCGTTCAGAGTACATGCATCGAAGGTTCTCAGCTGTGCTTGTGCTATCTTGTGCGATCTTGCGATGTCCACGGCTTTATTTAATGTTAGCTCAGACCCGGCACTTAAAAGTTTCTCTCGCACTTTCGCTGAGTTTGTGCCAAACACTATTCTATCCCTGACCATCTCATCTTCGTTTGCATAAGCACAGTCCTTCACCAGCAATTTTAACTCCGTTACAAAGTGATCAAAAGTCTCGTTTATACCTTGCGTCTTCTCATTAAACTTGTATCTCGTGAATATCATATTCGTCTTAGGCATGACAAACGCCTCGTAGCGGCAGCGTGTCTATTGGATTGCTGCTGATGGACGGCCTTATATGGGCAGGTACTCAATTACTTGGGAGGCGTGGGTATGGGGGATGCAATATGGGCAGGCAGCCAACTACGTGGTAGGTGTGGTGATGGGTGACGCAACTCCGCCTCACATGGCGACCGAGCTGCAGGCTATGGCCGTATATATGTACGTAAGTAGGTTCCAGTTATGACCGTTACGCGTAGAATTTCGAAATAAAACCTGCCCAACTTTTGTAAGTAAGCTGTAAGGAATGAGCCTGCCAAATTTCAGCCTTCCACCTACACGGGAAGTTGGAGAATTAGTGATGAGTCAGTGAGTCAGTCAGTCAGTCAGTCAGTCAGTGAGGGCTTTGCCTTTTATTAGTATAGATATATAAATTTATACATGCCCCCTACACACCCAGACCAATATATAAAAGTAGAGACATAAGTTAAAAACATAAAGCAAGGATTTTAATGGGTTATGAGGTAAACAAAAGTAAAATTATTTTGAAAATTATTTAATACAAGCTAAAAAAAATTCTGTAAAAGTGAAATCATTTGAAAATATTTATTTAATACAGGCAACAGAGAAATATTATTATTATTTAATACCGGCAGTGAGAAAAAAAGTGGGCCGTGGCAAGTAGTAACAACACATTTTGCTAACACTGTATGTTGCAATGCTGATACAGAACTGCACAGCCCCCCCTATGATGGGTGTGCTAGAGAGCAAAATGGTAACAGTGTCACTATCCTCAGCCAACCATAGCAACTGAACAAGTTGCAAACAGGCAACTAGTTTCCTTGTTACATTTGGGTTATTTTCAACAAGAGAATCTGAGAAAAGAAAGTATAATTACTTATAAAGTTAAACCAAAGTACCATAAATAGGTAGTAAAAATATATTTTTATTACGAAATTTGAAAATGAACTAAATACATGACATTTGTGTGTCCCTGAAAAGTCAGTACAGGACAGGGAACAAAACTATCAAATATGGGACATGCCCCGTATATAAGGGATGTCTGGCAACCCTAGTAACAATAAATAAGGCTTTGTCAAGAAACTCCTTACTGAGCACAAAGGAGTTGTTCCAGTATTTTAGGATGACTTGAAATAGTGACTATAACCCAAGAAACCCAAAGGTAGAAATCATCTTGAACACCAAGCTCATGCTTTGACCTTCTAAATGGCTTCAACTCCTCATCCTATCCTAATGATGGCCAAGCATACAATAAGAATTCATAACATCAAACAAAACTCTGATCAGGTAGGCAGCTCCTTCAAGAAGTATAATGCATCTGATGGAAGAGGTGCTGTTACTGGTATATACGTGAAAGTGGCAGAAGACTTAAAGCAGCGGCATTCATGTTTCCCTCCCACCTCTGCATAATTTGATACTGACAAGCAGCATGATACCCATCTCCAGAAGCCACAGATAAAATACCATGGATTTCACTTAACAAACTCATAAATGCTTTATGATCAGTAAAGATTGAGAGAAGCTTACCATAGACATTTTGCAGAAAACACTTCACAGAAAATACAATGGTCAAAGATTCCTTACTCATTTGTGAATAACCCGTTATATATTTTGATAACATGCATAATGCAAAACCAGTTTGTTTCTCCTTCATCTTTCATGAAGTGGGAAAGCAAAATTACAACCCCATATAGGGAAATACTACAAGATCAGTATCTATGTCCAGATTAAAATTAAATAACAGCATGTCTGACTGCAACAATCCTCTTGCAGGCAGCTTACTGTGCAACTCCATTCTGACAGATATACTGGGTTCTCCATTACTGTTTAAAGGAAATACTTATTTTCTTTATACTTGAAGATATTTTATGAATGTTTTGTGCTACTGTTAAGTCCAGCAGTTTGGGTACCTCTACCTGGGCTTCTTTGTTGTTTAGTCTTCCTGGTCCCCATGCTTCCCAGAGGAGCACCAAAGTTCTCTTTTAATCTGAGCAGCCCTTATATCATATTTAGATGGTGGAGCAATGAAATGTTAGTATTTTTTTAAATTGTAGTGATAAGCATTTTTAGAGTGCAAAAAAGTTTATTATGAAAAGTGATTTTATTATATTTACATAGAAAAGGACTTTAATTATTTATACATGCAATTTTTAGACCTAATTAGCTTAGCACAGGACCATAGGAAGCTATGGTCAGTCTCTACAATACGGGGGTAAGCAAGGAACCAATTCAGACAGCGTGTCAGTCTATCTAAGGGCACACCCACACTCATTTTTATAGTGTCAATACATAGTCACTAAACCACATTTGACACAAAGTCAAACCAACGGTACCCAAGGATTTTCCAGAGAGACACAGTACCAAAGGAGTCCAGTTTTCGTCTTAGGTTACTGGATAGCATCCATGTCTCGCAATCATTTAGCAAGACAGGAAGCAACAGGACTCTAAAGACTTGGACCTTCGTCCTTTTGCATAGGTATCAGGAGCGCCACACACCCCTTTCCATTGACCTCATGACCCCCCATGATCTCCCAATCCATCTACTGACTTCATAGGAAGAGTCACCAGAGACATGAATGTCACTTCCATGGTAAGCAAACCTCTCAACAAGGTCATCACTCTCTGCAAACAGACACACTGCTGATGGCTGTGACCAAAAGGTCATTAAAGGCCTGGATATTGGTTTTTATCCAGGACACTCGCAAGCCCAGACACTCAGATTCCTCGCTCAGTCTCTCAAGCGCCCAGATCAGAGCCTCCATTGACTCTGCAAAGATCACAGCATCGTCAGCAAAGTCAAGATCCATGAATCTTTCTTCACAAACAGATGCCCCACAGCTGCTGGACCCCACAACCTTGCTCTACACCCAGTCCATACAAGCATTGAACAGAGCAGGAGCATGAACACACCCCTGACAAACCCCAGAATCAACTGGGAAAAACACAGAGGTCCTGCCTCCACTCTGCACAGCACTCATAGTACCAGTGTACAGGCCAGCCATGATATCCAGCAACCTCAATGGGATCCCGCGAACCCTCTGGATGTCCCACAGGGTAGCTCGATCAACTGAGTTAAACGCTTTACAAAAATTGACAAAGGCTACAAAGAAACTGCTGATATTCATGTCACGCTCCAAGAGAACCCTCAGTGCCAGGATGCGGTCGATGGTAGACCTCTTAGGCGTCAAGCCAGATCAGACCAGTTCCGGTCACTGGTAGGTGAGCAAGTGATCACGGATCCTATTGAGGATGACCCTAGCAAGGACCTTACCCAGCACCGAGAGCAGTGTTATCCCCCTGTAGTTGCTGCAATCCAGGCGATCACTCTTCCCTTTCCAGATAGGGATGACAAGTCCCGTTTTCCAGTCAGTTGAGATAATGCCAGTCTCCCAAATGGAAGCAAAGATTGTTTGCAATGCCAGGAGGACAGCCTTACCACCAGCCTGGAGAAGTTCACCCCTGTTACAACAGATCCCTGCAGCCTTTCCTCCTCTCAGCTGGGTCACCATCTGTGCAATCTCAGTGAGATTGGGTGGTTCACAGCTAACTGGAGGATCTTCCTCAAGGACCATAGACCCAGAGATATCCAACGTCCTAGATGGAGGATCAGCTTTGAACAACTGCTAAAAGTAGCCAGCCCAACAGGTCAAAACTGCAGTGTCATCTATAAGGACCGTTCCATCAGCCGCCCTGACTGCAATTTGGATGTGCATAATACTTCGATTCCTCTGTAAGCAGGACATGGGTCGCTAGACAACAGATGGTGTGTCACTTGCTCAGAGACATGGGAAAAGAGACAAATCACCAGAGACCATGACCTTGATAGAATTTGGTCAGAATCCAAGGGTTATGAAAGGACAGTGCTAACCATCTGTTAGGTGTACCTGAGATACTTACTTGTTTTATAAAACACCTTGTGATGGTATGTTTTGTTAAAAGAATTAGATTTAGATAGATAGAAAGTGTGGACGCGGCCCGGACACAGACAGGCGGACATGTTGTTAAACACCACCAAACGTTTATTTACCACACTATTTACAAGTTTCCAGTGCACACACAAACCCCAAACACAGTCCTGGCCACACAATGCCTTCCTCTTCGGGCCGCCTCCACTCTCCTCTCCTGCTTTGTCCTGCTTCCACCCGACTCCAGCCTCGAATGAAGGGAGATGGCCCCTTTTATCTCATCCCGGATGAGCTCCAGGTGTTTCCCGGCATTCCTCCCTGGACACGCCCCAGTGTGGAGGAAGTGCCAGCTGTTCTCCTGGAAGCTCTCCGGGTGTCCCTTCTCCTCCTACCCCCCAGCACTTCCTGGTATGGCGGAAGTGCTGAGGTCCAGGGTCCCCAAGGCTTGGGTTTGGCTTCCAAGCCCACTACCCGTGGCCCCCAAAGCAACCAGGATGGCGGCCCCCACATGATCCAGGGTAGGCGTAGACCCTCTTCCGGTCCCTCAAGGTCGTTGCCTCTGGCATCCCTGACAATAGATAGATAGACAGATAGATAGATAGATAGATAGATAGATAGATAGATAGATAGACTGCATGACATGACATAACATGTTCAAATCCCCTTAATCCATTTCATGGTCATAGGAGGTTGTAGCCCATATTAGCAGCATAAGCCATAAATCAGCAAACAGCTATGGACAACGTGTCAGAGCATCACAGAGCACAGTCACACACTCTCACATGCACTCTCATAAGGTCTGTTTTAAATTGTCTGTTAGCAGGCTATTTGGGATACATTAAGAAAATCAAAGTACCCATAGAATAATCAAGACAAACATGTGAAGAACATTCAATCTCTTACACAATCAGCTGTTAGATGTGGGATTCCAACCCTGGACACTGGATTTGTGAGGTCATCAATGTTACTGTGCTTCCCATAGATAGAGCTGATGTTTTAGTGTGTCTACAGCAAGGCAGTACCCAATTGCATTAAAAGGCAATAGTCTTTCTCACAAAGCCACAAAGTACTTCTGAATTGGATCATTTTAGAAAATGAATTGCTCTCTCATCCTGAGGAAATGGAGTACTTCCAGGTAGTTAATGCATCCTTAAGAACCAGAAAGATACACATTGCTTGTTCTTTCAACAGCGTCTATGAGGATTTAGTTCAGCATTTGCTGCTACAAGTGTGATTGTCCAAGGCTAACAGAAACTAGTAAATATGCCACTGGAGATTTTTTTTTTCTAAATACAGGAACTATTTTTCCCTAAGGAAATTGCATCAAAAATATCTGACCTAAAAATGAGTGATTCTGTGGCTGCATTAAAAGGAAAGCCTGGCAGTACTATCTTCACAGACAGCTCCTTTTAGAAATTGTAATTTAAAGGAGGAATTACAGGCTTTCAGAAGTGATTACATGGTGCAGCAATGTAAAGTCAAAAGTTGTCTAGAAAAAGGAATGAAGCTGAAGTTGAAATTATTTTATCTGAACAGATGCCAGGAGACTAGATAATGCTTTCCTTCACATGGTAATGGCAGTAACTTGCTAAAGATTCTTGAAAGCATGGATTCCCTACATGAAATGAAAGAAAATCTTAGAAAACTCTAATATTAAACCCACTGGTCATCTGGTCTTATTCACATAGTGTAAGACATGCAGGATGGTTCACACCTACTGGAACTGATATTGCATAAGCAAAGAGAAGAAAAGGGTCATTTAGTTACTTATAATATATCTTTTTCTTTAAACTAAATGACACAGAACACAGAACTTATACACAACCTTAAGTATGTGCTTTATACCTTCTTCATTCAAATGACTCGACAATGGCTGATTTAACTTCATTTGACGGAGGACCCGTCACACTTTGAATGTTCTGTGCTTCCCTGTCGGCTCACTGTGACAGAATGATTTTGTTAGCAGCACATTATTATGTCACTTATATACTTCTAGATGTGTGCATACAATTCATTACAGCTGTCATTATACATGAGAAAGTATTTGCACTTTGAAACAAGAGATGTGCAAATCCATTAAGTAACACATAAATGAAAATGGTGAACATTAAATGTTTACCACTGTAAAATTAACATAGTACATTATGCCATTTGCAATGTTGTCCCAAGAGTTGGTTAATTTTGGCACTAGGATGAAATCAAAGAAGCTGCCACATGAAAAACTGAGCCGTGAGCAAGTCTGTGGGTACACTTACTAAAAGATTTCAGAACGATGGGATGTAATGCAGAAGCAGTGTAGTCATAAAAAGGCAATAATACATACATTCAGAATATTAACAGTTTAAGACAAAATTAATACTGTTTAAAGGCTGATAAATTAATTAATCCATTCACCTACTCATTCCATTTCTTCCATTACGCCGTTGGTGTGACACAGAAACCTACCCTGTAAAGGATGCCAGTCACACAGGTACGTTCAGAGTCAGCAGTAAATCTAACTGTCATGCATATCTTTGTAATATGGGAGGATGATTCAAGTACATGGAGAGAATCCCCTATACAAACACTCGACAGACAGTGAATGATTGGGGTTTGTGTCCAGGAACAGTGAGGCAACAGTGCTAACCAAAGTAACACCATACTGCCTTCAAAACTGACAATGATAAACGTTAATGCATAAACATGTATGTATATATTTTTAGGTGTCCTTAAGCAAATGGATGGCAGATGTACAACCTCAACTTGAAAAAGGTTGGAATAGTATGGAAAATGCAGATAAAAATTAAAAGCAGTGATTTCCAAATTAACTTGAAATCCATCTGAAACAGTAAAAAGACAAGATATTTAATGTTTAGTCTGGTCAACTTCATTTTTTCCTAAATATACATCCATTCTTGCCATTGAGGGCTTTCAGCATATTCCAGAAAAAGTTTGGATGTGTCAATTTAGGGCAAATAATGATTAAAAAAAAGAAAATAATGATATGAGTAGAAATAGATGATGTTCAACAGGTGATTGTGGTCATGATTTAGTATACAAGCTTCATTCAGGAAAGACCTAGGGCCTCATGTATAAACAGTGCGTATGCACAGAAATGTTGCGTAAGTACGTTTCCACATTCAAATCGCAATGTATAAAACCTACACTTGGCGTAAATCCACGCACTTTTCCACGGTACCTCATACCTTGTCGTACGCAAGTTCTCCGCTCGGTTTTGCAGACTGGCGGCACCCAGTGTCAAAGCAGTGCTACTGTTCCTGTGTGGTTTCCCTTTCTTTCTTAGATCCACATTCCTGACGCGGCTTTATAAATACACTGAAACTAACCGCATATTGTTTATTAGTGTAATGCATCTGATTGTAATTAACCTGTAACAATATAATGGTCCAGGGATAGCTATAGTATTCCAAACACCATAACTGCTTTAGCGTTGTTACTCTCACTACACCTTCTTTTTCTTCTTTCAGCCGCTCCCGTTAGGGGTTGCCACAGTGGATCATCTTTTTCCATATTACTCTCACTGCACCACTCGGAGTATTTATATCACTGTATCTGAGTGGGGAATCACAGCAGCAGCTGATCAGAAAGAGAATTATCGGTGTACCGCATCAAGCACATGCTGCCTTAGCCACAGCAAAATGCTTCAGAGCCTTTCCTGTGCGGACTTCGCGATTCAGAAACAGTTTCATCACAAGAACTATAAATGCACTCAATCAATTAATCCTTGTAGAACTGTTTGTACTTATAAGTTGTAATGGATGGCCGGCCATTTATCCCGGCCAATACCCCCAAGCCGCCAGGTGGAGCCCTCCTTGCAGCGTGGAGGTCCCCAGAAGACCAGCAGGGCATCATGGACATTGGAGTTTTATGCAAAGCCCTGCTGGATGCCGTGGGGCCACAGGAGGGAGCTGCAGGGAGGACCGAGGGCTTCTTAGGTGCCCTGTGACCCGGAGGTTCGTCACAGGAAGAGCGACGGACGTCCGGGTTGAAGAAAGGGACTATTTACCCTGACCGGAAGGAAAAGGACTTGTGGACTATTGGGCAGAAACACTTCCGGGTCAGGGATTATAAAGGACTATGGAAGCTCACAGACAATGAGCTGAGCTGGGTGGAAGGGTGGCAAGCGTCTGGGAGCTGGAGGATTGGTTTATTGTATTGAAGATTTATTATATGAGTATTGTGGTAGAGAGTGTGCTTTGTGCACTGTGGAAGAAAAATAAAGTCAACATTTGGACTTTTACCTGGTGTCTGGAGTCATGGACAGGGGTTCAAGGGAGCGAGAGCGCCCTATCGTTCACAAAGTACAATTACCCCACTTGCACTACAGTTATAATATTGCACAACCTGCGCCACTTTATAAAGCACGTATTTACTTTGTACATATGATGATGATATCATTTGACAATATCAGTTTTAAGATGAAATGCAGCAAAATATGTTGATTATATTACACAAATAAAACTTTAACTTCATTTAAATAATCTGTATTGTTAATAATTAAACATGTGAGGACACGGTGCCGCAGCACTAGCAAGTTCATGTATTGTTCCTGCCTTGCGCACTGTATAATTGCTTAGGCTGGCTCGACACTGGAAGAATAGACGGATAGAATAATTAAACACGTACTGTGAAGATATTTCAATGTTCTTTAAAAGATTTCAAGAATCGTCGTTGTAAGCTTACAGCTGGCTTAACGTCTATTACAGAGCTGATTGTGTGGCGATTGGGTTTTTGGAGAAAGAAAAGTTAGGACAGCAATTGGAAGTTAGTACGTTTTAATGAGACAGGACTGCTACAATAAACTATTTCATCGAAGGTCGCGCATGGCGCAGCAGCATCTTGTGTGAGACATGAACAATCACTGCACCATTGTGTTCTTAATAACATGCTTTCATTCCAATCATCATGAAAAAAATATCACATATAAATCTCAGTATTTTAATTATTCAGAGAGATGTAATATTATGAATGTAATGGATTCTGTGTCCTGTTGGAGGAAGAGAGCCAGTTTAAGAAGCACGTAGTGATTCACATACATAGAGCACATAGAAGATCAAATACAAAACAAAGCATTTAACGTGCTACTTTAGTTACGATGGGATTTGAGAAACTAGTAAATTAAATGATTTTAAGATGAAGTTTATGATGTTCTCCTTTAATGACAAAATAAAATACGTGATTACAGTGGAAATTTTGAGATTAAAGTTGACATTTCATGCTTTTTTCCCACTATTTTTTTTTTCGTCTGTACCCTAATAAGCTTGCATATGACACTCAGACGGTGGGCTACGTCTCGCCTTTTCACTGCGACTTTGATATGTGACTTCTTTTTTATTTCGGGCACCATGCAACTTTGTGAACTTGAGCTTTCAAGTTTCTCCAACATGCTGTCACGCGATCAACTTCCTTTTGTTGATTATACCACGGTTTATTTGAACAAATAGTATGTTTTTCATTTGCCTCCACTTGGTATTCGCTGAAATTCTTATATTTTCCCCCGTGCTTTTCCCATTGTCTTTTCACAGAACGCTTAGCTTAAATGTTGTTTATATTGATTTGCATATTCAAAGAGGCACAATTCTAGGAGGAATTGGGGCGGGGCAGCAGGCGCGTGCACGTGCGTTACTTTTCACGCTGACCGGGATTTAGCGGAAGAACGTGGAAGTTGGAGTACGCACAGATTCCTGCATCTGGGTTTTTCTGTGCGTAAGCACATTTCAGCTTTTGTGCTTACGTCATGTTATAGTGCGAGTTCTATGCATGGCGTTATACATGAGGCCCCTAGTCCTTTAGGAGCAAAGATAGATAGATAGATAGATAGATAGATAGATAGATAGATAGATAGATAGATAGATAGATAGATACTTTATTAATCCCAAGGGGAAATTCACATAATCCAGCAGCAGTATACTGATTCAAAGAAACAATATTAAATTAAATAGTAATAAAATGAAAAATAATTTAAATAAAATGAATGTTAGCATTTACTCCCCCGGGTGGAATTGAAGAGTCGCATAGTGTGGGGGAGGAACGATCTCTTCAGTCTGTCAGTGGAGCAGGACAGTGACAAAAGTCAGTCACTGAAGCTACTCCTCTGCCTGGAGATGACACTGTTCAGTGGATGCAGTGGATTCTTCATGATTGACAGGAGTTTGCTTAATGTCCGTCGCTCTGCCACAGATGTTAAACTGTCCAACTTTACTCCTACAATAGAGCCTGCCTTCTTAACAAGTTTGTCCAGGCGTGAGGCGTCTTTCATCTTTATGCTGCCACCCCAGCACACCACCGCGTAGAAGAGGGCACTCGCCACAACCGTCTGGTAGAACATCTGCAGCATCTTACTGCAGAT
The DNA here is from genome assembly GCF_016835505.1 of Polypterus senegalus. Classification (NCBI taxonomy): domain Eukaryota; kingdom Metazoa; phylum Chordata; class Cladistia; order Polypteriformes; family Polypteridae; genus Polypterus; species Polypterus senegalus. Next base: position 81,505,957 of record NC_053158.1, read on the forward strand.
GTTGAAGGATGCCAACCTTCTCAGAAAGTATAGTCTGCTCTGACCTTTCTTACACAGAGCATCAGTATTGGCAGTCCAGTCCAATTTGTCATCCAGCTGCACTCCCAGATATTTATAGGTTTGCACCCTCTGCACACAGTCACCTCTGATGATCACAGGGTCCATGAGGGGCCTAGGCCTCCTAAAATCCACCACCAGTTCCTTGGTCTTGCTGGTGTTCAGGTGTAAGTGGTTTGAGTCGCACCATTTAACAAAGTCTTTGATTAACTTTCTGTACTCCTCCTCCTGCCCACAATCTGATGCAGCCCACAATAGCAGTGTCATCAGCGAACTTTTGCACGTGGCAGGACTCCGAGTCATATTGGAAGTCCTGGGTTGAGGATCGCCAATTTTCCCACAATTGCATGAGAAACTCATTCAAAAGGTTAAAAACAAAGTTTCACAAAGACAGAATGGAAGGGATTTGTGTATTTTGCCCTCAGCAGTGCATAACATTCAAGGAATCTGAAGAAATCTCTGTGCTTTAAAGAGGGCTAACTGCCCATGATCTCTGATCCCTCAGACAGCACTTTATCAAGAACCATACTTCATCAAATGGTGATATAACCACAGAGTCTCAGAAGTACTTTGGCAAATTATATCAAGAAACACAATACATAGTTACATCCACAAAGTGAAAAAAGGAAGCTGTATGTAAAACAGTGCCCAGAAGTGCCTTCAACTTCGCTGGGCTCAAATGCATCTGGGATAGACCACTACAGAGTGGAAATGTGTATTGTGGTTGTGTTTTTTGGAAGAAATGCACACTGTGCCCTGTGGACCAAAGGAAAAAAGGACCATCCTGACTGTTCCCAGCTACAAGTCCATAAGTCAGCATCTGTGATGGCATGGGGGTTGTGTCAGTGTCTTGGGCAAGGGTAACTTGAACTTCTGTAAAGGCACCATCAACCTTTAAGACAACACCTCTTCCATAAACAACCTTGCATGTTTAGCCAGACAATGCAAAACCACATTCTCCGTGTATTACAAAGGCATGGCTGCAAAGTAAAAGGGAGCGAGTGTTCAACTGGCCTGCTTGCTGTCCTGACATGTCCTCACATTAAGAATGCATGGTTCCTTTTGAAACGCAAAACGCGCCAATGAAGAACCTATGCTTTTGCACACCTTCAGACTTGTTTGCCAGAATACTGGGATAAACTTATACCTGAAATCCTCAGTAAATTGGTGTCTTTGTTACCTAAACATTTATTAAGTGTTGGGAGAAGATTAGGTATCATTACAAAATTGTAAAGTCTTTAATGCCCAAAGTTTTTTTTTGGAATATGTTGCAAATATCAAAATGAAAGTGTTTATTTATAAACAAAAAATGAATTAGTTGTATCATCAAATATTTGTTATGTGTTTTCAATTTAGAGATAATTTAGTATCATTTACAAATCACTGCTCTCATTTTTCTATTTGCACTTTCCATACCATTACTAAATTTTTGGGGTAGTGTTCATGGGTATATAGTATGCAGTGCCTTCAGTAAGTACTCAGACCCTTTCAATTTTAACACCTTTTGTTAGATTGCAGCTTTGTGCTAAAGTCATTTTTTTCATCAAGCAACACTCACATAACAAAAACAGGAATTTAGAAATTTTTTAAAAATACAACCTGAAAATATCATAATGACATAAGTATTCAGACCCTTAATTCAGTATTTAGCACCTTTGGCAGCAATTAGAACCTGGAGTCGTTTTTCAAGCTTCACACACCTGAATTTGGGGATTTTCTGCAATTGTTCTCAACAGATCCTCTCCGGTTCTGTCAGACAGAATGGAGACCGTCAGTGGTCAGCTATTTTCAGGTTTCTCCAGAGATTTTTATTTGGCCACTCAAGAACATTCACAGAATTGACCCTAAGACCCTCCTTGTTGTCTTGTGCTTAGTGTCATTGTTTTGTTGGAAGGTGAACTTTCAGGCCAGTCTTGGGTCCAGAGCACTCTGGAGCAGGTTTTTATTAAGGATATCTCTGTTCTTTGCTCTGTTCAGCTTTCCTTCTATTATGACTAGTCTTAGAGTCTCTGCCACCCAAAAACAGCCTCATGATATGATGCTGCAACCACTATACTTCACTGTTGGAGTAGAATTGCGCAGATGATGAGCGGTGCCTGGTTTCCTCCTGATGTGACACTTAGAACTAAGGCAAAATACTTCAATGTTGCTTTCAACAAAACAAAGAATCTTGTTTCTCATTGTCATAAGTGCCTTTTTGCAAACACCAAGTGGGCTTTCATGTGTTGTCCGACCACCCTGCCATAATGCCCATATTTTACTGAAGTGTTAAGGTTTTGTCCTTCTGGAAGTTTCCCCTATCTCCACACGGGTACTTCTGAGCTCAGCCAGGGTGACCATCAGGTTCTTGGTCACCCTTCTTACCAAAGCCCTTCTCCCCCAACTGTTCAGTTTGGCCAGGGTGCCAGCTCTAGAAAAAGTCATGGATGCTCCAAACATCTTGCATTTAAGAATTATGAAGGCAACTGTGAAAACCTTCATTTCTGTAGAAGTTATTTGTAGTCTTCTCCAGATCAGAATGGAGTTTGGTCATTCTGTCTTTTTTTGATTCTTTACAGAAAAGTTTATTAGCAGCACATATTTATAAGCAATGCTACACATCCCATCTTTATACCTACAGCAATACACCTTTATAATACCTCAGTGCTCACCTTTACAATGCTCTTTAATCATTAGCCAAGTCAGAAGTTTCCTTCATTTTTAATTCTTGTGTGTATTTGAATGGGGGTTATTGTTTTTGTTATAGAATTTCTTGGGCTTCTCTAAAAATGGTTATTCCCTCCCTTGGGACAAATATCTATCTATCTATCTATCTATCTATCTATCTATCTATCTATCTATCTATCTATCTATCTATCTATCTCTCTCATTGTTGGGCAACCGGTGCGCCCGGTGGAATTTTCTAGGGGCGCCGCGAAAACTTTTGTAAAATATCAAAAATTGCTAATGTTTTTGAACTTTTGGTTTATTAAAAAGATAATGTTTAAAAAAAAATATTTTATGTTGGAAAAACAGATAACGGTTAATCAGATTGTTGAATAAACGAATGTATTTATTTTGAATGCAAAGTAAAATTTTCGCTGTTCTCCATTTATCATAATATCAACACCAGCGGTGTCAAAAACACATCTCGTGAGACTTAAAAAGTCTCGTTGTTAGAAGATCTCGCTCATTGTACGGATACGGAAATTAAGTCTAAGAAACGCGAGAGACTTCAAATGATAGACAAGGAAATGCGCGTCTGTCTTTCGAAAATTGATCCTCGCATCAGTCTCATATGTGCTGAAAAACAATCTCAACGTTCACATTAATTAAATTTAAGATTTATCCTTTGATTCCTTTATTAATAAAATGTCTTTCAAACTTGTAAAATTAACTGTTTTTATTGCCAATTGTCCATAGATTGTGTCGTCACGACTTTATTTATGGGCAGTCCCTCAGGTGCGCCACGAAAGAATATTTTTGTAAGTGCGCCGCAACTCGAAAAAGGTTGCCTTTCACTGATCTATCTATTGTGGCCAATGCCCAGAACCCTTACCTGGAACAGGACATTATCTCCCCCAGAGCACTGGATGGCAGCCCCCTGGGTTGCAGAAGTGCCTCGGATTCTCACAGTTCTTCATGGGAATTGGATTACACCCCTGTTGGGTTCCATGGGTGCCACCAGGAGGTACTGCAGGGATAATGGAGACCTACTTTGTCGGGATTCCACTTTTCCCAGAAGTGCTTCCCGGACACACTAAAGGGCTACCAGAAGTACTCCCAGATTCAGGATAATGTTCAGGAAGCCCACAGCAACTACTACAGAAGCAAGAGTCAGGAGGTGGAGGATGAAGCTTGTGGGAGGAGGAGTGAAGGAAGAAGAAAGAGAGAAAGAGAGAGACTAAGAAGAAAAGATAGTGCCATCAGTGTGCTTCATTGTGCTTATGATTTGGGATGTGTCTCCCACAGTAAAATAAGAACTTGTGGCTGCATCTGTCTGTGTCAGTTTTGAGGAGCTGGTGCATCCCCTGCAGGCCACACTATCTATCTATCTATCTATCTATCTATCTATCTATCTATCTATTGTTAGGTTTCTGAACTCTTTTAGGACCCCAAACCCCCCACCCCCCCAAACGTGGGATGCATTTGTGGAGTACTGTGGAAACAGTGGATGTTACTGATGGGTGATGCAAAGGACATTATAAATGCAGGGAACACATATAACTTGGCCACTGACCTGGTCCTGACTATGCCCATTTGCTATGACTGTGTATAGGAGAGTGGTAGCTTTTAGCTACATTAAATAGCTCTGCTGTTCCTGTTTCAAGTTGAATGAAGCATGTTTTCGGATGCAAGACAGCAACTCATGCATCACACTATCTATCTATCTATCTATCTATCTATCTATCTATCTATCTATCTATCTATCTATCTATCTATCTATCTATCTATCTATCTGCCTGCCTGCCTGCCTGCCTGCCTGCCTGCCTGCCTGTCTGTCTGTCTCCCTCCTATGGTCTGAATTTGATTGGGTGTTTCTTTAACCTTATTCAAGGTTCGTACCTGCTTGGCAGGACATTTTGTCAGGATGGTCTCCAGCTCCCCATCACCATAACATTATTTTTGGTGTATCAGTAAGCAGATGAATGATAGATGCATGTGTAGTGCAGATATATACGTAAATACACACACATACATTAACAAACACCCAAATCAATAATCTGCCTCTTGCCTGCTTTAGTTAATATGCCTACAGGGAAGGTGACCACATTGAAACAGATTTCCAGAGACTTATTTTCTCTTCCTGTTTCCCCCTTTTTTATTTTTCCATGCCTCTACATTTCCTAAATGATTCTTTAAAGATTTAGGCTGAAGTGTGAAGCTGTCTTGGACCAAAAGTTGAAAACCCAGGCCTTTAATATTTGCCAGTGACCCCTTCTATTCTGGAAATATTGGACACGAGGCGGGTCCTGAGGATGACATTATTCCTGACATGGAACAGTGATATTTATTATATGGGAGAAAACCCTAGTACTCGAGAAAAATCCAGGTAAACTTAAAAAGAATGTAAGAACCCAGGTCCCTAGAGTTGTAAAGTAGTTGCCTCTTTATGATCTATGGTGCGGCCTGTAATGTAGTTTATCTGGAGAGGTCATTCATAATGGGAGGAGAGAAGGATGGCATGTAGGTGGTACATCAAGATTTTGGAAGGAGGAGAAGGGACCTCTTAGTGAAAGTTAGGAGACCTGTTAGTGCTCATTTACATTATTAAATTGCTATTAAATACAAGTCAATGGCTATTAAGAAAGGTCTGCAGAAGGCAGTTTGAAGTTTTTTTTTTTTTTAATGGAGACTTATATTTTTTTTCCTTATGTGTTTTGTTAGCCACCCTGCTAACAATAAATGATAAAAAAATCTTTCAGTACCTGAAACTCAAATAGTCAAGAAGGGTCATGATGGCCAGCCTTGAAGTTGAATTTATACACTAGGTAGATTTGTAGTACAGGATTTACAAAAACAGCTTTAGTAACAGAATAATTTTCAAGCCTATCAGTGAAATAACTGAACAGAAACAGGGCAAGTTTCAATTTTTGAATTTACTTTGGTATGGGAAATGGTGTCCCATCAAAGGCACTCTTTTACTCTCTGAGAGACTAAATTTACTGTAACATGTGAGTTGTCATGACACAGAGAGTCATCTTGGTGCTTAAAGTGTTCATTCTGAGTAACTAGAAGCCCAAGTTAGAGGACTGCAATAGGCCAGTGACATACTGGCAAAAGTTATTTTTTTCAAGCCATCAAGGTGAAATTTAATTTTTTACCAATACGGTCAAGAGAATGTAGCATTTACAGTTAATTACTATTTACTAGGAAAATTACTTAGATTTCATTTGCCATTTAAATTGTATTTTTGACATGTTTTGCAGGGCCAGCCAGAGATACCATATATAATAAAAAAAGTGGAGTACTCGCTCACTTTCTCAGCATGTTCTTACTTTTGTTACGTTTTACATGTAGGCATTTCAGAGATTGTGTATTTTCAGTGATAAGGGTTATAAAAAATGAAGACATATATCTTGGGGGCTTATGCCTTATGCAGATGCTGACCCTCAATACATAAAGTCTCCTGTTATTTTGTAGAGTGAGCTACGAGATAAGATAAGGAAAGTAGCGAAGCATTGAAAATACAGTATGAAGACTATAAACCAGTTCCAAAATGTGTTACATATCTTGTTCATGCATGCTTTTGAAATATTATTCAGCTAATATATATATAATTTTATATCGATAGTTTATCATAAAGAATGTTATGCGGAAAAAACATTACACTTTGGTAGCAATCACTCCTTATCACATAAACAAAGTTATGTTAAAACATTGTTTAAAAGGATATGCACCCACTGTAATACTGTAGCAGTGCTACTATGAATTAAAACTGCAGCTCCCAGCAGTCCCTTCAGGGGCTGTTGGGGTCAAAGGTGGTCAAATGAGGTTAAAAGGAGGGCAGGTGGCCAAAAGGAAAAAAAAGTTGTTTTGCTGTTGTACGTTGTGTGTTGCATTTATCTGTCAGACTGCCTGCTGTTAATTGAGCCATATTTCATCATTGTGTCCTGGGTTGTATTCGTTTGTTGGGGTCTGGATTGTCTGTCTACCTGTGTACTAAGGACTGTGTTTGGATTCATTGGCTTTCCCGCAAGAAAAGGAGCGCTCCTGAACCATCCATCCGGTAGGACTGTGTTTTCCCTTCCCTTTCAACATACAGATCTCTGGACTTAAATCTCGTCACCTCTCAGTTCATCCAGTTTGGTTTTTCCATGGACTTTGCTGTGTGGTGTTTGTGTTTATATGTTAAATGTAATATCGCCGAAGGGGTCAGGGGTGGTATTATTGTTTTCATTTAGTTAATTTACTTTCATTATATTCTTAATTGTTGAATGTTCCCAGTGTGCTTTATTTGGTCTCTGTTGTGAGTGTGTGGGTCGATCCAAGGCTGGGGTTTCCTTGGATCTCCTCCACTAAAATAAATAAATCACCATCACATTGACGGTGTGAATCTTAGCGCACTTGACCGCTACAATACAATGCAAACCAAAAGAATGTTCCATCTGTTTACATCAAACAGTAACCCCAAGACATTTGTCAAACAATGCTTACATAAGAGATGCCCCAGACCTCAGCGAACAATTGGCACCAACCCAATCTCCCATACTACCTGGTACAGTCTTCCCTATCTCTGTGGCCTATCTGAAACCACAGCACGCATCCCTCCACATTAGGCATTAAAGTAGCACATAAACTGGGAAACACTCTACACATAGTTCTTTTTAATGCCAAAAACAAGAAGTCTGCAGCAGATATACAGTATACAGTATACTATGCAGTGTGTGCAAACATCTAAAACAGTGGGACAAGCATGTAAAGCTCTCACCACATGTATACAAATACATTGCAATACTGTCAGAAGGAAAGACCCACAGTCTCTGATATATGCACATACCAATTCAACCGGACACATGTACAGTATAAGTGGGACACGGTGCAACTAAGATTCAGTGTAAGTACTAAGAGTCCCAGAGAGCTGGCTGAATTGTGGCTATCAAATGAATACACCATTAACTCACACTTGGACATGGACCCAGCATATGCAGACTTAAAAGAATAACATCCAAATAATAAGACTTTAAGACCTACACCATCTAAGGTGCCATTTATCCACCATCCCCCATGTCCACCTACACCCCCTTTCTCATTTGCTATATGTTGCTTTTGATTCCTGTATGTCTAATTATTTTTCCCTGATGATGACACCTGGTAGGTGTTGAAAGCTCAGGAATAAAAGATTTTTAGATTCGCTTTGCTCGCCAATTCTTTGAATTGTTGCTATTTTATTAGTTTCACTTTTATTTCAGAACTTCTGTAAAAACAATATTTGGAATCTTCCGAGTCCCAATATGCTGAATCTTTTTAATGAGGTCAGTGAGACTTGTGTTTAATGACTTTGTACTCTAATTCAGGATAGGTTTCTCTGTTTGGAATTTCAGCACAGACAAAACAATCTACATCAGCAGCAGTTAATAATTTTTTTACAAAGTAACCAATAAATGCATTTGCAGTAAACTCCGTTTTGAAATCTCAAGATTCTTTATTTGTCACATGCATAGTTATACAGGACAACACGCAGTGAAATGCATCCTGATCCGCTTATCAAAAATTGTGCAAAGGTAGAAGAATATCAGTTAAATTAACAAAAAGTCATAGATTGAAAGATAACAGTATAGTAGAACATAATAAATAAGTAAAATTATGTGAATAAAGTAGAATAAAGTGTTAAGGTGCAATAGAGCAGTGATTATTGTGCAAAACCAAAGTTAGACAGGTGCATAGTTAAATGAGGCAGTTTGTTTGTTTGCTACTGCGATCTTTACTTTCTTTTTTATATTTTCTAATTTTTCTACATTCATATCCTTTAACTTTCTCCACATGTTTATGGTGCCGTTTTTTTTTTGAGCCTTTTGAATTCCACTGTTTTCATAATCTCTAACCTGCTGTGCATGTGTATAGCGCCAGCGTTTGTGAACGTCTTTATGAAGTTCTACTTTGTCTTTTACTCTCTGTCTTTTAATTCTGAGCCTGACTGGACATGCTTTTTTTCAGTTCCACTTGTTCCGGGCTGATAATTACTTTCCTTATTTTCTGAATTTGCACCTAGATTATTCTTTTTCTTTTTACTCTTTTTTCTCTCCAACTCTTTTGAGTCTGTTTTCTCAGCGCTGCTTTCTTCTTCACTTAGCCATCAACATTTTATTTATAAGGTATTGTCTTTATACGCTTTATATGCGCTGAGAGCCCTGGATCTGTGTGTGCTCAAAGCCTCCTTTACATGACTGAATGTTTTGCTGCCTTTTGGCTTATTTCATATTGGTTGTAGGAAGGGCGTGTCTTGCAAGAATCTCATGTTCTACGTCATCGCGAGACGGTCCTGGGTCAGTCTCTTGGGACAAAGTCTCATGTTTAAGATCCCCGCGAGATGCTCTGTGGCCAATCTCTTTCATCTCGCGGTTTCTTTTAAATATCTTCTGTGATCTTAACGTGAAGATCACGTCTCGACGCCCTTGTGTTTCTCTCCAGGATTTTTTTTATAATAGAGAGATGTGAATCATTTTTCCCCGGTTGTGGACTTCTTGCTATATATAAATAGTAAAATAATAAGTAGGTACCCACAAATAAAGATTTGAAGCACCAGCTGGTGATCTCCATATAATGAAGAGAAAAGGACAAAAGTGAGTTACAACAAAATTGAATTTTGAGCCAAAGTCTTACCAGACACAGGTCCATCAGCTAGGCTGCTGTATTTTTAAAATGGCAGTCTTCATATCTTGTCCAGAGTGCAAGAGGTGGGGTTAGGAGCAGAAGTGAGGTCAAGGATCCACATCATTCATAACCTCAGGTCTGCAGGTGAAAGACATGAAGATGTAAATGACAGTGCCCTCTCTTTACTTGGGGTGGAATTGCAATCAATTATCCAGCCCTGAGAATGCCCCCAACTCACATGTGTGGGACATGGCCCTCCCCTCAGCCCAGTCCCGTCAGGTCGGGCAACTCAAACTGAAAGATCATGAAAACGAGACTGGGTGCCCGGAGTCGTAGTGCTTGGAGGCTATCAAATAAAAAGCATAAACGAACCCTAGAAGAGGCTTCCAGCTGGATTATCCAAACCCTACAGACAAAAGCATGCTGGACGGGCTTGAAAAAAATCAGTGTTGTGAAAGGGGTTTCCTTTAAACTGAGAATACAGTGGATTTAGAAAATAGTCAGTTCCCACTAAAGCACACTTTATTGTGCTGTAGATTTAAATTTAAATAGTGAAATTGGATGTTATTGCCTATCAATCTACACTCAATAACACATAATGACAAAGTGAAAACATCTTCACAGAAAGCTTTGCAAAGTTATTAAAAATCAAAGACTAAAATCTCTCATTTGTTTAAACATTCAGACCATTTTCTGTGGCACTCCAAACTGTCGTCCTATTTCTTAAATTATCCTTGAGATGTATGTAGAACGTGACTGGAGTCCACCTTTGGCAAACTGAATTGATTGGATGTTGTTAGGCTGTGTAAAGAAGGGCCCACAATTCACACTGCATTTCAAGACAAAAACCAAGGCAAGAAATCCAAGGAGCTCCTTGTAGAATTCTCTACATTTCTGTATGTGGGTCTGTTTTGTTTCCTGTTATTTTGTGTAGAATGGGATCTTATGCACCTTATCCTTACTCCCACTCGACCGCTATATAAATATACATGCATGCACTAATGTACATATTTTCTTAATGACACCTCATACTAACTTCAGAGAGTTAGCTCATCTCTTCACACATGCACACCATGTTAACTTTATTTTTCTTTACCCTGTTAAGCTTATCTTGTCAATTAATAGCAACATAGCACAAAATCCTCTGTGTTAGCTGACTGAGAGCAGATGTTCTGTAATTGCCCTCTGCTTTGTACAAAACTTAACATTTTACTGCACCACAGTCTAACAGCATTTTTATGATTAGATAGATAGATAGATAGATAGATAGATAGATAGATAGATAGATAGATAGATAGATAGATAGATAGATAACATCCACTGTTTCCACAGTACTCCACAAATGCATCCCACGTTTGGGGGGGTGGGGGGTTTGGGGTCCTAAAAGAGTTCAGAAACCTAACAATAGATAGATAGATAGATAGATAGATAGATAGATAGATAGATAGATAGATAGATAGATAGATAGATAGATAGATAGATAGATAGATAGATAGATAGATAGATAGTGTGGCCTGCAGGGGATGCACCAGCTCCTCAAACCTGACACAGACAGATGCAGCCACAAGTTCTTATTTTACTGTGGGAGACACATCCCAAATCATAAGCACAATGAAGCACACTGATGGCACTATTTTTTCTTCTTCGTCTCTCTCTTTCTCTCTCTCTTCTTCCTTCACTCCTCCTCCCACAAGCTTCATCCTCCACCTCCTGACTCTTGCTTCTGTAGTAGCGGCTGTGGGCTTCCTGAACATTATCCTGAATCTGGGAGTACATCTGGTAGCCCTTTAGTGTGTCCGGGAAGCACTTCTGGGAAAAGTGGAATCCTGACAAAGTAGGATTATTAATACTTTATTAATCCCAAGGGAAATTCACATAATCCAGCAGAAGTATACTGATACAAAGAAATAATATTAAATTAAATAGTAATAAAAATAATAAAAATTAAAATAAAATTAATGATAGCATTTACTCCCCCGGGTGGAATTGAAGAGTCGCATAGTGTGGGGGAGGAACGATCTCAGTCTGTCAGTGGAGCAGGACAGTGACAAAAGTCTGTCACTGAAGCTACTCCTCTGTCTGGAGATGACACTGTTAAGTGGATGCAGTGGATTATTCATGATTGACAGGAGTTTGCTTAGTGCCCGTCGCTCTGCCACAGATGTAAACTGTCCAACTTTACTCCTACAATAGAGCCTGCCTTCTTAACAAGTTTGTCCAGGCGTGAGGCGTCTTTCATCTTTATGCTGCCACCCCAGCACACCACCGCGTAGAAGAGGGCACTCGCCACAACCGTCTGTAAGCCCAACATCTCAGCACCCAAATAATTGAATGGACGACCATTTCACTATCACATTTTACCATTTTGTACAGTGTTTTATCTTCAGGTTCAATTTTGCTTAACTTGATTTTTACCTCCCACCCTGGTCATCTTATTCTTCTTCTTTCGGCTGCTCCTGTTAGGGTTCACCGCAGCGGATCATCTTCTTCCATATCTTTCTGTCCTCTGCATCTTGATCTGTTACACCCATCACCTGCATGTCATCTCTCCTCCTTTTTCTTCTTCGGTAATAATGACAATTTGTACAGTTTAACCAAAAGTGATTTCATCTTCATAGAAATTATTTTGAACTGTGGCTCACAAAATTATGGTATTGACTCAAACAAATTGTAACAGATGGCAAACTGTCAGGTATAAAAATGAGGTGTCTGTGCTGCATGCCTACTTGAGCAAAATCCAGTTTGCCAGATAGTACAGAGAGACAGAGAGAGGCTGGATGAGAGTAGAAATACCTACCACCTACCCCATCTGTTAAAAATGCAGCACTGTCCTCACCCCTCTGAAGAAAGAGTTTTGGGAAAACTCAAAGAATTGCCACAATTAATGTTAATACTCATTATGCACCAGGATCCCCCTTGTCCACTAGATCAGATAACATGCATTAATGCTTTACTTATGAGATATTTACAGTGAATGCATGCAGTACAAAGCTATTTCACAGAAAGTTCAGAAATTGTAAACAGATAAAAAAGGGTGCAACATAAATGAAAAGGTCCCAGAATACTACTTTTGAGAACAAGATAAATTGCTAATTTATCTAATTTTTGTTGATCTCTGCCCAACTTTGCAAAGATTGTCACCCACCTTGAATATTTGTTTTTTTTGTTTTTGTAATATGACTCATTTCTGTGTTTATTGTTTTTCCATTTACATTAGTATTTGGACGAACTGTCATGTACTGTACGCGTCTGCGGGCTTTCTGAGCCAGAGAATCAATTAATGCTGTGCCCTTTCAGCTGCATCAGCTGTCTGCATCACTTCCCCTGCTAAATATTCAAGTGATGTAAGACTGTTATTTCAGACTTTTCCTGGCAGAGTGCCTAACCAATATTTCGAAATACATTGATCTTTTAAGGAAGTGGAAACCTTGCCAAAGGCAGAAAGGCCATAATCAGATGGACTGACTCATTTGTTCTCTTTCAGCTCTGTGGCAGCACAGTGTTAGTCCATCAGTCAATCCCATCATCGCTTGAAAGCTACAGCATTCTGCTTCCTCTGCGAAATTAATTGCAATGTACCCAAGCAAAGGAAACAACTAGAGATGACTGATGATATTTGAAAAATAATTGTCTCCATAACATTTTATGTGTACATAGCCTCGGGGAGCAGGAGGGGACACTCCAGCGAATTAAAGCATAGCAGATTGACATTTCTCTTCACATATGATTATTCTGTCATCTGACATAATAAATATCTTGGTGTCCCTGAATAGATGATTTAAAAATACACAAAGGTACATTCATCACCTTCATATTGCAAAAAATGAAATAGCTCCTTATAGCTCCACAAAGTATGTGACACCCCTTTATGGGCCATTTTTATTCCATTTTGAAATAGGAAGAGAACATTAAAGCTTTTTTAATCATGGAGAGATATTTCAGTGACAGTAGTATCTCCATGTTTTTCCATTCCTCCATCCTAACATTTCAATGCCATTCTTCTTCTTGTCAGGGTACAATGATATAATTTATATTACCTCAACATTCTGTTCTGAAAACATTATTATTATGGATACTGAATGTTAGGCCCTCCCAAGATTAGTTTCTTCCTTGTGCATAATGCTGCCAGAATAGATTCAGACCTCCCCCAGTATAGTGCAAAGGGCACACATTCACTGAAAATTAGGTTCTTTAATTTTACAGCCTTCAGCTGATCCTTCTACAAAGCCTGAAAATAGGCATCAGAAGGACAAAACTTTTCTCATGTGGGGAAAAAAGTACTTAGCATAACTTTATTTACCTTGTTTAAAAAAAATGTTAAGGTAAGAGGAAGTCAACACATGGACATCATCAGAGGGGCATCTGGGACAGCAGGAACACAGGATGACAGGGGATTTGCATCAGCTGGGTCTTGGTGATGACTTGGTTGATAGACGTTTAAAGTCTGGATGGCTTGACAGCTTCCAAGAGGACAGCACGCTCATGCTAATCATTGTGACAGCCAGTTGGCTTGTGAGAAGCTGGGTATGGTCTCATCTCTTTTTAACATTGTAGCCCCATAGTTCTCTCTGTTTCTCTCTGTATTGAGAACATTCTAGCAAGTTCTTGGTTATGCAAAATATCTCATGCGTGGCCTTTTGTTCTGTCTTGTTTTGTAGTTTTCTTGATTTCAAAAGACTCAGACCTTAAAAAAATCCTTATGAAGTGTCTGCAATAAGTAGTGTGCTTTTCCTATCACAGTCTATAAGACTTCTATATGTGAGTGTAAATTTAAGCTAAATCTATTTATAAACTAAGGGGCTTTGCCCCCAGCTTGCTTCGCTTGCCAACGCCCATGCCTGTGCTATACACTAGCCTCTTTGCAATTTAAACAGATTATTATCTTCATGGGAATTGTTACATATGCTTAATAGAACTATTGTACATTACAGCGAGTAGTTAACCATATTAAAAAAGAGTAAAACGTAATAATCTGAAAGTAAATTATGTTTCATGTTGCGTTAGTTATTCATCACGTAATTTGATTACGTTCTTTTTGGCTTTGAAAATTAATAAGCAACTACTTTTTAAATGCACTTTTACTGTAAAACCTGTAAAAACAATTTTTTGAATTACATTTTCATTGAAATCGCATTGAATTTTGATTCTGTGTTTGGACTTTCATCGTGACATTTCTCTCTATTAAATAAAATGACTTTTTTAAATGTTTGGCTCTGAGATTTGTAACTTGTCTTTGCAAAAGCTATTCTTACGGGAAACTGTTAACATTTTAATATGAATGGCATATCAAGATCATGTAATGTTATCCGCGGAAATTGTACTACATTACCTTTCTTGGATACATCCTTCTTTCTACAATAATTTGTGCGGTAGAAGACCAGATGGTGTTAACGGTTGTAGATATTCTTCTGGATATTGTAATGTTTTCATCTTCTACTCAATCACCACCAACTGTTTCAGCATAGTCTATTGATACGCATTTAACCAATTAGTCGTGTAACCAATCATCATTTTTGTTGTTAATTCGTTTGACTTCATCGTTTCTCGGTGCTAGGATTGCCCGTGTACTCATTTTTTCTGTTGGTTACCCTTTGTGATGAAATTCTTCAATAAGATTTGGACATAATATGTCGCCTTTAATTGGGAACTTAAAGTGAGGAAAATCTTACAGTTTATAAGAGCTGAGAAAGCAGAAACTGTGTCTGTCAAAAGCATTCACACGAATGGGAGGTGAGATTACCATGTGCGTGGTTGAATATGGTTGAGAGGAGAGCGTGACTTGAAAAAATCTCATAGCCAAAGTTGCAACTCGCGGGACTTGAAAAAATCTTCCAAAAAAGTCTCATCTCGTCAGAGGATTTTTTTATATAATAGAGAGATACTGCAACAAACTGCATGTATCTCTAAATAACTACTTACAGTGTAAATCACCAGGTGGATTATTTACTATTGCACACTTCAGCCCCACTATCCAGATTTAGATAAAGAGATGAGTGCATGTGTGGATATATAAATGAGAAAGCCCAGCAATTATCATGATGTGTAGTCACAGAATTGTGAAAAGGCCGTAAGCTCCCAAAAAAAAAAAGACTGAGCCTTCTCTAGCCTTCCCACAATAGATCTCATCCTGAAATCTACTGGCCAGGTTCAACTTACACAAATGGATACTTTTGACTTCAAAAATTGAATGTTGCTTGTAAAGAACATAATATCCTAGATGCCGTTCAAGGATGGCAAACCATGATGCAACTCTGGCTTGAAGAGACAGATTTTGCTAATAGAGTCTTTACAAATGAGAATTTTATTTAACAAAATAAAAATATAACAAAAGCTTAATAAGATCAAAAGGAATTGCTTAAAAGGCAGTCCTAGAAAAACAAGTGCCAATTGGCCAACCAAGGCCAAAATCCAATAAACACAGCAAAAGAAAATAAAAGAAATAGTAATTCCAATACAAAAACAATACTCATGAAAGACTTGTATAACTTCAGTGCACCAGTCCTGAGAATCTCCTTCCTGGCTCTTAAATAGCTCCCAGAAGTGGTGATGTCAGAGTGGCCGCATCTTTTTGGGGGCCTGCCACCCACAGAACATAAGGAATATACTCATGTTTAGAAACATGTTACATGCTTAATGAAATATAACCAATAACCACAGTAATAACATGAAGGCATGAAAGATAATAATTCGAATTGAAAAAAACACACATAATTAAAACAAAAAGCAAATATAAGCAGGGGAATTAACCGTGATGGACTAGCGCCCAAGGGCTCACTCCTGTCTTGTGCCTGATCCTAAATGAACCCGCTCAGGCCAATTGCAACTATGAATTGCATTAAGCACATTTGTGATTTTTGCATTGTTTTTTTTTAAGAATTCTGATATTAATGTACAGTATAGATAGATGGATGTGAAAAATAAAACATTGTCACACACGTGCGCTTAGGAGGCAGTCAACAAGGCCGGAGGTGAGCGAATTATTATCAGACAGGGGGTTGAATTTTGGTACTGATACCTCTCTCTCTGCCTTTCTAGAACCAAGGAAGAAATACAATAATCCTCACGCACCATCAACAATTCCCATCATTGAAAATGGCTCCACAACAAAATCCTCTTAAACCATAACATCACTTCCGACTCCTGCTGATGATGCCACTTTTTCCGGCCCACACTGGTGACGTCACTTCCGGTTCCTTGATGATGACGTCACTTTCTGGCCGAGCATGATGACATCACTTCCGGTCCCTTGCCGATGATGTCACTTCTGTCCAGTCCGAATGACGTCACTTCCGATTACAGCTAACTTCCTGCTAGATCATTTCCTGTAGCCATTTTCTGTATAAAAATGAGCAACTCAAATCCATGTCTGTCGAATATTTTCTTATCAATTTTGACCAATTATTGCATCCAAGCAATATACGGGGCAATTCCCCAACTCTTTATGATTGTTTTGTGGACTTTATTCATCACAACATCTATAAGCATATCAGTGCTCAAATATAAATGCAGATACATATGTATCTGATAGATAGATAAATATGTACAGTATATTAGAATTTTATGAACAACTGATGAAACAAGCTACTTGCTCCAGAGTCTCATGCCATATTAAAGTCATATTTTCGAAAAGCATGACATTTCTTACTGTTTAACATGTTAAGATGTATGCTTTTGGTTCAGAAAGTGATCATTATGATTTCCTTTTCAGTACAAGTTGCTGTATACTACAAACTACTATATTTCTAATTAGCTCCTTCCAACCATCCAACATAGCAGTGTGAGTTTCAGTGTTGGCGGTATGAGCTGAATACTACATTTGTTTTTATGGAGTGTGTTTATTTTTTGTTAATCACTGTATTCTGCAGGCACTTGCCTGCTTCCCCGGGCATTACCCCAGCTTTCAGGTTTCTGCGTGCTCTGTCAAAAGCAGTTAAATTTATAAGAAGCCGGTGAGTTGCCAGAATTTGAGATGCACTCTTTAAGGATTTGGTTCATTCTTTACAGCACATATACTTGGAAACCACAAGTCTATTTCAGTTTGTTTTTTTAATTACAAAATATTGTATTTAAAAATCATGCTATTTCTCCTCTACTAACATATGGAATTACATTCCATCATCAATGTTATTTTGGGGGTATTACTCATTGTTAAAAAATATTTAATAAATTAAAATATGATGTATGTCTCTTTGTTACACAAACAAAAATTTTAAATCCTTCCACTTTAAAACCATTTACTAAGACCCTGAATGCACCTGAATTTTATCCCAATACATTTTTCGTATATTTTCTGCTTTTGTGGGTATGTTTAAAAAAAATGACTAATTTGTGAGTTGCTTTTAAAAATTCATTGTTTTGCTTAGATATCATATACTAAAAAGACTTTATATTTTCATTATTTTTCATCGCATTTGCTCACAACAAAAAAGAACACTTTTCTCAATTTGCCTAAGGTGGAAATTGTAGGACCTGTATGAGGAATTCCTGCACCCAAAACAGCCAGACACAACTAAAGCACACAGTTACGGGTTCAAACAAAGATATTTTTATTAAACACAATACCTTCTACAGGTTTTTAATCAGCTGTTAGATTACATTCACAATTCTTTTCCTTTCTCATTCCGCCTCGACTCTCCTCTAAGCAAGCCTTGTTCACCTCCTCCCAACTCTAACTCTAATTCCAAACCAAGGAGCACTTCTGGTGAAAAGAAAATGGATGGAAACCTCTAATCTGCACCCAGAAGCTCTGCCTAGCAGCACCTGAGGAACCCAGCAGTGCTGCCCAACAAAACTACAGCTCCCGTGCAGCCCTGCGAATGCCCAGATGGGAGTCATACAAGAGGAGTACCACCAGCCATTGTACTTCGGACACAGGCCCGGGAGGCAGTCTCCCTCTGTACTTCCCTTGTAGTGACCTCCCAGCCTGTTCATATTATCACCTTCCTGTGCTCTGGCCAGGATTCCAGCCAATCAGTGTCTTCTATGACAATAAATTGTATTTTACAAAGAAACCCTTCAGATTTAGTTTCCCAGGCTGGAAAGTGAACTATTATGAAAATTATTAAAATCTAGAAAACAATCTGGATATTAACCATATTACCCCTGCTCAGTTCCTCTATGGGATTAGCATTGCAACCTCACAATTCTAGGATACTGGACACCCCAACCCAGTCGCTGTTTGAACATTCCCCCTTAGGGTTTTTTCCTAGGCACTCCAATTTTTATTCCAAAGACGTAAGTATGATCAGGCTTATTGAAATTGGGTGTATGTATGATTTTGCCTTCCATCCACAGGAAGTTTGCACATCGCACTTAGATTAGATTAAGCAGGTTCAGAAGATGGATTGGATCATTTAATTGTTTAAATATTTGTGTTCACGACATGTCACTTTTTCACCAAATTGTCATCATTAAATTAAAAGCCTGCAGTCCAATAAACAATTTTGAGAAACATTTAGATTTTCAAAATTAAAAAGAAAGCTTTTTTTCCAGGCATTGTTGGAAAAGAATTAGAATGCGTTATGAAAGTGAAATGTATGCTTAGATAACAGCAAGCACATTTAAACACCAGCAAAAATTATAACAGTTTATAATAGTTTCTCTTTAGGGGTGTCTATCAGGTACTCCTATGTAATAAGACCTTAACAGACATTTTGCTTCATCTAAATAGTAAAGCACTACTGGCAATGGGGGAATACCAATAAGTCATAATATTGTTCATTTACTTCTATAAAACAAGAGCTCAAGAAAGGCTTTGTTTGTGTTGCATACCAATAAGTGTCAAATAGATGCAGTGCTCTTGAAACTCACATTCTAAAGTGATATTTGAAATATCAGTATAATCAACCATATTCATTATCACAAACAGTATATCAATATAATCCAACCTGTCTTTCATTCTGTTTACTGCATCTGTTATGCTGTGGCCTCATTGGCAATTTTTGCCTTATGATTATGCTATAATCGATACTATCCACTCTGGCATTGTTCCAAATGGCTATGTACTTTCTGTTGTTAATCAAGGCATTGTTTTGGACTCATTTGATGTTGTTTTACTTTCATAGCTAAAAAGTACCATTGACATACTTTTTGTGCTCTTGATGTTCTTTCACCATGCCTGTTACTGGAAAGTTTTGGCATCCTGGGTCCAGTATTGTCCACTTTTTGTCCCCCTAGACATTTCTGCAGCTTTTGACACTATTGACCATGATATCTTGCTGTTGCAGTCTGAGAATGTGTGGGGCTCAAAGGGGCTGCTGTTAACTGGTTCAGGTCTTATCTTTCTGGTAGACACTTTTCAGTGACTTTCAATTCCTCTTTTTCATCTACAGCTCCTGTTAAATGTGGTGTTCTCCAGGGATCTATTTTGGGTCCTATTTTATTTTCTATATACAGGTTGTCCCCAGGTTACGAACATCCGACCTACGACATACGAACAGGGCTGCAACTGCGATGCATGCGCCTCAGTAACTGCCGCTCCATCATCTTTGGCCTGGGGACACTGCAAGCGGTGGCTGGATGGAGGCTGGAGGGGGGCAATTCGCTGCCCACGCAGTGTAGTGTCCCTCGGGCGGCTCCCGGTGGCAAGCGGTTTCACTGCCCGCCCACCACACACGGCTGCCCTGTTCATTCTCGGTGGGCGGCTGGTAATGCTGCAAGTGGTGACCCGGTTGTGGCTGAACGGAGGCCATTGAGGGTGAACGGGGGCGGGGGATAGCATTGTAGTGTGCATCGGATGGCTGCCTATTGAATGGGGGCGATTCTCTACCCTCCTTGGGCTGCACCGTGTTCGTTCTCGGTGGGCAAACGCTGCAGGCAGCATACTGTAGTGGAGGTGACTGTGAGGTGGGCTGGTGATGAACCGCCCGTCGATACTCCCATTCATTCTCAATAGCAAGCCTGCTTGTACTGTTACGCACATAGCAGGAAGTTGTCTCTTGTCACTTCATCAGATGTTTTGATGACGGGTGCCTTCCTGCTGTGATAGCGTGTACAGTGCTGTGCAGAAGAGCTCATCTAAACCTTTTGTCTTCACCCTTCAACAATGTCTCTGAAACACAAATCTGATGCAAGTGCTGGTGCTACAGTAAAGAAGAGAAAAACCATTACCATTGAAAATCAAGTAGAAATAATCAAAAGGTCAGAGAGAGGTGAAACTCCATCATTCATTGGCAGAGCACTTGGATACAGTCAGTCAACAATAACATTTATTAAAATAATGTACCTGTTCCGACTTACATACAAATTCAACTTAAGTACAAACCTACAGTCCCTATCTCGTACGTAACCTGGGGACTGCCTATATGTTCATCCTATAGGAGCTATTTTAGGAAGTTTAATATTTCTTTTCACTGTTATGCTGATGGCACAAAGATTTATAATTCTGCTTGTAACTCTGCAATGAATCGGCTACACAATTGCCTTGCAGAGCTAAAGTCCTGGATGGCTGGCCATTTTCTCAATTCTAATCAAAATAAAACAAGTCCTGCCGACAAAGCTCAAATTGGTTATGAACGTCTTGGTTCTTCTGTGGATTTTTGCAAACCTCAAGTTTGGAATCTTGTGGTTATTTTTGACAGTAACTCCACTTTTGAGAAACAGGTTAATTATGTAGTCAAATGTTGCTTTTTCCAGCTTCGTCTTTTAGCCAAGGTTAAGTCTTTTTTATCCCCTAGGGATCCTTTTGAAAGTTACTCATGTTTTTATTTTTTTCTCAGCTTGCATATTGTAACTCGTTGTATTATGGGATTAGCAAATCCCTGATACGCAGGTTGCAGTTCATTCAGAATGCTGCTGCTCATTTTTTGGTTGGGGCAAGAAAGTTTGATTCTGTATTTCCAATTTTAGCCTCTTTACACTGGCTGTCTGTTAGTTTCAGAATTAATTTTAAAATTTTGCTGCTGGTTTTACATCAATATATGGACATGCTCATATCTATTTATCCAAATTGTGTGTTTTACACCAGCCATCCAGAGCTTAGATCTCTCGGTCAGTTGTCTCTTGTGGTTTCTCGTACTAAGTGTAAAACTAAGGGGGGCTGGGCTTTTGCATCTGCTGCACCTCGTCTGTTGAATTCTTTACTTAATTACATTAAGGAGTAGCCTTCAACTGAACTATTTAAAACTAGATGGAATTGATTTCTGTTCTTTCGCTTTCCGTGACCTTCAGTGATACTGATGGTTGCATCCTCTTTGTTAGTTGTTTGCTTCATTTTACTGCTGGCTGTGTTGTTTTTATTGTATCTTATTTCTATTTTTTTGTATGTTTTATTGTATTGCACTTGGCTACAGCATTACTAATGTTCCAGAAATTGACTAACCCCAGGCAGCCAGCCCCCATAACACCACAGGCACAGGGCAAAAAAAGGGTCCAGGCTGGAAAAGTTCAAAAATATATTTCAACTAGTGCCAAACTATACCAAAATGCCACCTCTAGGGAGAGGAACCATACAAACTCTGAATAAGGCAAGTGCTAACAGGAAGCTTTATAAAAAGAGTATTTTAATCAAAAAATCTAAAAACAATAAAAAAATCACAAAAAGGCAAAATGAAAGGAGAAGAAGGTATGCCTCAAAAGGTTGTTCCAACCACAAAACACAGTGAATGTAGGCACATTTGAAAACACAATATACCAAAAACAAATAATAATCAAGCCTTTCAGAAAGTAAATAAAAATATGAAAACCAATAATTGAAAAACAACAATAAACCTAAGCCAGAAATTAAACTATGCCTGAAACATAACACTAGCAACCTAGAATGAGAAAGTACTCATGTCAGTGTATATAAACATGAGGGTGTCCATTCAGCTCTTCATATCAGAAGAAACATGGCTGACTGTGTCTCTCAGGACCCACTGTACTCATTTTGGCTTCTTTAGCTTTAGCTAAACTTAGGTAAACTTTTAGACAGCACCTTTCAACACTCTGTTCATGACATTAACTTCTCATTGCCTCTCGAAGTTTATCAATGACTAGGAATGCAGCTGTAAGTTTAATCACTTATACTGCATATATGTGCCATGGTGGCTTAGTGATTTAAAGTTAAATTAGGCCCAAGTGATGTACCAACAGCTTCTCCATGGATGGTTCATGGTTAAAAAAATAGATTCGCGAAAACAAATAAAAAGTTGACTCTGTTGAAGCAAGAGAACTATGATAGATTCCTTAAAGAAATTGATCTATTATCTGAAATAAAGAACTCCTGTAAAAGACTAATTATTTTGGTTGTATTCAATTTGATTTATCCATCCATCCATTTTCCAACCCGCTGAATCCGAACACAGGGTCACGGGGGTCTGCAGGAGCCAATCCCAGCCAACACAGGGCACAAGGCAGGAACCAATCCTGAGCATGGTGCCAACCCACCGCAGAACACACACAAACACACCCACATACCAGGGCCAATTTAGAATCGCCAAACCACCTAACCGGCAGGTCTTTGGACTGTGGGAGGAAACCCACGCAGACACGGGGAGAACATGCAAACTCCACGCAGGGAGGACCCGGGAAGCAAACCCAGGTCTCCTAACTGTGAGGCAGCAGCGCTACCACTGCGCCACCGTGCTGCCCCAGTTTGATTTACATATTTGGAATTGATTACTTTTTAAACGGTCGGATTCCCTTTCCTTCAGTGTATTTACTTCAGGCTTAATTTAAAAAACGTATAGCTAACTGGACCTGAAAGGCTGAAAGAATTCTTCTAAATATAAAGGCAGGTTATTTACCCTCCTTAGAGAGCTTTGGCAGTGTGCCCATAAATGTAGCTGCCTGCCAAACAATATATGGCCAGCTGCTGCTTTTATGCAAACTCCATGTCCATTGTTACCCAACCATAGACAGGCAAAACACACGAAGGAGGTGATCAAATGTCTTCCAGTTATTAGAACATTAGAAAAACTTTGAAAAGAACAGGCCATTCAACCCAAAAAAGCATATCCACTTAAATCCTCCAAAATAACATCAAGTGAAGCTGTGAAGGTCCCTAAAGTCCTAATGTCTACCACACTACTTGGTAACTTATTCCATGTGTCTATGGTTCTTTGTGTTAAGAAAAGTTTGCTACTGTTTGTTCAAAATTTACATTTAACAAGTTTCTAACTGTGTCCACATGTTATTGTTGAACTTGATGCACTGTAATAATTCTTAATTAATAATAATTTTAAAAACTTCAATTATGTCTCCTTTTAATCTCCTTTAGCCTAAACTGAAAAGGTTCAACTCGTTTAATCCTTCCTCATAACTCATCCACTTCAGTCCTGGAATCAGGCTAGTCACTCATCTCTGCACTTTCTCTAGCACTCTTTATCTTTTGTGTAGCCTATAAACCATACATCAGTACTCTAGGTACGGCTTCACAACTACACAATAAAGCCTAGGAGGATAACCTCCTTTGACCAGCACTCTACACATCTATATATATATATATATATATATATATATATATATATATATACATATATATATATATTTTATAAAAAAATCCTGTGGAATGAATGACTAGGAGACGATACGTGATCTTCACATTAAGATCACGAAAGACAAATAAAAGAACCGCAAGACGAAAGAGAATGGGCAAAAAAAAAATCAGTAGTGTAAAGGGAAGCAGCACACACAGATACAAGTGTCTCAGTGCATATAAAGCGTATGAAGGACAAAACGTTATAAATGAAACATTGACAAATAAAACATCGCATTAGAGCAGAAAAAAAGGAAATCATTAGGACCAGGTGTGATTGAAAAAATAGCAGGACAAACTGAGGTCAGAAATGAAAGGAAAAGAGCAGAAAAAGTCTTTTCACGTTTGCAAGATTCAATGCACAAAATGTAGATTTACACAATAATGGAACATACACTATGAGAATATTCGGACTCGCAATAGTTAAAGCAACGACAAGTTTAATTTCAAAGAAAACACAATTCGGTCAGGTGTACTGTATATTTATGATCATGGAGAAGCGATCACAAAGTGAGCAGCAGAGACACAAAGTAGCAAAAAGGACAGTTGCTGTATAGGCTTTAAAAAGATCGAAGGGCAGCGCGATAGCAGCTCCCCCTCCGTGCCCGACAACGCGAGCAGCGTTATATGTCCTGCAAGAAAGAATTTAACCACGCCCGGGGCCGGAAATAAAGGACAAGTATTGCTTTTACAACGTCACACGAGACCAGGCAGTGAGCCATCATTTAAAACAATTCCACAGACATCTAACCCAGCAGTTGTTGTATTGCGTATGGCAGACAAGCATCATGTGCTCCCAGCTCTTAAAACAACGACATGCGACAAGCAAAAGAGGCAGCTCACAAGCAGCAAAAAGACAGCAAATGATCCAAAGGGATATCCTTAGTGTGCATTCAGCTGCGCCCCCCTTCACAACGCGAGCTGCATTATACGTCTGGCGAGAAAGAGATGCAACCATGCACAGGGCCGTAAATAAAGGACAAGTATTGTTTTTACAAAAGTTTTTAAAGTAAAAGTGAAAATAATGCTTATGTAACAATTCCCAAGAAAATAACAATCTCTTTAAATTGTATATTGCCTGCCTAAGGTAAAGTCATCCCTGATGGAGGATTGCAGGAATCGTGGGAAAGAGGGGTCCTTTTATCGGATTAGCGCTATTTCAGATGTGGAATGGCCAAATGGGGGAGGCAGCTTGATGAATGAGGTCTCCAGGACTTAAAACAAGTCCAAATCATATTATGTGATATCATCTCATGTGAAATTCTACTCCGTACGTCTAGAATTTTTATTTTTATACTGTATTGAGGATTTATTCTGTTCTATGTATTGTATTGTATTGTATTGTATTGTATTGACCCACTTCTTTTTGACACCCACTGCACGCCCAACCTACCTGAAAAGGGGTCTCTCTTTGAACTGCCTTTCCCAAGGTTTCTTTGATTTTTTCCCCACAAGGGTTTTTTTTTGGGAGATTTTTCTTGTCTTCTTAGAGGGTCAAGGCTGGGGGCTGTCAGGAGGTAGGGCCTATTAAAGCCCATTGCAGCACTTCTTGTGTGATTTTGGGCTATACAAAAAATAAATTGTATTGTATTGTTTATCCGGTAACCCAAACATGGGGGTGGTTGAGAACGAGCAAGGGGCGGAGCCCCCTAGTATATGTATAAAATGCAAAGTTAACACATTCACCCATAAACAAAAACATTATCTCCTGTTTCATCAAAAAGCTGAAATTTGGCCAAATGGTTCATAATTTCAGCTTCTGTGAAAAAGATGTCCTGCATCATATGAAAATGTTTTTAAAACTATTCTTTGACTGTCTCTACATATAAAATCTTATCCCAGGTTATCCCATTTAGACTTTGCTACAACTATTCCAAATCTGCCATACCAAAGTTAAACTGAGAACAATATTATATTATGGTTAAAGATATTATTGATGAACACTGGAAAGAAAGCAACAGAGACGAGAGATACCTCATCTCAATACCTACACAAACATGCCAGAAACATAGCTCATACAGTAACATACAGGATGTATACCATGATATCAATGTATCAGCAATTGAATTGTTAAGCAATCATACAATAAAACTGAAATATTAACAATATGTTACACTGTTAATCTCCTTGGCATCTTGCTCCATGCATGTTCACTATTGAATATTATGACAGTACCTTCTTGTGCTGTAAGTATCTATCTGACTATTTACTGAACCTGCTAATTGCAATTAGGTGCCCTGGGGAGCAAAAGCCAATCCCAGGTCAGGAAATGACCCTGCACTAGGCATCAATTATTTGCTGAAGTTTAATAGCATAAACCTTTTTTACAGGATATTCATAGTATTTGAAATATGCAAATATAAATCATTTAGATGTAAACTCTTTAATTATTTACTGTATATTGTTTTAGCATATAGAAGAAAGGAAGAGACAACATGAGGAGTTTTAGGTAAGTCCAGGATGCTCCTCAGGACATTTTTTCTTCTTAACCCTTAGAATTTATGACAAGCCCTACCTACTGCAGTCAGGGATACAGCATGCACTACTGATCAGATGTGTCTCACTTGGTTTAATCTCCATTTCAATGCAGAACCTACTATGATCCTTCCTGCTCTTGCTGTGCAGGGCCACCGGTAATGGCATCAAAACTGCAAAAACACACCATGCCTATGGCCTGCAATAGATCTCTTATCACAAAATGCTACAGTACATAATCATTTGCTGTGTAAAACCAATCACAGCAAGTCTTTCAGACTCCTTTGAAATTCACCACAGAAGACTGCCCAAGAGTGCTTAGCCATTCATGTTTATCTGTTTTCTTTTTCATATACATTTCATTATATTAAAAGAATAAAATTATTCCAATCAAAAAAGCAAATACAATAATACAATCCATGAATCAAACAACAATCCATTAAAATTCAGCACTGAACTTTCACCCAACTCTTTGCGACACAATAGCTCCACCTAAAGTGATTCTTCATTCAGAATAAAGCAGTAAATAAAATTTTAAAAATGCAGTACAGGACTAGCATGCTTATTTTACAATTGCATGAATGAATTCCTTACAAATTCTGAGAAAATTTCTGAACAGGTCTTTGTAAAAAGAATTAGATTTTTTCTAGTAGGAGATAATACAGAAGATCATATCACTTTCAAGTTATAGAAGGTGGATTAGGATTTTTTCAGTTGAACGGAATTATTCTTTATGAAAGTACTGTTATCTGTTGTCCGACATTATCTGCTGATGCTGGCATCAAGGAAATTCAGTAACTTTTGCACAGAGGAGAAAGACTCCTTTTGCCTTTAGTACATAGTTGATGTCAGACATTAGACTACCCCTTCTCAGTACCTTACCCCAAGATACCAGAAAATCCTGACAATATCTGGGTGGCTTATGTTGGCAAACCACATTACTGGTTAAGATCACAATTGCTACTATTAACATACCCATGGCCATGAAATGGACAAGAAAATGGTGATTTCAATGAGAAACACAAGACACAAAATGAAAATCAACTGTGGAGTTGACTGCAGTTATATTTTTTCCTTTCCTCCATTACCAAAGGTCTCAATGGTGATATTTATGGACATACAGGTATGTATATTTTCAAGACTCTTGAGTGTTATTTAGTTTGAAATTGCGTTGTTTGGCCATGTGTTTTAACTAAACAATTTTTATGTGTGTGCTTTAAATAAGTAGCAATTTGTAAAGTTTGTAATTCAATTTTGCCTGTGAACTTGTTACAGTTTCCTGAGTCTACATTTAGTGAAGTGTGCTATGCAAAAAAAAAAAAAAAGACTGAATAGAATAAGCCTAAAAATAATCGAAATGGGTAAAAGTGGTTCTAACCATCATATTAACTACTAAAAAAATTACAGATTCACAAATAAACATTAAAATACAGAAGTAGTTGTGAAAGTGTCTGACTGCCCGCAATACCAACAACTTCACCTTCTCTATAGTTCCACAGTAGTTCTGTTCAGATTTACTTAAGACTCAGTCGTAATAGGCAACTACATGCTCTCCCTTGGGTTGCTGATGAGACGCCACTGTACCATTGCCAACATTACTGATATTCATGCCTACAAGAAAAGGCAGGGAAACATTTGGTGGATTCACAACTGAACCTTTGCAGAAGGAATGTTTCAGTTTTTGGAAGGCCTCTTCTTCTTCTTCAGAGCCCCATTGAAAGGGTTCATGTTGGTACAGTAGTTAATGCAAGAACAAAACAGTACTGGCAAATGTGACACAAATCACCTGTAATATCATACTTATTGACACTGAAAGGCTAGGCAGTCCCTCACTGCAGCTACTTTCTCCACCCCTCTCTAAATATCATGTCTGCTTACTTCAGTGCCCCAAGTCTCTTGAATAGATGGTATTTATCAGGGTGCAGTTTCAGGGTGGTTTTCCTTGACTTCAGTAGGACTTTTCTAAGCAGCTTTATGTCTTCTTCAAAGAAACACCTCATTCAAATAGACAAAGCACTGGGAGCAAAGCATGCCTGCCAGTATTTTGTTCATCAGTTGCTCAATGGTGGGTTGAGCATTAAACAATCCAAAAGACATACACCCAAACTCCTGCAAGATGCTAATTAGGAAGAATGCAATATATGCCTTTGCCATATCCACCTGCCAGCATCTTCTTTTCAGGTGAAGGGGAGGAATCATCTTTACCCTGCCACCAGGAACAAGGAATAATAAAAATGTAGCAGAATGTAGGAGTGCTTCTGGGTGGCATCAGTAGTCTACACAGAACCTCCTGTTCACATCCTTCTTTGGAACAAGAACAACTGGAAGTGCCAACGAGGCGTCTAGTGGTTTAATGGTACCTACATCACTCATTTCTTAGACTTCTGTCACAGTTCAGTGTGATTTTGCTTAATGTAAGGACCATCCCTGAAGGTGACCCTAAACAACACGATTTATCTCACCTGGAGTGATCTTTCCCACTCATGTAGTTAAGGTAGCAGAATATGCCACCAAAACAGCAAAAATGTACTACACCTATAACCTTCTGTAGTGCATCTCTTGCTGTGAGTTGCTAATTCTTTGCTGAGTAAAGCCAATAATAGTAAGTCTCTCATGCTCCTTCAATACCTCCTGCCAAAGACTTCCCCTGTGCATCAAGCCACCATATGTATCTGTTATCCCAAATTATATGCCAATGCTGATATCTGAGAAGTTCAGCTGCAGTTGTGGTAAGTATTGGAGGGGGTTAATTGAGGATGTTGACACTTTTTGTCCTTGATACATGGCTGTCAAAAAAGATACATTATTATGACTTCAAAATCAGACTCTTTCATTTTCCTTCTTCTGTTCATTATTGGCATATTTAAATAACTGCATGAGAAATTTAAAATATATATTTATTAAAATATATTAAACATGATTAAAATACATCTACATTAATTAACTATTCAGGAATAATTAACTGAGATGTAGAGTATGTCTTTGTCCTGTACATTGAAACAACATATCTAAGAAACAGAACTAGAACAAACCTAAATGTTATTAGTGAAATGAATGAATGTTTATATTGCAGAAAATATAGTGACCTGTCTTGAAGTCTCAGACAACATTTCTATAATATATAAAACCATGTTAAAGTCCCATCCTTTTAAAGATACCAAAGTAAAAAGAATCTCTTACTCAACATCACAGAGTGGAAGGGAGCCATGCACAGAATTCTCTCTAGCTCCATATGCATAAAATATTTAATTTTTCAACTTAAAAATTTTTATCAAGAATATTTATATTGTACAAATCAGGAACTTTGTTAAACAGAACCTTCCAGATTTTCCTCATCTTGCACCCTCATCCATGCCGGAAAAAATATTGCTCAATTTTAAGGAATTAGACTCCATCTCTACAATATATAAAATCATTTTACAATCCCTTCCTTTCAAAGATCCAAGAGGACACTGGGAAAAGGATCTCTCAATTAAAATATCAGAAAAGGAGTGGAAAGTAGCAATGCAGAGAATTCACTCGAGCTCCATATGCGCAAAGCATACAATTATACAACTCAAAATTATATATCGAGCACATCTGTCTCGACTAAAACTCTCCAAAATGTTTCCAGGGCATGATCCAACCTGCGAACGTTGCAGCCAAGTCCCAGCCTCACTGGGTCACATGTTCTTGTCCTGCACCAAATTAACATTATTCTGGACAAAAATTTTTAATTACCTCTCAGACAGCCTTGGACTCACAATCCCTCCTAACCCATTAACAGCTGTGTTTGGGGTTCTTCCAGAGGGGCTTAAAGTGGAGAAGGACAAACAAACTGTGATTGCATTCACTACACTTTTGGCACTCAGACTTATTCTGATAAACTAGAAGAACACAAACTCTCCTCTTTAAGTCAGTGGGAAACCGATGTGTTATATTATTTGAAATTGGAAAGAATCAAATACTCAGTTAGAGGATCCGTACAGACTTTTTTTAAAACATGGCAGGATCTCATCAGTAATATTTGAAAATAAGTTTATAAAGCACAGAGAATTTATTAATTTAGGTATGTTTACAAGCCTTAAATTTTACGCCGTTTGGCTTGCTCTCTCTCTCAGGGGTGGGGATCGATCTGTTCTTAACATAATTCTTTTTTTGTAAAAACTTGATTGCTATGTATGGATTGTAATAAAATAAAAAAAAATAAAAAAAAGAATATTTATATTGTTTAAAATTGTCCAAAATGTTCCAAGGGCAAGATTCAACCTGCGGACATTGCAATCAAGCTCCAGCTTGACTAGGCCACATGTTTTGGGTGTGCACCAAATTAACATCATTCTGCACAAAACTTTTTTTCAATGCCTATCAAACAGCCTTGGTGTGACAATCCCTCCTAACCCATTAACAGCTGTGTTTGGTGTACTTCCAATTGGGCTTAAAGTGGAGAAGGAGAAACAAACCGTAATTGCCTTTACTACACTACTAGCACGTAGACTTATTCTGCTCAACTGGAGGAATCCTAACCTTCCTCTATTAAGTCAGTGGGTAACTGATGTTATATACTATTTGAAACTGGAAAAAATCAAATTATCTCATAGAGGATCAGTTCCAAATTTCTTTAAAACCTGGCAGGATCTAATCAATATTATTTTAGAATAATCACTTATACTGGGGACAAAGACTTATTTCCCGCTTTACTACTCTCAAAAGTTTTACTCTGGTTGATTGCCTTTCTTTCTTTTTAATGGGTGGGGCTTGAATTGAATTTAGTTTTGTCAAGTTTGATTTGATTGTATGGAATGTTACATTATTTAAATAAATTCAATAAAGGTAAAAAAAATGTGTAGGGCAATATATTGCCTATTAACCTCCTTAATATTTATTCTGAGAATGACTTGACACGGAATTCTATAGAATTCCAGCTAAACCCAAGTCAGGCTTGTGGTGTGGTGTGATGATACGCTTTATAGTGTTAAGCCCCAATTAGAATTCTTCTGCTATCTAGAGGATGAACCTTATTCTGAAAAAAGTGAATATTTCTATATTTTTTTCCACTTATGGTAACCCTATGGTAACTCATTGTCATATCTCAGCCAGGGTTCCTCCATTGGCTGGGATTCAAGTTCATGTTTAATCCTTGATTGTTTAATTTATGAACATAATGTGTATTCTTTATTTTTGACTTTGTCTATGTTTATATGTAGCCTGTGCTATATATCGTTTGTTTTAGGGGTGGTTCCCCAACAGGCTGGGCCACCTGCCAATCACTGGCAGGGGCTGCCCTCCACCCTCTAAATTCAAATGCCTTCCATAGTTCCTGGAGATTCACTAGGGAGTGGAGTGTTTAATTGTGTTCTGCTTTGCGCTTATTGTGAAATCTTGAATTTTTGAAACTGTACTCTGTTTTTGACTTTGCCTTGGGATTCTGTATTGGGACTGTGTTTGATATCGAATGCCTTGCCTTCTCAGGCAGTTCAGTTTGTGCTCTAATGCTCTAGAACATTTTGCTAAAAATAAATCTTTTTATTTTATAACGTTTATTCAAGGCCTCTTTTGTTTCTAGTTGGAGTTTTGATGTCAGTCCTCCTTAGTGGGCAATTTTGGAAGTATTTACGGGACTTATATGCTTTTGGGACTCCCTCTTTATGACACTCAGCATTATTCATGAGTGGGGCAGAGCTGCCAAGAAATAACACAGTGGCAAACAAAAAGCCGTAAAGGCAGTTTTAGAACAAACTGAATCTAGTGGTAGTGGATAATGAATTGGCCATCAGACATTGACACAGAAAGTGAAAGTGATGTATGATACTGTATACCTGAACCATCATGATATGGCCGGTGAATGTGTTTGTGTGAAGTTTCACCGTAGTGTGACAATAGCAGCATGACAAAAAAGGCAATATAATTGCGATAAGAGTGCAAGGACAAGTAAAATGTTAGCCCCCTAATAACCATTCACAACTCAGCAATTGTCAGGGTTCATGTCAGGAGAAATGTGGAAGTCCCTAAGCCTTGCTCTGTGGTAGCCTGCAATAACACAAAGGGCACACTGATCATGCAGGTCAGGCACTGACATTTTACCCTTTCCTGTGCATACAACAGAAAAATCTTATAAGTATGCAAAGAAACGCACTTCTTCTCTCCAGCTTGCAACAGTGGGCTATGTGTTGGTGACAGTCTCAAAGCATATAAAATAAAGGACATGTATTAAATCTGTATCAATTACAGCAGTGGACACTAGACATGCTGTTTCTACTGTATTTATGGTGATGT
The DNA here is from genome assembly GCF_016835505.1 of Polypterus senegalus. NCBI lineage: Eukaryota > Metazoa > Chordata > Cladistia > Polypteriformes > Polypteridae > Polypterus > Polypterus senegalus. Next base: position 81,538,493 of record NC_053158.1, read on the forward strand.
TTTGGCGTTTTATACATGATTCTGTTTCAAATAATAACATTTGTTTTTTGTTGAAGAAAATGTCAATGTTTTCCTGGTGTTGACATAGAGCTAAGGAGTTTAAAGGACAGAGGAATTTCCTGAAAGGCATTGCCAGTTCTAAGACAGTGTGATAAGAAACCCCATAAAATAATAATTAATTGTGGATTTTTGCAGATGTCTATTTACCTTAAACAGATTATACTTGTTCTTTAATTGTATTTCACTGATACGCTCAAAATGTACATTTGGTGGTCCAATTCTTTAATAAAATGTGACTGTGATTTTATGTGACTGCTTAAAAAATGATCAGATTTGTTTAATGGCAGAACCTCTCTCATCATAAGCTGCCGGTATTGAAACTACTAAGTAAAAGCACAAAAAGACAACTTATTGTTAGCCTTCCAACACTAATTTTATCCTGGGGATTTTAAGAAAACCCGCACCTTGAGGTCATAATGTACTCCAAGGAATACATGTACAGTAATTATCTGTTCTTTAAGCTAAGGTGGAGTGAGTCCTTTTACAATGTTATATTTCAAAATGAAGGCCTTTAAAATCAACTCTAAAGTGACTTTGAAGCACTATAGTGATAAAGGAAATGGTACTATATGGCTCTTGATGTGATTCATGTTAGTGTTCAATTAACTTTGAATAACAGGCAAATAATTTGAACAGCCTGCCATTAAAGCATTGCAACAGTTGATTCAGCTTGAAAAGCATGACTGAACTAGCTTATCAAGATCTGTGAATTTGAGAATTTGAAAGTCAGACATTTAATGTAACATGCTTGTTCAACCACACATGCTACATCCCAGAATTTATGTTTACAATTTCAATTTATATTTGATATTAAAGCTTTTAAACAACATTTTTGCTACACAAGCTTTTTTTTATTCTTTAGTCTTAAAGTTGTAGCTAGATTCTCTTTTTTGTTCTACAAATGATTATTCTTTTCCTGCAGTCTCCAGATTACGCAAAGTAATTTTAAATTTCCATCATGACTCACAAATTCCATTTAAATTAGAGATAAAATGTAGTGAGTGGGCAAAACAGTAATTGATTAAAATAACTAACTTTAGTCCCTCATCTATCATGAGGGTCAGCTGATTTGATCACAAAGGCGTGATTGGATGTAAGAGAGGCTGAATACATCAAATATATGTATTTAGAATATTGTCAGCCTGTGAAAAATTCACATTATAATTAAAATTAAATTATCTTGAAAGTTATATACAAACTGATATTTTTCAAATGGCATAGGCTCGTGGTAATGAGCTGAGGCTTTTTGAAAGATGTTACTTTCCATTCCAGTTAGCCTAGCACATTGCAAAATGCCTGGGTTTATTTCAGCGAGACAGATTTTCATATTTTGATATTTAAAAAAAGATGGATGAACTCAGTTTTGTGGGTAGGGACATAATGGTGGAAAAATGATTTTAAAAAGACATTTAACAATAAATTGTCTATTCCCTACTTATTTTAAAATATTTTTCGCAACCTCAGCTCTTCATTTACAATAAAAGTGTACAATAGAACCCTTAGACTTATGGCTCAGGTGGCTCACACCTTATAAACTTATGAGATCTTCTGATGTTAGGCATTGCTGTGCTTCTCTTCACAAATGTATTAATATTAAGGACTTTCAGTCACAACCTAATTTCAAAAGCATGAGTCAAAAAAAATATATGTTGTGTGAGGGAGTCACAAACATGGTAAAATGGGCTGTGAGCCATCCAAAATAAGCCAGAAAAGCTGGCCAGGACCATCACTCTCCAGCCCAGAAGAGTTTCACCCCAAGCCAGCTAATTACAACAACAACATTTATTTATATAGCACATTTTCATACAAATGATGCAGCTCAAAGTGCCTTACATATTGAAAAAAGAGAAAAAAGACAAAATAAATAAGAAAATAGAATTAGGGAACACTAATTAACATAGAATAAAAGTAAGGTCTGATGGTCAGGGACAACAGAAAAAAACAAAAAAAAACTCCAGACAGCTAGAGAAAAAAAAATCTGCAGGGGTTCCGAGGCCACAAGACCGCCCAATGATCTCACAATCAGTCCTCATTGTATTCAGGGTTCTCATGGAAGAACTTGATGATGACAGTCATGTGGACTTATGGCCTTTAATCCATCAATGTAGCCGCCTCACCACTTCTTTTAAGTTTAGCTCTTGGAATTCTAAGTAGACACTCATTTGAAGATCTAAAGTTATGATTTGGAATATAAGGTGTAAGACATTCTGAAATATAAGATAGAGCGAGATTATTTAAGGCTTTGTAAACCATAAGCAGTATTTTAAAGTCAATTCTAAATGACACAGGGAACCAATTTAGTGACATCAAAACTGGAGAAATGTGCTTGTTAAGATTCTAGCAGCTGCATTCTGCACTAGTTTCAATCGATTGATGTCTTTTTTTGGGTAGTCCTGAGATGAGTGTGTTACAGTAATCTAGCTGACTGAAAACAAAAGCGTGAACTAACTCCTCAGCATCTTGCAATGTTATAAGAGGTCTAACTTTTGCTGTATTTCTTAAGTGAAAAAATGCAGTCCTAGTAATCTGATTAATATGTGATTTAAAATTCAGGTCAGAGTCAATAGTTACCCCTAAGTTCTTTACCTCCATCTTGACTTTTAATCCTAATGGATCAAGTTTATTTCTAATACCCTCATTATATCCATTATTGCCAATCACTAAAATTTGTTTTCTCCTTATTAGTTTAGAAAATTACTACTCATCCATTCAAAAACACAAGTAAGACACTGTGTCACTGAATCAAGAGTGTTGGGGTTGTCAAGCACTATTGATAAATAAAGCTGTGTGTCATCAGCATAGCTGTGGTAGTTCATGTTATGCCCTGAGATAATCTGACCTAACAGAAGCATGTAAATCGATAAGAGCAGCGGACCCAGCATAGAGCCTTGTGGAACACCATATAGAATATCATGTATCTTTGAAGTATAATTACTATGTGGACGCTGAGGGTCAGGAATGACAGCAGGTCTGTAGATTGAAAGAAGCTGTTTATTCTTGGTGAGTAGGAGGCTGCATACAGCTGGTGTAATCAGCCTCACATTACAGGGAGCTTCCCTCTTTTATACTAGACCTGTTTACATGTTCAAAGCAGGTCTTATCATAGCAAGCTTTAGTGATCAATACCTTATTGTGCTTAGGTATGCAATGTATGCGACAGCTGGGAGGAATTAGCTACACACCCAAGTCTTTAGCAATATGCTCAAAATAGTTTAAGCAAGAGTTCAGAAACCAGTCACAGCTGATTTTGTAATATCACAGGGTGTTCTGTTATTATCAAGAGGTCAGCATGCAAGTTAATCCCTTCATTCTGTGCGCAAGCTTAATTCTTTTTCTGCATAAATAAGGAACAAATCATATAGAAGTAATAAATCATATAGCTCTTTTCAGCGTGATTAATACAAAATACAGTCCTTGGTATTGTGAGTTAAATACTTTTAATCATTTCAGTTAATTATTTTTCTTTCTCAACTACAACTAATAAAGAATTTTTTACCTGCCAGGTAGGATTTAGACCAATTTAAGACACTACCAGAAAGGCCCACCCATTGACTAAGGTGATTTCTAAGAATATTGTGATCAGTGGTATCAAATGCGGCACTCAGATCTAAGAGGATGAGAACATATAAATGGCCTCTTTCTGCATTTACCTGCAAGTCATTTACTACTTTAATGAGTGCAGTTTCTGTACTGTGATTTTTTCTGAAATCCGACTGAAACTTATCAAGAATAGCATGTTTATTGAGGTGATCATAATGACTGCCTTCTCTAGAATTTTACTTAAGAAAGGCAGATTAGAAGTAGGTCTAAAATTTTCAAAAGCAGAGGAGTCATGATTATTTTTTTTCAGCGGGGTTTAACTACAGCAGTCTTAAGACAGTCTTGGAAGACCCCTGTATCTAATGACGAGTTTACTATGTCAAGAATTCTATCAATTAGTGCACCTTTTACCATCCATCCATTATCCAACCCGCTATATCCTAACCACAGGGTCACGGGGGTGTGCTGGAGCCAATCCCAGCTAACACAGGGCACAAGGCAGGAAACAAACCCCGGGCAGGGTGCCAGCCCACCGCAGGGCGCACACACACCCACCAAGCACACACTAGGGACAATTTAGAATCGCCAATACACCTAACCTGCATGTATTTGGAAACCAGAGTACCCGGAGGAAACCCTCGCAGACACAGAGAGAACGTGCAAAGTGAACCCGGGTCTTCTAACTGTGAGGCAGCAGCGCTACCTACTGCACCACCATGCTGCCCACACCTGATATTTCTTTGAAAAAACTTGTTGGTATTGGGTCAAGCATGCAGGTGGATGGTCTCAGTTGAGAAATTATTTTATATAAATCAGGTAAATCTATCCTGGTAAAAGAATTTAACTTATTTATAATGGAGTATCGGGGTTTAAGAGGATCAGTGTTAGGGAGATGTACTATATTATTTCTAATATCATTAATTTTATGATTAAAAAATACAGCAAAAGCCTCACAAGTTTCACTGGAAGTATTTTGAAGGCATTCCATTGAGTGACCTGGATTTAGCAGACGATCAATTGCAGAGAACAAGACTCTAGGGTTACTAGCATTGTTATTTATAATCTTAGAGAAATAACAGAGCCTCTCAAGACGGACTGTGCTGTTGTATTCTGTTATTTTAACCTTCAATATCTCATAGTGGATAGTTAGTTTAGTTTTTCTCCATTTATGCTCAGCTCTCCGGCATGTTCTCTTTAGATCAGACACTTTTTGAGTCTTCCATGGTATAACAATGCTAGAAGATTTTTTAACTATCTTTTCAGGTGCGACTATGTCAGCAGCAGCTCTCACCTTAGTATTAAAATTTTCCACCTTACTATTTACATTATCCTCACAATTGTAGTAAGCACTACAAATGGACTGGTTGCTTTGAATGTTTGTAAATTTTGAAGCTGCTGATGAATCAAAGAAGTGTTTTTTAACAATATGCTTCTTGTGAATTTTTTCTATCAATTACCCAACTGTTGCCTGATGGCTTCAGCCTAGGCAGGCCCAAAATAGCTTTTAATGTTTAAAATAGTAAAAATGCCTTACATGGAAAAGAACTATTAAACTCGGTCTTGCATCCAAACAAAGACTCTTAATAAATCAAAATATCTATTACAAAACAGAAAAAATGTAACAAAATTCAAAACAGAGCAGAAAGGATTTGACTAAAAGTTCAACATCCAGTCGCTGCACCTCACCATGCGGCAGCCTTTACGGTGGCTCTTGCTCTCTTTTTTAAATAATTATTTTTTACAATTATTAATGTTTTTAAATTTATTAATTATTAATGTTAAGATTTGACCTCTCGCTTGTTACTACACATTTTAAATTAATTTTTAAATTAAACTGAAGAAATATTGCTATTAATTCAGATCAAGCATTAACTCATCTAAACTGTCTTTCTGACAAGCTGTGAACTTCCTTGTCACTACGTGACTCTAAAAGACCTGGGGCCTCATGTATAACGCCGTGCGTAGAACTCGCACTATAACATGGCGTAAGCACAAAAGCCGAAATGTGCTTACGCACAGAAAAATCCAGATGCAGGAATCTGTGCGTACTCCAACTTCCACGTTCTTCCGCTACATAAATCCCGATCAGCGTGAAAACTAACGCTCGTGCACGCTCATTATGTAACGCCCCAAATCCTCCCAGAAATACGCCTATTTGAATATGCAAATCAATATAAATCGCCCTTAAGTGCAGCCTTCTGTGAAAAGACAATGGGAAAAGCACGGGGGGGAAACATAAGAATTTCAGCGAATACCAAGTGGAGGCAAAGGAAAAACATACTATTTGTTCAAATAAGCCGTGGTATAATCAACAAAATGAAGTTGATCGAGTGACATAGCGTGTTGGAGAAACTTGAAAGCTCACATCCACAAAATCGCACAGTGCCGGAAATAAAAAAGAAGTCACATATTAAAGTCGCCGTGGAAAGCCGAGTTGTAAGCCCACTGTCTGAGTGTCATATGCGCTCTATGTGTGTGAATCACTACTTGCTTCTTAAACCGGCTCTCTTCCTCCAACTGGACACAGAGTCCATTACATTCGTGATATTACAGCTCTCTGAATAACTAAAATACTGAGATGTATACGTGATGTCATTTTCATGATGATAGGAGTTAAAGAACGTTATTAAACATATTTCACTTCGATGAAATAATTTATTGCAGCAGTACTCAGGGGCGGCTCTAAGCTTGTGGTGGCACTGGGCAGAGGAAGAATCGGTGGCTCCTTCGCCCGCCAATGTCATGCACGGTGGATGGCCACGTCCGTTGCAGACACTGCATAGCCGCCTCGTGCTCATGACACAAGCATTTAACTTTTGCCGAAATTTGTCGCTGCGTTTTTAGCTGTGTTATTATTTTATCTTTCTGTTTTATATTCAATATATATTGGTGTAGCCGTCACTGCAGTCAGTGCTTTTCTTTCCCCAAGTAACCGATCGCCATACAATCAGCTCTGTAATAGACGTTAAGCCATCTGTAAGCTTAGCGCCGATTCTTCAAAACGTTTAAAGAACATTGAAATATCTTCGTAGTGCATGTTTAATTATTCTATCCTTAAAGACACTCCCAGTGAAGAATATAGATTATTTAAATGAAGTTAAAGTTTTATCTGTATAATTTAACAAACATATTTTGCTGCATTTCACCTTAAAAATGATATCGTCATCATATGTAAATACGCACTTTATAAAGTGGCTCAGGTTGTGCGATATTATAACTATAGTGTAAGTTTACAGTGGGGTGATTGTACTTATAAGTACAAACAGTTCTACAAGGAGCACTTGATTGGCTGCATTTAAAGTTCTTGGGATTAAACTGTTTTGAACCGCGAGGTCCGTACAGGAAAGGCTTTGAAATGTTTTGCCGTGGCAGAGACAGCGTGTGCTTAATGCCGTATACCGATAATTCTCTTTCCGATCAGCTGCTGCTGTGATTCACACTCAGATACAGTGATATAAATACTCCGAGTGGTGCAGTGAGAGAAATATGGAAAAAGATGATCCGCTGTGGCAACTCCTAACGGGAGGAGATGAAAGAAGAAGAAGGAGAACTGAGAGTAACAACGCTAAAGCAGTTATGGCATTTGGAATACTATGGCTGTTCCCTGGATCATTATATTGTTACGAGTTAATTACAATCAGATGCATTACACTAATAAACAATATGCGGTTAGTTTCTGTGTATTTATAAAGCGCGTCATGAAAATAATGAGTAATCACACAAGAACAGTAGCACTGCTTTGACGCTGGGTGCCGCCAGTTTGCAAAACCGAGCGGAGAACTTGCGTACGACAAGGCATGAGGTACCGTGGAAAAGTGAGTGGCTTTACGCCAAGTGTAGGTTTTATACATCATGATTTGAACGTGGAAAAGTTCTTACGCAACATTTCTGTGCGTACGCACGTTTATACATGAGGCCCCTGGGCCTCATGTATAACGGCGTGTGTAGAACTCGCACTATAACATGGCGTAAGCACAAAAGCTGAAATGTGCTTACGCACAGAAAAATCCAGATGCAGGAATCTGTGCGTACTCCAACTTCCACGTTCTTCCGCTACATAAATCCCGACCAGCGTGAAAACTAACGCCGTGCACGCGCATTATGTAACGCCCCAAATCCTCCCAGAATTACGCCTATTTGAATATGCAAATCAATATAAATCGCCCTTAAGTGCAGCCTTCTGTGAAAAGACAATGGGAAAAGCACGGGGAAAATATAAGAATTTCAGCGAATACCAAGTGGAGGCAAAGGAAAACATACTATTTGTTCAAATAAACCGTGGTATAATCAACAAAAGGAAGTTGATCGAGTGACATAGCGTGTTGGAGAAACTTGAAAGCTCACATTCACAAATCGCACAGTGCCGGAAATAAAAAAGAAGTCACATATCAAAGTCGCCGTGAAAAGCCTAGTTGTAAGCCCACTGTCTGAGTGTCATATGAAAGCTTATTAGGGTACAAAAAAAAAAGGCACACAGTGAAGAAAAAGCACGAAATGTCAACTTCAATCTCGACATTTCCACTTTAATCACGTAGTTTATTTTGTCATTAAAGTAGAACATCATAAACTTCATCTTAAAATCGTTTAATTAACCAGTTTCTCAAATCACATCGTAATTAAAGTAGCACGTTAAATGCTTTGTTTTGTATTTGATCTTCTATGTGCTCTATGTGTGTGAATCACTACTTGCTTCTTAAACCGGCTCTCTTCCTCCAACTGGACACAGAATCAATTACATTCGTAATATTACAGTTCTATGAATAACTAAAATACTGAGATGTATACGTGATATCATTTTCATGATGATAGGAGTTAAAGCACGTTATTAAACGTGTTTCACTTCGCTGAAATAATTTATTGCAGCAGTACTCAGGGGCGGCTCTAGGCTTGTGGTGGCACTGGGCAGAGGAAGAATTGGTGGCTCCTTCGCCCGCAGTCAGTAAGGTAGCTTATGCACAGTGAATGGCTGCATAGCCGCCTCGTGCTCATGACACAAGCATTTAACTTTTGCCGAAATTTGTCGCTGCGTTTTTAGCTGTGTTATTATTTTATCTTTCTGTTTTATATTCAATATATATTGGCGTAGCTGTCACTGCAGTCAGTGCTTTTCTTTCCCCAAGTAACCGATCGCCATACAATCAGCTCTGTAATAGACGTTAAGCCATCTGTAAGCTTAGCGCCGATTCTTCAAAACGTTTAAAGAACATTGAAATATCTTCGTAGTACATGTTTAATTATTCTATCCTTAAAGACACTCCCAGTGAAGAATATAGATTATTTAAATGAAGTTAAAGTTTTATCTGTATAATTTAACAAACATATTTTGCTGCATTTCACCTTAAAAATGATATCGTTTCTGTTTCTGAACCGCGAGGTCTGTACAGGAAAGACTTTAAAACATTTTGCAGTGGCTGAGACAGCGTGTCCTTGAAGCTGTATACCGATAATTCCCTTTCCAATCAGCTGCTGCTGTGATTCACAGTCAGATACAGTGATATAAATACTCTGAGTGGTGCAGTGAGAGAAATATTGAAAAAGATGATCCGCTGTGGCAACTCCTAACAAGAGGAGCTGAAAGAAGAAGAAGAAGAAGAAGAAGTGAGAGTAACAACGCTAAAGCAGTTATGGTATTTGGAATACTATGGCTGTTCCCTCTACCATTATATTGTTACAAGTTAATTACAATCAGATGCATTACACTAATAAACAATATGCGGTTAGTTTCGGTGTATTTATAAAGCCGCGTCAGGAAAATAAGGTGTAACCACACAGGAACAGTAGCACTGCTTTGACGCTGGGTGCCGCCAGTCTGCAAAACCGAGCGGAGAACTTGCGTACGACAAGGTATGAGGTACCGTGGAAAAGTGCGTGAATTTACGGCAAGTGTAGGTTTTATACATCGCGATTTGAACGTGGAAAAGTTCTTACGCAACATTTCTGTACGTACGCAACGTTTATACATGAGGCCCCTGATGGCTACTTATGTCTGACATCTGAGAATGTGAGAGACTCTTGAGTAATGAAAGGTGGGGTAAATGAAATATTGCTATATCCACCTGGAAGCACTGCAGTCGCTGCTGTGTTAAGTTCAGATGGAGGAACGGCTCGTCCAAAAATGGAAAGCAGAAAAGGGCAAAAATCCAGAGTGAGGATAAAAGTTACAAGCATGTCTTTGGATAGTAAAGGTGAAGAATTAGAACAGAAATGAAAGTAAGGGAGAATGGATTCAGGACCTAGCTTGACGCCATATAATGATAATTATTTGATTGCTTTTATGTAGGCTGTATAAACTGTAACATCTCATAGAGAGGTATGTTTTAGTTCAGGTACTGTGACATTTTGCTTACTGTGGAAAATGGGTTTAAACCTCATATTTCAGATGCTATTTAAATGCTGGATAAGGTCCGTCAGACTGAGAGAGTAAGCAGGAGGGAGACTGGAGAATTATGTATATGAGCAATGGTGAAAAAGGGTGCACAGTAGAAATATAACTAAATATGTGATCCAGACATTGAAATGTGGACTGAATTAATTTACAATACTGCCCAAAATACTAGCAACAGAAATGATTTACTGAGTTACCAATATCTTTACGATGAATCGTTCTCAATGCTGGTGACTTCAAACAAGGAAACAAATGTCTGTCAGCATGTTGACTACAAAAATATTCTGTGACTTTTTAACACATTTGGAATCGTCATTAGTTTTACTGAATCAGCATACAAGTTAATTAAGTGTTATCTTTGATCAGCATGTAATTTAAAGCACACACTACAAAACTATCCAACACATATTGTTTTTCCATCTCAGAAATATTGGAATATTAATCTATTTTCAAAACAGGCAGAATACTGAAACATTAGTTCATGCATTTCTAGTAGGACTGACTAATGCACTTGCTGTTCAAATTGTTCTTCATGCAGCTTTCACTTAATTCAAAATGCTGTTACAAGAATTCTTTTCAAGAACATGAAAATATGAACACATAACTCGAGTTCTTAAGTCCTTACACTGCTTACCAGTTAAGTTTAGGGCAGATTTCAAAATCCTCTTTTTAACCCATAAAGCCTTAAGTGGCCAAGGCCCTGTTTACTTATCTGAACTTATCATTACTTACAAACCACAAGTTCACAATAAGATCTCAAGATGCCGGCCTACTTAAGATTCCAAGGATTAATAAAATAAGTAGGATGTCAAGCTTTTAGTTATAGGACCCCAAAGCTGTGGAATAATCTACCAGCTAATATGAGATCTCATAAAATTGACATGTTAGGTGAAATGAGCTGAAAGGCCTATTCTCATCAAAAACTTCTCTAATGTTCCAGTTGTGTTCAGCGTTTACAGCTGTCTATAGTTTACTGGGGGTCCATGAAGGGTTGAATTCTTGTTTTTGCCTGAAGTTACGTACTGGGATAGGCCCCAGCTCTCCATGACTCTGAGATTCGCTAAATGTATGGCTCACTAGATAGATAGATAGATAGATAGATAGATAGATAGATAGATAGATAGATAGATAGATAGATAGATAGATAGATAGATAGATAGATAGATAGATAGATAGATAGATAGATTTGAGTGGAATGATTAATTAGATGAACTCACCTTATATGAGAGGCAGGTAATGATTAATTGATATAGTGCAATTCTACAGCAGTCAAACGGATAACATCCTTACTATACCATCAGAGCAGAACACAAGTTCATTTGTGAGCTTTTGGTACATATTGAGAGGATTTAAAGATTTTCCTCACCTTACAATATTGTAGCAGTTAATGACCACACTGATTTTTTAATTGAAGCCCGATTCATTTCATCATAAGTAGAAGAAAGAAGAACCCATTTGTACATTTTTTCATGTCTCAACATGAGTAATTAGTCGTATTAGTAATGGGTGAACAATGCAATGACAAAGATGACAGATGAACTTTCTGTTAAGATAAAACACAGCCATTTCAATGCTGCACAATTATAATAGACATGTTTAATTTCAGCAGGAAGTTCATCTGTCAATTTGTCATCACATTCTTTTGTTGGAGGCTGTAACAAAACTCAATTTCTTCTATTTTAGAGACTCTGGATTTGCCTGAAGTTGTTTTAGAGTAAAGAGAAGCCAAAAAGCAGCAAGGATGCAGGAAGCTGAATAGTACATCATTGTGGTGATGGCAGCATGGGGGCTAATTACAGTTTTGTTCAGTGCCCACCTAATGGTTTAGAGAGTGCACAGGCAGGACATAGGCTGAGGCAGAAAAGTGATGGTATTTTGGTAATGGTGGCATTTTCATGTATTAGTATTTTTTAACATTATGGAATAATAATACCAAAATTGAGATTTATGTGTGATCTTTAAGAAATCTATAGACACCTAGTGCCTTATTTATATACTATCTTCCATCCATCCATTATCCCAACTACAGGGCCACGGGGGTCTGCTGGAGCCAACACGGGGCGCAAGGCAGGAAACAAACCCCGAGCAGGGCACAAGCCCACTGCAGTTATATATTATCTTTCCATTTTAAAAGTGTCCAATTTCGCAGAACAGTTTTGCACTGACTGGCCGCACTGTGAATGTGTAAGAATCAAAATGGCACACGGGCATTTTAAAACCACATTCCAGTGAGTGCATGGTATTGGCATTCATTTTCCTGATTTTGTATTGATTATACTGATTATGCCATTTCAGTCACAATTTTTAAAAAATATTTTTGGAATGCTAATAAAGTGTCAGTCACACGAGCAATGTATTTTAAATGTCTTTTAAGTTTGCACTGGACACATTTACAGTAGTTTAAAAGAGCAGGAATCTGTTAGCGTGCAGAACAGAGTTTGAAACTGCTAAGGTATACAGAGAACCATGCAGGATGAGTGAAACAGATTTTCATTTTACATTGAGTTTTGCATTTTAGTTTTTGGGGTGGCGCAGTGGGTAGCGCTTCACTTCCCAGGTCCTCCCTGTGTGGAGTTTGCATGTTCTCCCTGTGTCTGCATGGGTTGCCTCCGGCTACTCCGGTTTCCACCCACAGTCCAAAGATATGCAGGTTAGGTGCATTGGTGATCCTAAATTGTCCCTAGTGTGTGGGTGTGTGTTCCTGGGGTTTGTTCCTGCCTTGCACCCTGTGCTGGCTGGGATTGGCTCCAGCAGACCCCTGTTACCCTGTAGTTAGAATATAGCAGGTTGGATAATGGATGGATTTTCATTTTTTTATTGTAATGAATAAGATGAATGAGAGACAGCACAAAGCCCATCTTATAGTTTCAGAAAACACTTTTCTTGTCAGCCTGTTCATACAGCGTGCTGTGTTGTCTTGATAACTGCACATTGTGATGGTGGCAGTACAGGGTGGTCCAGATCTAATTATGCAGATCCAGATCGTCTGGATGACTTTGATTTATGCGGGGGATGATTCCAGTTCGGCGCAAAGGCGATTCTTCATGTAATCAGTTTGCACACTTTTTGATGGTCCAGGTGATTTTCTATGTAATAAACTTAATAAGTTATAGCGTAATGAAAATTGTATAATTAGATCTAGACCACCTTATACAATGGTAATGTCCCAGGCTGACAAAACAATGTTATTTGCTTGTCATTGAAAGGTAATGTCCAAGTGTAAAGAGATCTTTACAGCCATAGTAATGTTCATATTCATTTTAATCATTTACCGATTTTGTCTTGTCAAACTTTTTGTTTTTAAGTAAAGCTGCTTAGAAAATCACGCAGGACAGCACTTTCTTGCAATCCCTGGAATGTCTTCTATAAGACAGAGCAAGTCTTCCTAAAGTGATCAGTCTTCCGGTCTTAGATTATTAATGATCATTAACATAGAATAAATATTTGATTCATATAGTCAGCACGGTCCCATAACAAAGACAAAATGCAAACTTTAAGAAGTATACATGAAAGGAAAAAAGAGTTGAATCACCAAGCAAATGCATACATTTGTTAGATCATAGCAGCATATGCGGATCCCCAAACAAACCTGTTGGGCCCAGAATCCCAATAAATATGTGGGGTGGTCCTCATGAAAATTCAGTCTTCAAAGTTGGGCCCAGGAGAGGAGATAAGATTCTGGGGCCTCCTGAAAAGTCAGTGTTTGGGTAATACTTCCATTCCAATAATGTTATCTTTATTCTTCTATCTTTCTTCCCTGGACCCAGGTGAGTTAGGATATTAAACAGAAAAAATATTGATGACTGTTACATTAATTTTTATAGTTCTACAGAATCGGTCAGGTACACCTCACTGTCAGCACAGTGCCAGAAGTGTGGAGAGCCCCTTGTGAATGTCAGCAGCTGCACTACTGTAAGTTGTATGTCAGCAAAATCTAGCGCCATGCCATCCATTTGAATTCAGCAGTTACATTCTCAGTCTGAACGAGCTAATGAATCTGATATTTGTGATTACTTGTGGAAAAGGAAGGCAGGCAAACAATGATTATGTTATTTCATGACTTATTTCCTTGCTGGGCATGTTAACGGTTTTAATGTATTTGTTTTTTATAATGAACAGCGTATTTTCACCATTTATCAGCTTTCCATGTAATCCCAACAGAAATTATTCTTGTGTAAATTATGTATTATGTGCTATCTACTCTACTGATTATAATGAACTCATCTGACTGAATTAAGTGCCATATAAACACAAAGAAACATCACCATTTCTTTGAATAATGTAATTTCATTTGACGTGTCTGTAGTGGATTCTAGCTTGCAGCAGGGATTGGGAGAGGGGGCCAAATGTCTTGTCAGGCTCTGCACAGCATTGTCAGCACACAACCAGACACTCAGCAAGTGAAAGACTCCGGTTCTGTGACAAGCGTACCCTGGGATGAGCTCAGTTACTTCCCTTTTGAGGCGAAACCATTGTGATCAGTTATTCTGGATCCTGTAGGGCTGGGTAGAGTTAAGGACATGGCTTCAGAACTGTAGGAGTGACATCAATCTACTGTAAAATTAGAGACAAGAAGCCATAAGAAAGCTGGAGCTCCATCTTGCACAGTTGGGAAAGATAAGGATGAGACAAGAGAAGCTCATGCATTGGTCATGTCAGGGCAGCTTCAGGACTTACAGGTTACTAATAAGGCAATTGTGTTGCTGCTTCTGGGCTATGAAGCCTGGAAGCTGCAAGGGGTAGAATTAGAAGTGGGCTCAGGATTCCTCTTCTGGGATTTTTCCTCTTGACTGTCAAGGAAAATGACAAACTACTAAATTATCGTGCAACTTTAAAGTCTTCCAGGTGTCTCCTTAAGCTGATCCACCATCCAGCCTGTGACACACTCACAAATCTAACACTGCAAATTACACATTAACATGTCACTGACCTGCCAACTACACTAAGAGAACTAATAACTTTAGAGTAAGACAATTAATGTCATTTCTGGATGTAATATTGAAAGTTGTCATTTCTTTGCAGAACAACATCAACCTCCTTGCCGTATATTTTCCAAGCAGAAAGTTCACTTTCACCAAGCAGAAAGTTCACTCTGGAACCAATCTTCTCGAGAGGGGCTGGACTCTCTACCACTCTGGAGTTGCCCCCGGTGAGAGGCGCCGAGCAGGTGTGGGCATACTTATTGCCCCGACTGGAGCCTGTGCATTGGGGTTTACCCGGTGGGCGAGAGGGTGGCCTCCCTCCGCCGGGTGGGGAAGGGTCCTGACTGTTGTTTGTGCGTATGCGCCGAACAGCAGTTTGGAGTATCCACCCTTTTTGGAGTCTCTGGAGGGGTTGCTAGAGGGCATACCTTCTGGGGATTCCCTCGTTTTGCTGGGAGACTTCAATGCTCACGTGGGCAATGACAGTGAGACCTGGAAGGGCGTGATTGGGAGGAATGGCCCCCCCGATCTGAATCCGAGCGGTGTTTTGTTATTGGACTTCTGTGCTCGTCATGGATTGTCCATAACGAACACCATGTTCAAGCATAAGGGTGTTCATATGTGCACTTGGCACCAGGACACCCTAGGCCTCAGGTCGATGATCGACTTTGTGGTCGTGTCGTCGGACTTGCGGCCATATGTCTTGGACACTCGGGTGAAGAGAGGGGCGGAGCTGTCAACTGATCACCACCTGGTGGTGAGTTGGCTTCGATGGTGGGGGAAGATGCCGGTCAGACCTGGTAGGCCCAAACGTGTTGTGAGGGTCTGCTGGGAACGGCTGGCAGAGTCCCCTGTCAGAAGTAGCTTCAACTCCCACCTCCGGCAGAACTTCAACCCGCCCCGAGGGAGGTGGGGACATTGAGTCGAATGGGCCATGTTCCGTGCCTCTATTGTTGAGGCGGCTGACGGAGCTGTGGCGCAAGGTGGTCGGTGCCTGTCGTGGCGGCAATCCCGAACCCGTTGGGGGACACCGGCGGTGAGGGATGCCGTCAAGCTGAAGAAGGAGTCCTATAGGACTTTTTTGTCCTGTGGGTCTCTGGAGGCAGCTGATAGGTACCGGCAGGCCAAGCGGCAGCGGCCGGTTGTTGCTGAGGCAAAAACTCGGGCATGGGAGGAGTTTGGAGAGGCCATGGAGAGCGACTTTGGACGGCCGAGGAGATTCTGGTCCACCGTCCGGCGTCTCAGGAGGGGGAAGCAGTGCAGTGTCAACACCATATATGGTGGGGATGGTGCGCTGCTGACCTCGACTCGGGACGTTGTGGTCGGTGGGAGGAGTACTTCGAAGACCTCCTCAATCCCACTAACATGCCTTCCAATGAGGAAGCAGAGCCTGGGGACTCTGAGGTGGGCTCTCCCATCTCTGGGACTGAAGTCACCGAGGTGGTCAAAAAACTCCTTGGTGGCAGGGCCCCGGGGGGGATGAGATCGCCCGGAGTTCCTTAAGGCTCTGGATGTTGTAGGACTGTCTTGGTTGACACGTCTCTGCAACATCGCATGGACATCGGGACAGTGCCTCTGGATTGGCAGACCGGGGTGGTGGTCCCCTCTTTAAAAGGGGACGGAGGGTGTGTTCCAACTATAGAGGGATCACACTCCTCAGCCTCCCTGGAAAAGTCTATTCGGGGTTCTGGAGAGGAGGGTCCGTCGGATAGTGAACCTCGGATTCAGGAGGAACAGTGTGGTTTTAGTCCTGGTCGCGGAACAGTGGACCAGCTCTTCACCCTTAGCAGAGTCCTGGAGGGTGCATGGGAGTTTGCCCGACCGGTCTACATGTGTTTTGTGGACTTGGAAAAGGCATTCGACCGTGTCCCTCGGGAATCCTGTGGGGGTGCTCGGGAGTATGGGGTACCGGACCCCTGATAAGAGCTGTTCGGTCTCTGTACAACCGGTGTCAGAGCTTGGTCCGCATTGCCGCAGTAAGTCGAGCCCGTTTCCAGTGAGAGTTGGACTCCGCCAGGGCTGCCCTTTGTCACCGATTCTGTTCATAACTTTTATGGACAGAATTTCTAGGCGCAGCCAGGGTGTTGAAGGGGTCGGTTTGGTGGACTCAGGATTGGGTCACTGCTTTTGCAGATGATGTTGTCCTGTTTGCTTCATCAGGCCGTGATCTTCAGCTCTCTCTGGATCGGTTCGCAGCTGAGTGTGAAGCGGCTGGGATGAGAATCAGCACCTCCAAATCCGAGAGCATGGTCCTCAGCCGGAAAAGGGTGGAGTGCCCTCTCAGGGTTGGGGAGAGATCCTGCCCCAAGTGGAGGAGTTCAAGTATCTCGGGGTCTTGTTCACGAGTGAGGGAAGAATGGAGCGTGAGATCGACAGGCGGATCGGTGCGGCATCCGCAGTGATGCGGGCTCTGCATCGGTCTGTCGTGGTGAAAAAGGAGCTGAGCCGTAAGGCAAAGCTCTCAATTTACCAGTCGATCTACGTCCTACCCTCACCTATGGTCATGAGCTATGGGTAGTGACCGAAAGAACGAGATCGCAATACAAGCGGCTGAAATGAGTTTCCTCCGCAGGGTGTCTGGGCTTTCCCTTAAAGACAGGGTGAGAAGCTCAGTCATCCGGGAGGGGCTCAGAGTAGAGCCGCTGCTCCTCCGCATCGAGAGGAGTCAGATGAGGTGGCTCGGGCATCTGATCAGGATGCCTCCTGGACGCCTCCCTGGTGAGGTGTTCCGGGCACGTCCAACCGGGAGGAGGCCCCGGGGAAGACCCAGGACACGCTGGAGGGACTATGTCTCCCGGCTGGCCTGGGAACGCCTTTGGGATTCTCCCGGAAGAGCTGGAAGAAGTGGCCGGGAGAGGGAAGTCTGGGCCTCTCTGCTTAAGCTGCTACCCCCGCGACCCGACCTCGGATAAGCGGAAGAGAATGGATGGATGGATGGATGGAGAAAGTTCACTTGCTTTATAAACATCCATTAATTTTCCATGACAATGACATGGGCAAGTTCAGTTCAATCCAAATATACCTGAGTATCCGTCTACCACCAGCTCTTTTGGCATGCTAGACTTCAGCCATGCATACACCAAGCTCTCATATCAGACCTGTTTGGAGACAGCAATTAGCAGCCCACTTTGACATGAGGAATATTCAGTGACCACATCAAGAGTCAAAACAAGTCTCCTCCTTCGTGAGTACTAATCACATCACCACCATGCCACCAGCTTCATTTATTAGGTATTTATCCATCCATTTTTTAGTTGGCCTTATTGAATTCAGGGCTGAAGTCTATCCTGGCAGCTTTGGGTGCAAATAAGCACCATTAATGGATGGGGCATCACCTTACTTGATGAGACAAATTCATAAGCATACTGTAAAGCACAGGTGTCGAACCTGGTGGGCCGCAGTGGCTACAGATTTTCATTCTAACCCTTTTCCTAATCAGTGACCTGTTTTCACTGCTAATTCACATTTTAATAGCCCTGTTAAAAGGATTCATTCTTCTGAATTGATTCATTTTCTCATTAAATGACAGCCAAACAGAAATTAGACATGAAACGAGCCAACAGATGACCAGCTAAACTGGGGCTCCAAACTCCAACCAGTTTCTTAATGAGAAGCCACTTCTTGCTATTAATTAAACTCGTTATTTAATTCCACGGCTTGTCGTTGCTCTCATTTTGCCACAGCTGACATTTCCAAAACTGTTCATTTTCTGTTTTTTATAAGAACATCGTCAAAGTGTTTTGGTGAGTTGAGAGATCAACCTTACTGAGACTTTCACCTTTCTTTATTTTCAGATATTGTATGATGTGGCAGTTTTTTTGTGTCTCATTATTGTTTGGCTGCTGATTAAGGAAAAAGAAACAACTAAAGGGCCTGAGTGAAGTTAATTAAAAGAAGTAATCAGCAGCAAAAACTGGTCACTAATTAAGAAGATCGTTAGAATGTAAACCTGCAGCCACTGCGGCCCTCCAGGACTGGAGATTGACACCCCTGCTGTAAAGGGTACAGTGGCTTTAATGATTTTCCTGTCCTTCTTCTAAATTCCATCCATCTCATTCTATAAAGTAAACACCCTTTAACAACTTATTTCTGACTACTTGATGTCACATCAGTTATCAATTCCTACCTCTTTATCTCCACTTCTAGTCTCATAAATACCCTTTCTGACTTGCTGTAGCTTTGCATTGCATGAATTGTGCTCTCATTTGTTTTTCCTGCACTTGCTCCCCAATCTTGAGCATTTCTCATTTTCATTTTACAGAACATAGTATCTTAGAAACAGTTCACTTCTGAATTAAACATCCCATGTACATGTACTCCACACACTATAATAAAATAATTTGTTGCAAGGGTTTGTATATTTTCAGATTATTATGATTAAACAATGAAGTAACTATTGGCGAAACATCAGGCCTAAGCTGGCTTTTTTTCTGCAAGTAACTGTAATGGTGCCATCAATTTGCTCTAATCTTATGCCATAATGGCTGTAGTTTATCAAAGCCATAATTGTAAAAATCAATCTCTATCAATGTTTCTTTATGTTATATAGTAGTTTGTCCAAGTCATCCCAAGGTACTTTAAAAAGAAAAAAAGAATATAACAGACCATAAGAAAGCAAAAGTAATATGCTGTGTATCAAATGAATTGGGTGGCACAACAGCTAGCTGCCTCACAGCTATGAAGTTCTAGCTCAGTCTTGTCGGTGAGGATTTTGTACCTTCTTCCCACATACCTGAGTTTTCCTCACATATCCCAAAGATGTGTGACATTTTTTTTCGGTAGTGTGTGAGTTTGAGTCCACATACATACAGTACACAATTAATCATTATTGAGACTGCAATAAGTCAACTATCTGGCTGCAACCAAGACTATGAGGTGGTGATGGCATACACTGTGCTACCCTGCCTCCTCTTCATCATTCAAACATCTATTTTCAAATCTACTGTACTTATTTAAATTCTGGGTTGTTCGTTATGTTTTATCTTTGTAACGTAGGATGGACAACTCTGATCACTCCTGCACCTTCAATCACATTGACTCCTGTGGAAGACAACTTATAGGCCTACAAACTGAACGCTCAAGTCTTTGGGTTATGGGAGGTAACAGAATTCCAGGACTGCATGAAGTGAGAATGGTATCCAATGTGTCACCTTTTACTTAACAAAACCTTAGAGTCATTAACAGTACTGTGAGAGTAAACATATTTCTAATATACATGTTTATTTGGAAGCTGTATTCAAGTACAGTGGGAATTTCTTGTTTTAGATATACAGGCAGACCCCGGGTTACGTACGAGATCGGGACTGTAGGTTTGTACTTAAGTTGAATTTGTATGTAAGTCGGAACAGGTACATAAATTTAATAAATGCTATTGTTGAACAACTGTAACCAAGTGCTCTGCCAATGAATGACGGAGTTTCACCTCTCTCTGACCTTTTTATTAATTCTACTTTATTTTCAATGGTGATTGTTTTTCTCTTCTTTACTGTAGCACCAGCACTTGCATCAGATTTGTGTTTCAGAGACATTCTTGAAGGGTGAAGACGAAAGATTAAGATGAGCTCTTCTGCACAGCACTGTACACATTATCACAGCAGATTAGGCACCAGTCGTCAACACGTCTGATGGGCTGACAAGAGACAATTTCCTGCTATGTACATAACAGTACAAGCAGGCTTGCTATTGAGAATGAATGGGGGTATCAACGGGCGGTTCATCACCAGGCCACCTCACAGTCACCTCCACTACAGTATGCTGCCTACAGCGTCTGCCCACCGAGAATGAGCACGGTTCGGCCAAAGGCAGGTAGTGAATCGCCCCCATTCAATAGGCAGCCATCCGATGCACACTACAATGCTACCCCCCGCCGTCCCATTCACCCTCAATGGCCTCCGTTCAGCCACAACCCCTTTTAGCATTATCAGCCGCCAACCGAGAACGAATGGGGCAGCCGTGTGTGGTGGGCGGGCAGTGAAACCGCGTGCTGCCAGGAGCTGCTCGAGGGACACTACACTGCACAAGCAGCGAAATTGCCCCCCTACAACCTCCGTCCAGCCACCGCTTGTAGCGTCCCCAGGCCGAAGATGACGGAGCGGCAGTTACTGAGACGCATGCGTCGCAGCTGCGGCCTCGTTCGTAAGTCGTAGGTTGGATGTCCGTAACCTGGGGACTACCTGTACTGTTAAAATTAATGACAGTACAATACGAAAAGCATTTTTTGGAGAATGCAGATTTCAGCTTCCCCTTTGCTGTTGTGTTCCTGTACTATCACTTTCTTCACCATTTAATTCTTTTTAAAATCAGGGATTTAAAGTCATAAGTATTGAACATATTTAAAATTTACAACATGAAATCGGGTTGGCTCTGAGTGGCTTTTGAGTAAACCAGCAAAATTAAAAAATGATGCACTACATATCTCACATGTCAGCAAAACCTGGGAAGATAATCATTTAAGAGCTGCCTGATACCTTTTGAAATTATAAGAAACAGTTGAATCCGGCCCGAAATTGGGCAGAATATCCTGTAACATGTGTTAGAAGCTCTGGAGGAGACACACACACACACACACACATATGGCAACATGGACTGCAGAAAACATTCACAGCTCGGGGTTAAGTGTGGTGAACTGGTAGGATGGGGCTTGGTGAGCAGGCTGTCTGATACATTCAGATTACTACAGGACTCCCTGCTACAAAACCAGTAGAGGTATCTGGCAATAGTTCAAAGATAATTAAAAATCACTCAAAATTGATTTGAAATTTTCTACAAATCATAACTTCGAATTGGCATCAAATCGTAAAAGCAGAATCACCTGCTTATTTTATGAATTTAAATAAATATATACAAGCAACAACAAAAAAAATCAAACACAATGGTTTTCTTTCCCTCTAGCATATTCTCAATAAGACTAGTAGTTGGTTTATGGTGTATCAAATAATGTGTTTTTTTTTATTATTTCTTCAGTATTTTTCTTATTACATATGTACAAGCCATACCACAGAAAGCATGTAATATTCAGTGTTGTTTGGTATTGCAAACTTCATGACCAATATATGCTGGCCCCAAAGGACAAGCTGCAACAAATATAATGGGTGTCAGCATTATAAGGTGGTGCACATAAAACAAGAAGGATGGCAGCATTAACAGGTGGTGTGTGCAAACAGAAGACTGTGATTTTTAAGTTTTATTTTATTAAACTAGAACTGCCTTCATTTGAGCTGAAAGCAAATTTGGAAGCAGTACTTTCTTTTACTGATGTATGCTCCAATAATGACATACAGTATAATTCATCCATCCATCCATTATCCAACCCGCTATATCCTAACTACAGGGTCACG
Organism: Polypterus senegalus; assembly: GCF_016835505.1. Classification (NCBI taxonomy): domain Eukaryota; kingdom Metazoa; phylum Chordata; class Cladistia; order Polypteriformes; family Polypteridae; genus Polypterus; species Polypterus senegalus. The sequence continues at coordinate 81,560,737 of NC_053158.1, forward strand.
GGGGTCTTCTGGAGCCAATCCCACCCAACACAGGGTGCAAGGCAGGAAACAAACCCCGGGCAGGGCGCCAACCCACCGCAGGGCACACCCACACACCAAGCACACACTAGTTGACAATTTAGAATCGCCAATGCACCTAACCAGCAAGTCTTTGGACTGTCAATTAAGAAAATTATATCTACATAAATATTAAAAAATTAACTATTCTAGTCTGCATGCCAATACAGCTGACCAACTTTCAATTAGAAAGAGTGATTGACAGTTCTTCCCACCAACCAGCATTCTTCTTTTGTTTTGAAGTTATGCCTACTCAACTACTAATTTTGCACATGCCACCTGTTAGTAATTTTGAACATGCGCCTTTTAATGTTGCCACACCTCTGATTTTTCATTTGCCATCTATTAAAGCTGCCACTCCTCTGAAATTGTATGTGCTATGTATTAATGCTGCCACGACTTTGGTTTTATGTGCACCACCTATTAATGCTGCCAATCCTCTGGGTTCACATACGCCATATATTTTTTGCATTGTGCCCTTTTGGGCCACCCTACCAATGGTATTACCTCTTCCAAAATTCTAAGGTTTTCATTGTAAATCTAATCTTGACTCTTAATCTGCTCATTTGATACACCTTTCCTATATTCTAGAGCTCCATTATTGGAATTCCATTTGTGCTAAAATAGTAATTAGGAAATAAATGATAACTCTTACAATGCTGTTAGGTGTCTACAGTATGTGTCTGTCTGTGTGTCTTTTTGGTTAGTATGTCTCTGTCATTCCAAAAGATGGCACATTACAAACATTTTTAGTAAATAAATGCATTGCATTTGTCATTTCAATAGATGGTGCAACACAAACATTATCACTGCTTTACAAATCAGATACCATTATAACATATGCATTGCATGGTCCACTGGAAGTATTAACACTGAGGTCTCTGTTGATTAGTTAGATTTCAACCCATCTTAGGATATATATAAATAAGTTAATAAATTGTGAAAATAATGTGTAATTAAATAAAGATCATGTAATTATTATAGAATACTTCTTCTTTAAGCTGCTCTGTTTATAGAATACAAAGTCATCATTTTATTTTGGTTCAACATTGTAATTATCTTATGCTTAATTATTGCAGGTAACATGTTTATTACATGTTTATTATATTATACAGATAAAACTTTAACTTCATTTGAATAATCTATATTGTTAATAATTAAACATGTGAGGACACGGTGCTGCAGTGCTAGCGAGGAGCTGGTGCTCCATTCACCGATTGTCCCTGCCTCGCGCTGTATTCTTGCTGGGACTGGCGCGGCAAGGGAAGGATAGATGGATGGAATAATTATACACGTACTACAAAGATATTTCAATGTTCCTTAAAAGTTTTGAAGAATCTGTGTTCTAAGATTACAAATGGTTTAACATCTATTACAGAGCTGATTGGGTGGCGATTGGGTATTTGGAGAAAGAAAAGGAAGGACAGGAATTGGAGGTTAGTATGTTTGAAAGAGACAGTACTGCTACAATAAAGTATTTCATCAAAGGTTGAGCATGGCGCAGCAAGCATCTTGCGTGAGACATGAACAATCACTGCACCACAATATTCCCATGTTTAATAACATGCTTTGACTCCTATCATCATGAAAATGATGTCACGTATACATCTCAGTATTTTAATTATTCAGAGTGCTGTAATATCACGTCTGTAATGGATTCTGTGTCCTGTTGGAGGAAGAGAAAGCCCGGAAGAACACGGTAATTCACACACACAGAGCACATAGAAGATCAAATATAAAAGAAAGCATTTAACGTGCTACTTTAGTTACGATGGGATTTGTAAATTAAACAATTTTAAGATGAAGTTTATGATGTTCTACTTTAATGACAAAATAAACTATGTGATTAAAGTGGAAATTTCGAGATTAAAGTTGACATTTCGTGCTTTTTTCCCACTGTGTGCCCATTTTTTTTCCTCTGTACCTTAATAAGCTTTCATATGACACTCAGACGGTGGGCTACAACTTGCCTTTTCACTGCGACTTTGATATGTGACTTCTTTTTTATTTCAGGCACTGTGCGACTTTGTGAACTTGAGCTTTCAAGTTTCTCCAACACGCTATGTCACTTGATCAACTTCCTTTTTGTTGTTTTTCCCTCGTTCTTTTGACATTGCCTTTTCACAGAACACTGAGTTTAAGGGTTATTTATATTGATTTGCATATTCAAAGAGGCGTAATTCTGGGAGGAGTTGGGGTGGGGCAGCAGGCGCGTGTACGTGCGTTAATTTTCACGCTGATGGGGATTTATGGAGCAGAAGAACGTGGAAGCTGGCGTTCACACAGATTTATGCATCTGCATTTTTTTGTGCTTAAGCACATTTCCACTTTTGTGCTTATGTCATGTTATAGTGCGAATTCTACGCACAGCATTATGCATGAGGTCTCTGGTCTTTTTTGCTTAGATCTAGAAATAATGAGCAAATCAGAATTTGCAGCTCTAAGACTGTGATTTGGTGCATAAGGAAATAGGCACTCTGAGACATAGGTAGGGGCAAGATTGCTTAAAGCCTTATATACAAGTAGAAGTATTTTAAAATTGATTCTAAAGGACCTTCGCAGCCAAAGTAAAGATATTAGTATTGAGGAAATATGCTCATATTTTTTCCTTTTGGTTAAAATTCTTGCTGCTGTATTCTGGACAAGCTGTAGCCAATTTACGTCATTTTTAGGTAGTCCTTATAGGAGAGCACTGCAGTAATGCAGATGGCTAAATACAAATGCAAGTATTAATTTTTCGGCATCTTTAAATGTTGTAAAAGATCTTATCCGTACAATGTTCTTTTGATGGAAGAAAGCATTCTTGGTAATACTACTAATATGCACCCTGAAGTTAACGTCAGAGTCAAGTATAACACCTAAATTCTTAAGTTCTGGTTTGATTCTCACTTTTTTAATTGCTGCCAACTAACAACTCTGTTTTTTCCTTGTTTCATTTATGGAAATTCATATTTATCCATTATCTCTGAATATTTCATTGGCAAAACTGATCATCACAACTTTTACTGCCTCAGCGTTTTTGTCAGTTTGAATATAAGGAAAGTAACACTAAAGATAATTGACAATGAAGAAAAAGTAATTGACAGGAAAGAACTAACCAATAAGAAAAGGATCATCCTAATGATCTTGATTGACAAGAGATGAAATCATCCTGAAAAGAGGCATTCTGAAAGAAATACCATCGGCATTAAAGTGGTTGTTTGGAAATGTGTCATTTAGAAAAGTTCTATTGTTAAATAAAAACGATATTTAAAAATAAGCCCATTTTGAAATAAACTCTGTAATAATTAAATATACAATAGCTATATTGTAGAACCAAAATAAAATGATGACATTTTATTTCAGAATAATTAGGTGACTTTTATTTAATTATGCAATTTAATGACTCATTTATTGCTATTACTATACTTTTTCATGTGATTACTCATTTCATTCATCCATCCAACCCACTGTATCCTAACTACAGGGTCACAGGGGTCTGCTGGAGCCAATCCCAGCGCTCAAAGCAGGAAACAAACGCCAGGCATGGCACCAGCTCACCGCAGGGCACACATACATACACATCAAGGACAATTTAGAATCACCAATCCACCTAACCTGCATGTCTTTGGACTGTGGGAGGAAACCGGAGTACCCCCACGCAGACATGAGGAGAACATGCAAACTCCACGCAGGGAGGACCCGGGAAGCGAACTCGGGTCTCCTAACTGTGAGGCAGCAGTACTACCCACTGCGCCACCATATTCCAGTGGATCCATCTTTTCCTGCTTTTGCTCATGCACTGAGGATTTTTAATCTCCTTCAGACCTCTTCTACAGGACTGATTGAGTGGGATAGCGGCGTGTGGATACCTTGGAGAAGTGATTGTTTTTTCTCAGCCACTTTTTCACATTTAGAATGTTAAATATAATAATGTTATCACAAAAAAAAATCAAACTTTCTGATTTCACAGGAAAACAATTCTGTCTAATGACTTCAGTTTGTATTTATCATCATGTATACAGAGTACAACTGAATTCTTACTAACAATATGTAATATGTGTCAGTATCCAGTGACACACAGGTTATGTAAAAACACTGAATGCCCCGGACTTGTGAAGCCTCCAAGTTCCGTGGTTCTTGAGTCCACCTAATTGTCATGTTTTTGGGACGTGTAACAAAATCCAAAGTAGACCAGAGTGTGAACATGTAAACCCAGTAAATGCATGATCTGGAGATACAGGGTGGCATCACTAATCTGTCCACTGCTATTCCACTCACAAGCTGGTTTGTAAAAATCAAATCTACTCTGTATTAGAGTACTGAGAAGTTCCATGTGAAGAAAGGCCATCGAATGAAAGTATTTCAGAAAGATGCCATAGTTTAGGACACATTTTTTGATTGCATTTGAGCTTTTAATTCATCAGTTACTACCTGAATTGAAATGAGCATCTGCCTGTGCAGAACTTCAATAAGACATCACAGTCTGAATGTCAGTTAAAAGGCAATGAAGCATCAGAATGTAGCTTTGGTTACAGCAGTTAGTAATTGGGACTAATTGAGGTCAAGTGGCCCTTGTAAGGGCAATGAATGGCAGCAGAAGTCTGGAAGCAAGGAGACTAAAAAGGTAGTTATAAGAAGCCCAGTGGAGGTAATGAGGTGAAGGGCCCAGTCTAGGCTGCTCCTTTTACAAGTATGGACATATTGTAATGCCTTATAGATAACAGAAAACTTTAAAAGAAGGCTGGGGTAGGCCACATGTGAGCTATCCTTGGGTGCTTCTTACTTTGTAAAGTAGAGTTATTATGGAAAACCACACCAATATTCTCAATTTAAGGTCTGAACTGCACTTGACACAAGGCAGGAAGCCACTCAGGATAGTGTGCCAGTTTATCGCAGGGCCCACTCTCATACACACCCACACAGGGCCAATCAATCAGTTCTGGAATAAAGGAAGTAACTGGGGAAAAAAAAAACCTCTCAAAGGGTGGCTAAGCAAAAACCACAGAGGCAAGGATCAGACATTGAATTTAAATCCAAAATGTGGGTGACATAAGGCAGCAGCACTAACTGCACAGTGGTTCTCATCCCATGGCGACGTGACCCAAACGTGGATCACTGAACACCCTAATGGGTTGTCAGCTTAAGTAAAAAAAAAAATAGCCATCGTTTTAATGTTTTAGGTGTCTCGAGACTGCAGATTTTGTTTCTGCACTCAGTCAAAGGGACATTTTGGTCCTGCATACTGGGGAATTGAAACATCTGACATATATCCAGTTACAAACAGATGACAAACTGTTATGCACTGCATGCTTCATTAAGAAGGCCAACCTACAAGGAAAAGTTCCTCAAATGCCCTACAGCACCACCTGCTCTGAATTTTTCGAACTCTATATCAGACTCACAAGGTTCATCCAAAAACGTGAACCAAACAGGAATGCTAAAAGAACACGCAACCCAGATTTTGCAATGTATAGATGTATTTTTCCATACTACGGCCATTGTGCATTATCTGCAGTGTAGTACTATCAAATGAATTACCAAATATAAGAAAACTCGGTGGCACAGTGTTAGCACTGCTGCCTCACATTAAGGAGACCAGGGTTCTTGTCCATGTGAAGTTTGCATGTTCTCCTTGTGTCTGTGTGGGTTTCTTCCATGTGCTCTGACTTCCTCCCATTGCCCAAACAGTACCCTGTTGAATATGTATTTGCCATTCGGGGAAAAATGTACATTAAAATTACAGTTAATAAAGTGTCATCACTGAACTAAAATCAATAAAATTGGCTCCCAAAGTCAAAAAGACTGAGAATCACTGCACTACACCACTGAGCGGTCACATTTTCTGAGACCGTTGAAGCAACTTTCAGCATTGTGATATGCTACAGCAGGGGTCGGCAACTCTGGGTCTGGAGGACCGCCGTGCTTGCAGGTTTTCATTCTAACCCTTTTCTTAATGAGTGACCTGTTTTTCTGCTAATTAACTTCCTTTGAACTAATTTTAATTGATTTGCTCTTGAAGACTCAGACCCCTTAATTGTTTCTTTTTCCTTAATTAGCAGCCAAACAATAATGAGATACAAAATGAGCCAAAACAACTGGTGTCCATTGTACAATATCTGAAAATAAAGAAAGATGATGGTCTCAGGAATTCTGATCTGCTTAGGTCCCCAAAACATTTGACCAGTGCTCTTAAAAAGATAAAATCAACCATTTTGAAAATGTCTGCTAATGCACCACGAGAGCAGCAACAACCCATGGAATTAAAGAACGGGTTTAATTAACAACAAGAATTGGCATCTCATTAAGAAGCTGGTTGGAGTTTGAGGCTCTGACTTATCTGCTCTTCTGTTGGCTCACTCACTTCACATTTCATTTCTGTTTGGGTGCCATTCCAGAAAATAAATGAAGCAATTCAGAAGAATGATGAAGAAATTCAGGGGAACAAATCTTAAGAAAGCAATTCAATTAAAATTAATTCACAAAACGTTAATTAGCAGCACAAGCAGGGCACTCGTTTTAGAATTGCCAATAATGTAATCTGCACATTTTTGGTATGTGGAATAAAAGTAGAGGGTCCCTGAAGGACAAATCCCAAGCAGATGATGAAAGAACATATAGATTTGATGCAAAGTGTGGTTGTGGTATTGTAGCTCCAAATGCAGGATCTGTGAACCAGCAGCACTAACACCTGAGCCTTACTGTTACCCTGTTGTGGGTAAACAGGTCAATATGTTGAGCTTGAGTCTACCTGAGTAGCTTTGGGCAGAAGGATGGAATTAATTGCTAATGGGACACCAGTTCCAAGCAAGGACCAATTTAGGCCTGCTATTTATCTTATCCCACATGTTTTTGAGGTTTAGGAACTAACTAGGAAAAAAAATTCTGAACATGCTGTTGTGATGTAAGATTTTGGATATAACTTAATAAATGTTTTGTATGTCTTTATTTGTAATTTAGGCAATTTATTGTAGTGTTACTTTGGTGAGAGGCATTCGTGTTTGCCTAACCTCCCGTTTACGATTTTTCTTTGTAATTTTACGACAGGATTTGGGGGATGTGTCTTAAACCAGTTTGATGAGTATTTCTCTGCTAAAGTCTTTTAACCCCTCTGCAAGGAAGCCAGGATGTTTAACATATGGCTTGAGGGGTTGCAGGTGTTAAGATGTTCTATTTCCCCCATTGGTCTGAGATATGGCTGTCTGGATTGGCTGGAGGGGTTTGACAGAAAACCTATAAATTTGCTTGCTCAACCACATTCTCTCTCTCTAACCAACATGTGATGAAGAATTACCTTTCTCATGCTAACCTCTGATGATGTAGAAGTATCTTTCTCAACTGATGAAGACCATCAAACCATGAACTCAAGACAACACAATGAAGAGCACAGCTTCAGCCATTTTGAACAGACATGTGGCTAAAAGCTGACCACCAGTGATGCCTTAACTAGAGACATTAAGTAACTACAAGTCTGTGTGCCACCTGAATTACACATCACCATTTTATCAGGTTGTGTGGTTGCCAATATTCAAATATACTTTGCATTTTGTTATTATTTATGAATATTATCAGTAATACATTATTTTATGTGTAACTTAACTCCTGCTTGTCTTTTTACTACATCTAATTGCCTGAGGTTATAGATATAGAAGGGAAGGTGGGGATAAGTTATATACAGTGGTAAGTCTGTGAGATTAGGCATTCTAAGGCTGCATATTAATAATACAATAGGGGAAAGTAGAGCAATATTTATATTACTCTACCAAGATAAAACACATGCAAACTTCAAACAGAAAGTAACTGAATTTTGCATTAGAAACCAGGACTCTTTAGGCATAAGACAGCAGCATTAACCCCTGGGCCATCCTTCAGGTCAGCATTTCCGACTTAATCTAAATAAACATGTTATCCCATTGCTGCATAGAAAGTTTAGTCAGTAAAAACTCTATGCATTCTGATATGTACAAATTTGAGCATCATAAAACTGAAATAAACCAGCGTAAAGACATGACTTCCTACAACAATATTTCTTTCTGATAATGCAGACAGTCAGAATAGGCAAAAAAATACAAAGCAATTAAAAGTGCAAGTTTTATATGATGCAAATGCATTTTGTCCAAAAGTTTGATTTCAGACAATAATGCCACATCGGTGAATGTTTAATTCCAGATGGATACACTGTCATCAACCTGCCATGTGTTGATGCCAATCATCATGCTGTCAGCAGGCTCGAAATGCAGGGAAGCAAGCATATCATCTGCACGTCAGTTCTTTTCAAAAATAGTTTCTGTTATCTGCTCTGCTTAAACACAATACGAATGTGTTGTTGGCATCAGGAACTGGCAAGTGTATTATGCTACTGAACATCATTAGCAGGATGAGGTAATGAGCTGTTGTAACTCGACTTAACAAGAAAAATTGCAGTGTAGCAGGGTGGTGAAGCAACCAGACCCCACCCTGGCAGTGAACTCAAGGCATGTTTTTTGTAATTAAAATGAAAACTGTGGGCTCACAGACTGGGAAAATAAAATTCATTGTGTTTGGACCTGCTTGATTCATTTGGAGGAGCCTTAGGTGACATGCTTCTTCCCCAGCATCTTTAGGGGAAGGGATCATGTCATTTGTAGCACCCTGAATCTTTTCCACAGTGAGAGCCTCTTCTTTTTTATACTTTCTGCTTTTGAAGGCAATAGCACTGACAAGACCCTAATTAGCCTTAATTTCTTGTCTCATGTGCCTTTAAAAAATTAATGGCCACAACAGTGCACAGCAGCATTTCTTCCGTACTATTAACATCTTGGGTAAATCATGCTTTAAAAAGGAATAGACTTCAGACTCCTGTGACCCAATGATGGAATAAATGCCATGGAAATCTGAATCACAGACTAGGCAAACTTAATCCGGTTTGTATTAATTTATCCATCTGCCCTTTTTCTAAAACTGTTTATTCCGTTTAAGGGTTGTAGGAGCGAGAGCCTATCCAGACAGTATTTGGTCGGAAAGCAGGAAGCTAACCTTAAGAGGATGCCAAGTCCATTGCAAGGCACATTCATTTGCTCACTAAAATATCAACTCTTAACCATACAAGGCCAAGTCAGCGCATTCATCCATCCGTCCAGCCAACTATCTTTAAGCCCATTTTTTAGGGTCATAAAGCAGAAACCACAGTGAATGAGGAGAAAGTTCACAGTCAGGTCAAGAATTTTAATCAACTATGAGGCCCAATCCATGATAAATGTTGGACTATTTTTCCATTAATAAGGTTTTTTCTGTTGATCAATGTCAAAAAAGCCAAATAAAATCCCCTTTTATTCAGAATAAAATGTGAAAACCTCCATGGGAGTGAATAATATGGAAAATAAAAAGTTATGTATTAGCATATATAGACATAAAACTAATTAAGAGCTTCTATAAACATTAAACTTAGTGTGAATTAGATATGTCAAGCAAATAGTTAAATAAAGGCATTTGTCATATTTCATTTTTTGTTAAGCTCAAAGCGAAACCACCAATATTGGGTAACTCAGAAAGATAGAACAGGAAGAGAATGACGTACAGAAACTAACCTGAGGACAGAGAAGGGGGAACAGGGGGAACACCTGTTGTTTGAAGGCCAGTTAGGAAAAATGGAAGCAAGGTATGATACTAATGACGAAATGCAGAAAATATTGGTGGTCATAAAAAGGGCCCGTGAGAAGCCAGCTTGAGTAGTGAGTCAGAATAGACAGCAAATGCATTGTTACGAGCGAGGTCAAGATGATAAGAAATGATTATATAAACTGTGAGTTTTGGCCTGTTCAGGGCTCAGCTCAGTTTGGCCTAATTGGGTTGAGTCTGCATTATTGGTTATTGCAATAAAACTAATTACTCTGTTTGCCTATCCTCCGACTCCTAAAGCCTTCATTCAAAGTGCGTATTTTTTGCTCCAACAATACTTGTTATAGACACTGTGAAAATGATAAAAGAAGAGGATCCATGGGACTTGATAACAAGACCTAGCGAAGACATGTCTAAAGGCTAAATTTACACTTGGTGTGTCCGTACCTGGTGCAAGAGTCATACAGTGAAAATGAGGTTAGGCACAGCCTGGTGCATTCTGGGTTTTCACTGCACACTGTGAGCAGCATACAGCTATGTGGACACAGTGTTGTTAGTCCAAAGAGGTGAATTTCAAGGAGGAGCTGTTTACATGGGTGCCAGAATGGTAAACGAAGGTTGAATATGAGGTGACAAGTCATCAAAGCGCATGATCGACATGCAAAAATATCTGAAGTGCAACTTGCCAGTCAAAAGAGCCAACCCAAGCATTCATGCATTTTGACCGCTGACCACATGAATGCTTTGTGTTGAAATCTGCATGCAGGCTTCATGCAGTATTTATAAAGAAGCCCTAAAGTGAAAAGGAAAAGGCCTAGCAGTGCACCTTGGGGAAACCCCATGTTTGCCTCATGCAATTTTGACACCTCTTCTCTCCATGACACCTGAATAGATCTGCCCAAGAGGTGGGATTCATGCCATCTGAGAGCAGTCCCAATGGTGCCTAGTTTGAAGAGAATGGTAAGGAGTTTGCAGTTTGAAAGGCAGAAAGTAAGTCAAAAAGAAGGAGAACAGATGACAATGTGGTAGCACAAGCCAGCCATAGCACATCTACAATGGTCAGCAGAGCTGTCTCACTGGAATGGCCAAATAAATTGCACTGATTGTCAGATTCAAAATACCCAAAGGCTGATTTCATTTGGAATTGCAAATTTTAAAAATAAAAATTGATGTTTACTGAGAAACCTAGTCGTGGTCATTTTACCTGTTTAGAAGAGTAACTGGCATTTACATACTGCATCCCCCTTACTGAAAATGAATGCAGCCCCTCACTTGATTTGGTCTGCTTCTCCAGAATGATGGTTCCTTCCTGGTGCCATAACAAATGACTATCAAATCCAAGTAGCTGTTTATTTATTTATTTTTAAAGCTTGATTTAAAGAAAGAAAATCTTCCCATATACTGTAGTCAGTTCCTTAGAATGTCCATATCCTTTGATTAATGCAGTAAACGTTATGCCTTAGCCCTGGCAACAAGCAGACATATTCAGAAAGAAATGCTCTAACTGCTGCCAGTCTTTTGTTTTCCCTGCTGGTTATTTGAAAGAACCCTCTTGATTTAAGAATTGGCATTGCCTCTAATCAAATTTCCTAATCAACAATGATTTGCACAAAGTTGTGTCCTTTTCCTGCTCGTATCTATACAGCATGGGGTTTGTGATTCCCGGGTAGACCAGACCACAGTGCGTAGGCTATTCATTCCAAGGCTGATGCTTCTTTTTTATCTAATGAAAGCTCACAAAAAGGATTAATAGTGTAACTGGAAAAGGGAGAAGCAAACATCGAAAAAGCAACTGTTAGCACATAATTCCTTTCCTGTCATGCTGTGCAATGCTCCATGCTGCAGTGAAGCGATATCTAATGTGATTGGTGTCAGTTGCTCAGTCGTGTCAGCCAGCTTTCTCTACCTGTACAGCACTGCTAATGAGAAACGCTACGCGTTTGCAGCTGGAGGCTCAACAGTTACAGGATCAGGAGCTGGTAATCAGTGAGCAAGACAGAGGAGAGTGGAGAGGAAGCGGAGGTGGATTAAAGCAGAACCCCATTCACAACTGTGTGAGTAATGTTTACTATCTGTAAGCAAAAAAGGTACATGGTAAGGGTAGTGCCTCATGTTCTATTCATAGAAAGCAGCAGCAATTCTGTGTCTTATGAAATTGAACTTAATAACGGAAGTTAACAAAATTCACCCCTGTGCACCCCTGTCCACTCATGTTACAGGGCAGAGTCAATATGAAGTAAACAATGGAATGCATGATATATGCCCCAACATTTTTCCACAAAATGACCTTAGTGTAAAAGGAAAAATCTACCTTCGGCCAATATTTAGGATTAGTTTGTATGTAGCAAAATAGACATCTTATAACGCATTGCAGATTGTATTTCTGTAGTACTAATGTGTTGTGCCATGTTAACCATTATGGATGTAGTGAGACATCAAGCAAAATGATAAGTTTTATTGGCTAACTAACAAGATAACAATATGCAGGCTTTCGGGGCAACTCAGGCTCCCTCCCTAAGATGTAATTAGATTATATTTTGAATTACTGCATCCAGTACGTCAGTTTCCAACCTGCTAATGTAGTAGAGAGATGGTGTCATTCCAGCAGAGTTTAGCACAAGGAAGGAGCTATGCAGATCACTCCATCACAAAGCGTTCATTCATAATAGCTCAGTTTCTAGTCACCGGTTAACCTGTATGTGTCAGGACAACTGACATAAAAACACTTCAGAAAAGTGCAAACTCTACACAAGCTTTGCCCAGACCAGGATGCAACAGTGTTAACTACTTCTGATTACTGCATATTTGGAAGCAATAGATTTCAGAAACCTGCACACCCTGAACAAATTATTAGGAACATAAAACCACTATTGGAGATGTCTAGTTTAAAACAATATATAAAAATGAGAATAGCTACAGAAGAAGAAGACTATACTATCACAAAATCAGTTTGAGACAACATTGTGCATTGTCATGCTGGAAATAACCATTACGAAGATGGCCATGAAGGGATGCACATGGTCAGCACCAATATTGGAATAGGCCATGGCATACAAGCAATGACTGATTGGTAATAATAAGCCTAAAGTGTGCCAAGAAAACATTACCCACACCATTCCACTGCCAACACCACCAGTCTGGACTATTGACACAAGCTGGGTGCATAGATTCATGCTGTTGGTGCCAAATTCTGACCATACCATCTATGTGCAACAGCATAAATCAAGATTAATCAGACCAGACTGTGTTTCTCCAATCTATCTTCAGATGTCCAGTTTTGGTGATCCTGTGCCCACTGCAGCTTCAGTTTCTGTTCTTATCTGACAGGAGTGGACCCCAACATGTTCTTCTGCTGTTGTAGCCCATCCACTTCAAGCTTCAATGTGTTGTGCATTCTGATGTGCTTTTCTTCTCCCCACAGTTGCACAGAGTGGTTTTTGAGTTACTGTAGCCTTTCTGTCAGCTTGAGCAAGTCTGGTCAGTCTTGTCTGACCTTTCCAATCAATGAGGTGTTTCCATCCAGAGAACTGCCGTTCACTGGATGTTTTTCGCAAGAATCTAACTTAACTCCAGAGACTGTTGTGCGTGAAAATCCCAGGAGTTCAGCAGGTATAGAAACACTCAGACCAGCCTGGCTGATACCAGCTATCACCCCACAGTCGAAATCCCATTCTAGTGTTTGATGTGAGCATTAACTGAAACTCCTGATCTGTATCTGCATGAATTTATGCTGCAACATGGTTGGATGATTAGCAGAATATGAATAAACCAGGTGTACAGATATTCAGAATAATTTGCTCTGTGAGTATAAGTACAGTTAAACCTGCGTTATTTGTGGAGGGTAGGTTTGAACACACACAATAAATTCCCCTTACATGTACATCATTGACTAACCTTTGTCAATATGCAAAAAAAAATGACTTGCACCCAGGAGCCGACATCTTACTAAGGTGCACCTCCATATACCCAGCTGATGCAATTTAAAAATGAATCAATTCAGAATTTAGAATAAGTAGCAATTCCACACATGGGGTTTATATGTTTCAGATAAAATGTCCATGGTGACATGAATCATGACATGAAATCAAAAAAGGTGCTGAATTAGTGTCATGTTGAACATTCAGTCAACCATTGTTCAATTCTTCCTATAGCAAGGCAACAGTCCACAAAACTTGTGGAGTGACTTGAGTAGCCTTTCTTGGAATATCCAATATATGCTTTATTGTAACCAGCTCAGGACACGGCTGTCCATGAAAGGCTGATGTTACATGGTTACTGTGTAAACTATGACTGGTTGGACATCATCCTGATTAGAAATTGCAGTTGGAATAATATCATGCAGTCATACCTCCAGGCATCAAGAATTGCCTTGGGTTCCCCTCTAGCATTTGTTTCTGAATGTTACTTACATTATATTATGTCTCTCCATTCAGTCACATGATGTCCCTGTCTGTGCCCGGTACCGGTTACTGTGTAAACTATGACTGGGGTTGGAGAAATTTAAAGAGTTGTTTGGATGGTGGTCTAGTTCTTGCCCTGTGTAATTAGTGCCTTTGCATTTTATTCTTATGCTTTACTCTGTGGATTTGAATTCTTCTCTAGTGTTTTTGGCTGTTTGCCTATTCTTTTAACTGATCAAGGTGATAATCTTGTTAATAAACAACCTTGCTTTACATTTTCATCTTTTGAAGTCAGCTCATCCTGTATTGCACTCCAACATGGGTTTGCATGGTCAGACACACTTTACATGGCATTAAACTGCACAGCAGTCCTGTGGTTTGGCTCCCTAACCCTAACTATTTGCCCTGCATGGTCAGCATGCATGCTAGAGTGACACTGCCTTCTAGTGTACAGTTTTTACTTCTCCTGCCCCTCTCATCATATGACTGTACCAAAGCAGATAGTCTTAACAGTTTCGAAACAGCTTCATTGCACCACTACCTGAAATCCTCTTTTCCTGGACTTGGATAGCTAGAGGGAGATCTCAGGAGTGGTGACATCAGGGTGTCCCCAACTCTTGGGGTGCCACCCGTAGAACAAAAGGAATAGACTCACATTTAAAGCAACAGTACACAATTACAAACATAACAGAATTAGCATAATAAAATGAAAAATAATAATTCAAGTACAGTATAACAAAAACAACAACAAAATCGTGATAGAAAGTGCCATCTTCAGGAGGGCTCATGAAGTGACATCACCCACAGCCACACTGACTAAAAAAATGACCGGCAGCAAATGCTATCACCATCATGTCCAAAATTATATGATAAAAATGATAAAGACAGTGCTTAAAAAATAAGCTTAATATAAAGACAATGAAAAAATATTCCTGATGATCTAAAACTGTGCTACACTGCACCCTGAACAGAGCTATGATGGCATTTAACAAAGACAGGCTTTTGAGTTTCAGATTCATGTAATAGTTTACCATATATATACTCAGCAAAAAAAGAAACGTCCTCTGACTTTCAACTGTTTTTACTTTCAGTAAACTTAATGTGTAAATATTTATATGAACACTAAAAGAGTCAACACCATAAGACATAAACTAAAAATGTTTCACAATGTGTCCCTGAATGAAGGGAGGCTCAAAATCAAAAGTACCAGTCAGTATGTGGTGTGGCCACCAGCTGCTTGACGTACTGCAGTGCATCTCCGCCTCATGGACTGGACCAGATTTGTCAGTTCTTGCTGTGAGATGTTACCCCACTCTTCCACCAAGGCACCTGCAAGTTCCTGGACATTTCTGGGAGGAATGGCCCTAGCCCTCACCCTGCGATCCAACAGGTCCCAGACGTGCTCAATGGGATTGAGATCCGGGCTCTTCCACTGCGAGGATGATCAGCTGTACTTCCTGTCTCCCTGTAGTGTTGTCTTAGGTGTCTCACAGTGCGGACATGGCAATTTATTGCCATAGCCACATCAGCAGTCCTCAAGCCTCCCTGCAGCATGCCTAATGCACGTTCACGCAGATGAGCAGGGACCCTGGGCATCTTTCTTTGGGTGTTTTTCACAGTCGGTAGACAAGTCTCTTTAGTGTCCTGCGTTTTTAGAACTGTGACCTTAAATGTCTACTTTCTGTAAGCTGTTAAGGTCTTAACGACCATTCCACAGGTGCATGTTAATTCATTGATTATGGTTAATTAAACATGCATGGAAAAGATTGTTTAAACCCTTTACAATGAAGATCTGTAAAGTTATTTGGATTTTTAAAACATTATTGTTGAAATACACAGTCCTGAAAAAGGGACGTTTCTTTTTTTGCTGAGTATATAATCGCATATAAGTCGGATCTTGAAACCCGAAAAATCGATCATAAAATCAGACCCGACTTATACACCTGTTGAAAACTTAATTTAATTTTATTTTTTTTCACATCTTCTTGCTTCCTCCAATCTCGCACCATTTTCTCAGACACATGGAGTTTTGTTGCAGCAGCGCAGTTACCAATTTCTTTCGCTTTATGCTTTTTAAATTTTGAACCCTACTGTTATTGCTAGGTGTTCATTATCATCCACCCTTCTCCTCTATCACTGCCTTTGCTGTCATGAATCAAGAATTTGTAATCTTGGGTTCGACTGGATTCCAGAATTGCAGTACCTTCTTTTTGGGTTGTAACCATGAATGATGTCACGTCTGACACATCCTCTTAGTTCAAGGTGGGTAGTCCGTAGTGCTTAAATTATAAAGGCCAACAAAGCTGGAGTTAAACAACAATACTTTTATTTTCCTTTCACTCTTAATTAAGCGTCACCTAACACCTGTGGCAGAAATCAACATCTTAATTTAATAAATAAACCTATCTACTACCAGAACAAGTCTGATAAAATATTATTTAAGTCAGTAATCAGGCAAGGGAAAAGCTGTTCATTTTGTCATCTAATTACTCTTACTTAGAGGGAGCATTCTTTACAGCAGTCTGTTACAGCATAGTTAGAATGATCAAAATATTCTTCTTCTTCTTCTGGGTTTTATGGCGGTTGGCAGACCAATGTAAATGGTGCATTACTGCCACCTACTGAGCTGGAGTGTGGAGCGGAAACTCAAGAAGCACACCTTACGGTCCAACATTTTTTAAAAATTCTGAGACACTAAATTGCCAACACTGTCCTAATATACTTTCTATTGTAATAATATATTTGATTTTTTCAAAAAGATGCATTCTTTGCTCCTTATATGCAGTGCACTCTACTAAGATATGAATTCCTGTTTCAGGAAAAATACCTTCTGCATAACCCTGTGTCATGTTTGTTTATTCTAAACACTGTGTGCCCAAGGCGTTATCTTGTGACTATGACTTCCTCCTTTCTATTTTTACCTCCTACTTTGCTCTTTCCCACCACCTTCTGAATTTCATATAGATGCCATCCTTTCTTACCTTTCGCCCAGTTCTGTTGCCAAACTGACTTAATGGATTTTTTATTAAGGCTTTTGCTTCCCCTTTATGTAGTGGCACTGTTACATTTATACTTTTAATATTAATTGACTGCTTAGCCAAGTTATCAGCTACCTCATTTCCCAGAATACCTACATGAGCAGGAACTCATTGGAAATAATTATAGCAATGCCCAGAATCTTCAGTTTCCACAACTGTTGCTGTATCTCTAGTAATAAATCTGGCCTACAGATTTACTGACTTAATACTAGAAAGAGCAGATATTAAATTTGAGCAAATCAGTACATGCTCAGGATGGACCTCTTCTAACCATCCCAATGCAATCTGTTGTTTGTCAGTCTTTCCCTAATGTTAATTTGAAACATGGGAACATATACTGAAGCTCTTGTATAACCCCTCAATGGATCTTTTGAACCATCTGTAAACAGTAAATATGTAAAAATCCATAATATTGCCTTTGCACATACTAACTTACATTCATTTTTGCTGATCAACATGTTAAGGGTATAGGTCCATTTTAAAAGCAAACAAGTTTACATAAGTGTCAATCAATGCATACATTTACTGTTGTTGGTTCGTTGGTCTACACCCAAATGACTTATTAAAAATAAAAGTCTATTTCATTATATTCTTGCTTTTCTCATATCCTTTGGGATGAGCCACCACCCTTGAAATTTCTGTGTATGTAACAGCTGTCAAGTCTTGTTGTTTACAGGACATCTACTGATCTTTTAGTCATCTTTTTACTACATTTTGTTTATTAAATCTTTGTCTTTGTTGTTCACTTGACCATTATCTGGCTTCCTGATATGCCTGAACAGGTTGCAGTCATTTATTAACCCCTTATGCTATTTCTTGAAGATGAATGCTATGCTACCTTAAAATTATTCTCTCTCACACACCCCTTTGGGACGTGTCAAAAAGTCCCACTAAAACTGTAAGGTCTAGTCTCCTACTCTGTCTATTTCTTTTCTATATAATTCAAAGACCAAATATGTCCCCCCTTTGAGACTAGAAAGAAGTAAAAGATCCCTGGCCCTCTGAATTTGGCGAAAAAACAGAAATCAATGTAAATCATTAATACTTAAGATAATCGCATAAATCCATAAAATCAAATGAACATTTGCTATGTGAATTTACAAAATGTATCTAGTCTTGTATTTTCATCTAGGATCTAATAGTACCATTGATGGTGATGCAGACAGTACAAGTGTTTCCTTCGATAACTTCAGAAGTTACTAGTTTATGTTGCCCATGTTGTATACAACAATGACCAGAGATAGAATCCTTATACAAACAACCATACTCACATCCTCATGCTCATACCCACAGAGTCACGCCATTCTACATCCAGCTGTGGTCTATGCTGACCTGTTCTGAAAGTAGCGGTCAGTCCTCCCTTTGAAAAAAACATCAGCACTACTCTCATTAATGCAAGTCACTGCCTCATGCATTTAAATAGTATGGGTTGTACCCAAGCTTCTTTTTGATGTTAAAATCTTCTGCCACCAGCTGGGTTCTTCAGTTTGTATCTGGGTTTTTCAATTTCACAAACTGCACACTCACCACTCCATGCATAAGACAATCCATCTCTGTTGTGCCCAGTTATTACTTGTTTGGGTATTTTTCTATTACTTAGGCACAAGAAGCCATAATATTATTTATTTGTCCTGTATTGCCACCAACTGTTTTTGTGTGCAAGTACCCCAGTTCCTAAAAACACAATTCGCACTATCCCACAAACTTCAGTACCCTTATACCTTGTTCTACAAACTTTAAGGGATTTTCACTATGCCCAGTGTCTAATTTAGCATGTTTACTCCCAACATCCAACATCATACAATTTGTGTCCTAATGTTGTATCTAACCCTAATACAAAATTTGTAATACATTAATATTAGCATTTGTTCCATCTTTCTGTATCAATTACTGTTACACACATGAAATTCACATCCATCCATCCATCCATTATCCAACCCACTATATCCTAACTACAGGGTCACGGGGGTCTGCTGGAGCCAATCCCAGCCAACACAGGGCACATGGCAAGAGACAAACCCCGGGCAGGGTACCAGCCCACCACAGGGCACACACACACACCCACACACACATCCACTAGGGACAATTTAGATCCGCCTTGAAAAACAATAGTTATCAAACAAATGCATATTGCTTGTGTGAAGAGTCATTAGTTTAAACTATATCTTATACTAATGGATTTAGACATTTTGTCCCGAGTGCCTCTATTCCCAAAACACTTGTTATTTACCATGCCTTAAGTTTACTACCATTCTTCACAGTTAACAAACTTCCCTTTATGATAAAAAATAAATTAAGATCAATAGCCAATAATGCTTAATTTAACTGGTAATGTATGTTTATTTTAATGTGTTGATAATCACTAATGTAATACTAAATATAACAGTCATATGTTAGTTTCTGATTAACACAGACAAGTTACATAAAAGCATTAACTATTAATGGTAACTTGTGTTTTCTTACCAAGTATCAACAGACTTATTAAAAACATATATCCAAAAATATGTATTCTTACATATTGCCTTTACTCTAAATGCTGACTATGTTATACTAATCACATTTCGCAAACTATTCAATTATTATCCCAATTGCTATACAGGTTAAACCCAAAACAATTTAAATTAATAATTGTGCAGTATTTCCATTAATGAAACAATAGCTACGAATATACAATAAATACATGTTGCTTATGAAAAGAGTTCATTTGTCTTGCTGTGCTTACACATAATTAGCTTTTCCTCCTATGCCAGCCATAACTGCAGAAAAGAGAGATATTAGGGTATGATTAAACAAGTGGACTAAAACTAAGTTAAGAGTGTTCATTTCGAGGAGGAAAAAGAAAGGACAGTCCCAGAACAGCCAATAAGAAGCAAGCATAGTTAAGGTGGATTGATAGTTTTTTCCCAGAGTACCCCAATGCAAAAGGATATTAATATCTGAAACCCCTGATCCAATGCAGACAGATTTCATCTACGATTTGTCTATGTATTTACACACGAACTCTAAAGAAGAATGTGTTAACTGCTTTTACCTTTGCTGATCTGGACAAATAAACGCCCGACTGCCTTTAATGAAGCACCAAAATATGAGACCTGGAAAACCTATGCAACCATAGAGAAAACATAAACCTTACAAATCTATATGACAAAAACTTTACCTTCTATCTTGGGCTTTTTAATCTAAGCCCTCTTCTTTTTCTTACTAGTTATATTTTCCACATACTGTGTAAATTGTTCTGTGGTGGGCTGGCACCCTGCCTGGGGTTTGTTTCCTGCCTTGTGCCCTGTGTTGGCTGGGATTGGCTCCAGCAGACCCCCGTGACCCTGTAGTTAGGATATAGCGGGTTGGATAATGGATGGAAGGTGTAAATTGTTTATTCTACAATTCCTTTTCTCTGTGGGGTGAACACATCAAACCCTGTCACTGGTTGTAACCTTTAACACTCAGTCACTCTAATAATCCTCCTTCCCTTGGTGAAGTAATCGAGACTTGAAGGGAGATCTCCTCCTCATCATTCCCTTTTTGTTGACTCTGCTAATCAACTAATCAAGCCATGGATCGACTCCACTGTCGTACTAATCAAGCCACAGTCTTCAATCCCTAACCTAACTACACTAAAACTAACCCTAACTTTAAACACAAAACACTACTATTCTAACAGCTTTGGGTCTAACCCAGCACCTTATTCCTAAAAGAACAAGCCTTTCTCTCACCATTCAGGTTTGTTACTAAATTAGGATGGTCGCATCCTCCCGGATCTCGGATTCCGCGCAGATGGGAACAGGCCAGCCAGTCTGTTGGATGTCCTTCACTAGAGAAATTGGACCATCCCATGTGTTAGGACCAAAACTGTTGTAGAAATCAACATCTTAATTAATCAACATCTTGTCCTCTACCAGAACAGGTTTGATGAAGTTTTATTTAAGTCAGTAACCAGGAAGAGGACAGCTGTTCATTTCATCATTTAGTTACTCCTTGGCAAATGCCTTAGAAGGAACACTCACCACAGTAGTTACAGCGTGGCCAGAATGACCAAATTATTAAAGATATAGGTCTATTTTATAAGCAACTGAATTTACATAACAGTGTCAATCAATGCATACATTTAATCTGGTTGGGTCATTGGTCTACATCCAAATGACTTGTTAAAAATAAGTATTTTATTATATTCTTGTTCTTCTCATATCTTTTTGGTTGGGGTACCACCCTTGTCCAGTCTTGTTGTTTATAGGACATTTGCTGATCTCTCTTTTTAGTACATTTTGTGCATTACATTTTTGTCTTGTTTTTCACTTGACCATTATCTGGTTTCCAGATATACCCGAACAGTTTGCTGACATTTATTAACTGTTTATACTATTTCTTTAAGATGAATTCTATGTTAATCTAAAATGATTCTCTCATACACCACCACACACACACAAAATTGTGCCATTCTCCTTTTTACATTACAGAAGATAGAAGCAGTATGCAGAGTTGCCCAGGTAAGTAATGTTGTCATATCTGTTAATTTAACTTTAGATCTGTTCAAATGTTTCATTTACTCTAAGCAGGTGGCACATGGAAAAAAAAACAAAACAATGGCACCCCAAGTGACAAAATTTTGAGCTCCAAAGTAGCCTATCTTTCATATGGTCCTAGTGAGAAAATTTGCTCCAGATCAGTCAAAGGGTGTAGGGTTGTATAGGAAACATACAGACAGACGGACATTCTGTTTCATATACAGTATATAGATTATACTATGGATAAAAGAGTAGATGGATGGATGGATGGACTGATCAAAGTATTATAGCCCATTATAGTTGTAATAGTAGTAGTATCAAGTGCACAAGGAAATTCTTACTTGCATTCCCGACCAACATGCAACACATTGTCTCTCTCTGATGCCATGATAAACAAGAACATATTAAAATATGTAATTTAATTTCATTTATATTACTAGGCACTGTACTTGTCAAAGACAGAAAATAGAATAATTAAAAAAATATTTGCTATATATGCTAATATTTCCCTACATTTACCTACAGTGCTTTTCCTCAGTATTACGTATCTTCACTGGCACTGCCCTTCTCAAGCACATTCCCATAATGCCTGCTTCTCAGACTCCATCATTATTTTCGAGATGATTTCTTGCCTTAGGTCTGGTTTTATATTTAATTTCTTTGTATGCGAATCTCTCTGCATGCCTTTACTTCTTCTGTTGTGAGTCTCATACTCAAACTTTCTCTTTTGTCATATCGCCAAATGCCAAACTGACAAATGAGATTGCTCTGAGGGCCTAGACACACAGACTTTAGTGTTATATTATATTATATTATATTATATTATATTATATTATATTATATTATATTATATTATATGTTGCATGGTCTCTCATTGATTAGAGTGAGGTGTTTACAAATTCTGTCCTTCTCCATTAGTGTTTTTTTCTAGCCTCACTTGTTTATTACAATATTCCAGAGACAGACTTTACGTCATTTGATGATTTTAAATAATTATCATGTTGTGTGATAAAAAGAACAAGTGTAACAATGAAGGCATGACTCTATAAGATAAGACCTGGAACTGGATTAAGACGATTTCCCAACCTTAAATGTAATATAAGAATAATATGTCTTAATGGTTAGCTCTGTTTCCCCCGTGCAATAGGAGACTGGGCTTGACTAAAAGTCTGGTCAGTGTCTGAATCTGTACATTCCTCCTGTAATCACATAAAGATTTTTCTCAGGCTTTCAATGTAGATTGGGCTGACTAGAAACTGTGAGTGAGTGTATTAGAGGATTCTTGGTTGGTTCTTTCCTTATACCTAATAATGCTAGGATTGGCTCCAGTTCTATATCACCTTGTATAAGGAACAAGCCAGTTCACAAAAAGAACTACGTGTGTTTTTTATTTACAGTATTATGTGGATATATCAGTTTGGCAGATACAAGAGAAATCCTATCAGTACTTTTATATATAGTATAGTGCTTTATCTTACTGTTTTTTTATGGTTTTGTGCATAGTTGACAGATGTTCATAGATGAAATTGAGGTCAGAGACAGCACATTTCTTGTCATATTTACAACAGACGAAATTCTTTAATATGTTCCACAATCTTAAATGGGAGCACTTTACTTGAAACACATTTGCCACCTTGATCACCTGCAAGTTTGTTTCCCGGGTCAGTTATTACCATCAGCAGAATATGTGATTGCGTGTTGATTATGCATGTAATCCTGGGAGGCAGGAACAGTGTGCTGTATTTCAGAACTGAAGTGTAATTTATTTGCCAAACGTGATGACCAGAATAATAAAAAGGGTAACTCACTAGATAAATCCTTTGGGATAACAATACACTTTTAGGCTCATAGATGTTTTTCCCATCACTTTCTCATTGTCACTAAGAAGTCTTATACTTTGACTCTCCTTAGAAAACCAAAACAGTATACCCAGACAACCCCTTTCGCCACCATTGCCCACGTTTTTAAAGTGGCTGGCTTCTATTTTGCTTTTCAGGATAGATCTCCAATCACTTTATGATTTATTTATACAGAAAAGTACAAAAATAAGTGCAATCAAGTATGAACTGAATCTCAATTACCACTTCTATACATTTTATTTTTTAATTTATTGACTTCAAAGTTTCAGTTCAATGTGCGGGTCAATAAGAAATTAAGTACTTCATATTATTCAAGTCAGATCACTTCAAGAAAAAGAAAATGATTTCATATAAAGTAATTACTCAGAGGGGCGGCACAGTGGCGCAGTGGTAGCGTTGCTGCCTCGCAGTTAGGAGACCTGGGTTCGCCTCCCGGGCCCTCCCTGTGTAGAGTTTGCATGTTCTCCCTGGGTTTCCTCCTTCGCATTGGCGATCCTAAACTGTCCTTGGTGTTTGTGCCCTTCCTGAGGTTTGTTCCTGCCTTGTGTCCTGTGCTGACTGGGATTGGCTCCAGCAGATCCCTGTGACCCTGACTGAATAGTTACAGCATTTGGCAAACGATGGGTCCCCCTCCATTACCAAAACCTCTCCAGATGGGTATACTGGAAGTATTTTTCACCTAAGGAGGGAGCACTCAAAATAAAGCTTTATTATTCCAAAAATAAAGGAAGTACAATCAGTTTTTCCCAATGACACATGATGAGCATAAACCAATCAGAGTGCAATTAGAATTTGCATTTTCAAGAATCTTTGTTTTTGCCCATTCACATTACAATGCTGAGGCTGTGTTCTTAAAAGTATTTGGCTCTGGAGAATATTTTTAAAAGTCTCTGTTTTTGGTGGTTGAAAAGACTAAAGTATAGTGTGGATGAAAGATGAAAATGGAGTTTTTATGTTTTTAAAGAAAATCTTAGTAATGTGGATGGGGCCTGAGTTGACAAGGATGTGTGCATTATACTGTATATTAGTGAGCTAAGTTACACCATGTTCTTCACAGATAAAGGAGAAATGTATTTCAGTGATGGCAGACTTCGATTCACTATATGAAAATCTACTTGAAAGGCCCTGTTTTCAGGTACAAATTAAAGATAATACCTATTTTAAGGTTTTACGGCTTTCTACTATAAATAGTAAGGGAAGGTTAGGAACGCTGACAGAATTTTGTATTGCTAACATTCATTTAGTAAAAGAAAGTTGTTAAGCCCACACCATGGATAATGCCTGCTGATTCTACAGCCAAGGATTGCAGTAAAATCCAGGTGGGGGGGTGTGGACCTCCCTCTGTGTGCTGTCCCATACATGCGCTTGCAGTACAATTATCTAAGCCACTGATTGCTTTTAGTTTTGAGATAATACAAACACTTGATGAAAAACTTTGTTCTGAGTAAAAAGTTTTACAAAAACAATCTATGTACTACTGCCTAAGGATGAGTGTATGGTGTTCTGGTCTGTCAGGCAGACCACAGTTTGTGAGAGTGAAGGACTGTGTTTCTGATACAGATGTGAGCAACACTGGAGCACCACAAGGAACAGTCCTGTCTCCTTTTCTCTTCACTCTATACAGGGTGGTCCAGATCTAATTATGCAGATCCAGATTGTCTGGATGACTTTGATTTATGTGGGGACGATTCCAGTTCGGCGCAAAGACAATTCTTCATACTGTCAGTTCACACACTTCTTGATGGTCCGGATTTTTCGGAAAAACTTAATAAGTTATAGTGTAATGAAAATTGCAAAATTAGATCTGGACCACCCTATACGTTACACCTCTGACTACAAATATAACACCAGGTTATGGCACTTGTAGAAATTCTCTGATTATTCTGCACTTATGGGGTGTATTGATAAGGGGACATGAGACAGAGCATAGGAGTCAGGTGGAGAAGTTTGTTTCTTGGTGCAGGGAGAATTGTCAGCATCTTAACATCAGCAAAAACAAGGAAATGATTGTTGACTTTCACTGCATCAATGAAGCCTCTACATTCAGTCACTATTCAAGGAGTGGATGTAAAGGTGGTCCACTCCTACAAGTACATGGAAGTCCACATCAATGACAGGTTGGACTGGTTTCAGAACATAGAGGAACTATATAAGAAAGGTCAGAGCAGGCTCTTTTTCCCTAGGAGACTGCGTTCCTTTAATGTGGCTAGTGACACCCTTCACATGTTCAATTACTCTGTGATAGCCAGTGCTGGGCCGGTAACATCACTTCAAGAGAGGCCTTTTGAATCAACAGGCTGATTAAAAGGGCAAGCTCAGTTATAGGACCCTCCTGCAGGTAGTAGCAAAGGAGAGGATAAAAACAAAACTGAATGCCATTATGGAAATGCTGCACATCCTTTCAGTGACACACTAACACTAAGGACTTTCAGCCAATGAATCATTCAGCTGATATGTGTCAAGAAACACTCCTTTATGCCAACAGCAATATGTCTTTATAATGCCTCACTGATAGTGCAACAGCCATGCCTGAACTTTTCTTACATTATAGTAACTCTAGTGTGTGTTCAGACCAAAGTGTGTGTGTATATGTATTTATTCATTTACTTATTTATCTACAGTATCTATTTATGTATTTTTTTTATTTAAAGAGTTTCTGTAAAAAAGCCAAGTTGCCCCCTGGGGACAAATAAAGTTCTGTCTAAGTACAGTAAATTGTGAAAATGATAATATTGAAATAAAAAGTACAAAGCAAGCAATTAAATGCACTGTACCATATGCATCACGTTAAAAATGAAATGGAATTGCAAATGATTAAGGCAGACATTAGTTCTCTGGCTGAGGCATAACAGAGGTGTTATATTGGAAAAACTATTGCTTGTTCCAGAATTTTTTATTGAGATGTGCTTACTACTGACGACTGACTGACTGACTGTTGTGAGCTGCACTCATTGATGGCAGCAGCTAAGCTGATTCAACGTGAATGTTTATTTCTGAGCTGATGTTCACTTCTATGCATGCACATTCATAATGCATTCACTCATAAGAGCTTACATTACATAAATACAAAGTTAAGGCGCAAAGTAAGCAGTAGAAAACTAACATGTTGAACGTATGTAGAATTTAATGAATTAAAATATATTAATATAAAACCTCTCAGTTTTCATGCTTCACATGACAGGATTTTTATGAAGTTGGTCTCGTGGACAGATAAGACCCCCACCTTCATTCCAACACCAGAGATGACTGCATGGTGCCCTGATCAGGTGGTGGAGGCGCAAATCACCACCACAGAAGAACTGGAAAAAAACCAGAAAGAATAGTGAGGATTAGTACAAAGCTCAGATCCCTAAAGAATATGATAATTTTATGTCCATATAGCCTATTAGGAATGCAGCTGAAAAGTAGCTATGAAAAAGCCAAATTAAAATAATTAATTTTTAGCAGTTTCTTATAATGTTCCATAGTATTAGCCGGCAGAATTTCTTTAGGTAAAGTATTCCAGATTTTTGGTGCATAACAGCAAAAAGCTGCTTCACTGCTTCTTTTAAGTTTGGCTCTTGGAATTATAAGAAGACCTCCATTCAAACCTCTAAGGGTACAACTTGGAGTGTATGGGGACTGACATTTCAAAATATAGGATGAAGCAAGATTATTTAAGGCTTTATAAACCATTAGTAGTATTTTAAAGTCAATTCTGAATGACACCGGTAACCAATGTAATGACACTAAAACTGGTGAGATGTGCTCAGATTTTCTTTTTCCAGCAAAAATTCTGGCGGCTGCATTCTGCAATAATTCCAAACGATTTATGTCTTTTTTAGGTAATCAAGTTGACTAAAAACAAAAGCATGAACTAATTTTTCAGTGTCATGTAAAGTTTAAAAGTTCTGTTTTGTTATATTCCTTAAGTGAAAGAATACAATCCTAGTAATCTGGTGAAAGTGTGATTTAAAGGTTAGGTCAGTTGATGATTACCCCTACATTTTTCACCTTTGCCTGGATTTTTAAGCCCAAGGGATCAAGTTAATTTCTAATGTCCTCACTATATCCATGGTTGCCAATCATTAATATTTCTGTTTTTTCTTTATTTAGGTTGAGAAGGTTTGTACTCATCCAATCAGAAATTGGACATTGGATCAGAGAGCCAAGAGCATCAGGATCATCAGGCGCTATCGATAAATAAAGCTCTGTGTCGTCTTCATAGCTGTGATAACTCACCTTGTGCTTTGAGATTATCTGACCAACTGGAAGCATGAAGTTTGAAAAGAGCAGCGGACCCAGGATAGATCCTTGTGGTAAACACACAAGAAGAAATTAGGACAGAATTTCTCCTCCATGGCTGTTGTGAATATCCTGAAGAATTCAAAATGCACATTAGAGAAAATGAGATTGAGAGATAAAGGATCAAATGAAGCAAACAAAACTTGCAGTCAAAGAGCAGCTAAACATTCAGTAAACTGAAAAGGGAAAAGTACTTTTGGCTAAACACTAAAATGGAAGGGTAGGTAAAGTATAAGAGCAAACAAACCAAAAGATGATTCCTAACTAAAAAAAGCACAAAAATCGAATACCGATCTGATCGTGTCTGATGACACATGAAAGACTAGCAACAGGCACAATGACTTGTAAACAATATGGTTGTGACCATGTGAAGATAGGGATACAAACAAATGATGGTGCCAGAATAATGATAAATAAATAAATAAATAATTACTAAAATCCAAAATAATAACTTCCAAAATGACTCAGTGTGTTTAGCAATGAACAATAATAAATAATCTTTCAAAAAGCAGGATTGAGGACAATTGATAATCAACCAGGTTCAAGATAATTTGTCTGCTGTCTTCCACAGTCTCATAGGATGTACTGTATATATTGATAGACAGTGTGATACATCCCCATCTTTAGATCAATGCAGACCTTTGTGTGTTTTTTTTTTGTATCTACAGTTTCTTTATATTTCAAATAAACAATGTTATAATTGCGCCTTTTAAAGAAGGATTTATTAACAAATTTTGGAATGCACTGGAAAAAGCAATAAAAATTAATAATATTGATTGTACTAGCTAATGTATGAAACAGCCAGGACTAGCTGATGAGGTCTTGTTCAACATATTCAATCAAGTTGTTTAAATTAAATGGCAGTATGTTTTTAAATCAATGTGTAATTATGGCTACTAAGTATGTGAGCTGTCATGAGAGAGTTAATGGGAACTGATTGAATTGAGATGAGGTGTGGGCTACTTTGTATATTTTTATTGAGATTAATCTTAAAATTCATTTAATGCCTTTGATACGTATACCAGTGATAAACAGGAGTCAGTACTATAACCAGTTTTCCACATTTAACAGGCACAACAAAGTACAAAGTCCGAACTGCTGTAATGCCAGGGTGAGCTTCATTAGAACTCCCCTACTCAAACACTATATTGGAGTAAAACCACTAGACGGTAATGTCCAAGTGATCACAAAGCTTCAGGGTTGTTTGGACCCTGTGCTTAGAAAAAAAGTGCTTCTCTACCCAGTCAATGCTAAGATGTGGTGCAAAGCTCACACTTTTATTTAGAACATGCCCACATGTCTGAATTAAGCTGGTATCATAAAGGATGGATTCATTTTCATGCTTTATTTCTTACAGTTTATTCAAGTGTGTACTATACACCATGAGAAGATGTATTTTTAAATTCATGAGGAGTGAGGGCCAAAAAATAGAAGGAAAGATGGAAACAAATACTAGACTATAGCAGTGAAAGAAATTCATAGAGTAATCCTGTATCCTCATTGAATTACAATGAGAACCTGCTGAGGTAAGACTAGTCTTGTCACGTCTATATGTCATTCTCACCCTCGGTAAATTACGGGGAGAGAAAGATAAAACACTTTCTGGAAAGGCTGGCAAGTGTCCAGCAAATCTATTAGGCTACAAACAATTGCCACGTTCGTTTAAGTTCCTGCTTTCAGAACAGTAAATAATCAGCTACTTCACTTACATCAACACCAAAAAAGTGAGACAAGGGCTGCATCATTTGTATTGTGATAGCCTTCACAAACCTTCAAACAGAAAACTTGAGAGTACCTGACTCATTCTTACACATCAAATGAAAGCTAAATAGAAAGGCTTTAATATTCTGCACACACCTCCAATCAGAAAAGTCCTTGCAAGCCTTTAGAGCTTTCTGATGCTCTCTAAAATCCTCTCCTAAACTACTAAAGTTTACGTTAGAAGTTACATAAGCCTTGAATATAACTAATTTATTACTATAGAGAAATAAAAGATTCACCACCTCTGAAAATGGAATCGGTAATACTGTTTACTTGTTTACAGAACTGAGTGAAATGTTTTATGGTGATTAGCAAGGAAAGAAACAGAAGGATTTTTCTGTTACATGTCTGCCAGTCACTGACGACCAGGTACAAGTAAAGAAGCTCACATGAAACAGAGCTATTGAGGCCATCAGGGAGCGCTCCATCTCGGCAAACTCCTGACACACAGGCTCAGACACAAGTTGCCAATAAACAAGAAGATTTATTTTCATGGAAAACTCTTCCCTCAGCAAGTGTTTCCCATAACACAACCACAGTACAGAAGCACACAGCAACACTTTCTTTTCTATCATTGTTCACTATCTCTCTCTCTCTGAATCTCTGAACCTCCAGCAAGTTTTGTCCACATCCTCCTGACTCTGGCCCCTGAAGTAGTGGAAGGCTGCTTCTTTTATGTTATCTCTGGAAATACTTTCAGTATCCCAAAGGCTTGGACCTGGAGCACTTAAGGCTTGAGACCCACAAAGTAGGGCTTACTAGTCCCCACAGCACTCCCTGGCAGCACCCATAAAACCCAATAGGGCTGAGTCAAAGAACTCCACATCCCATAATGCCCTGTGGGAATCCGGGGTGACCTTGTAACACAGGGGCTGCCATCTAGTAATCTGGGGGAGACGATGCCCTGTGCAGGCTGTCAGGCTGTATATATATATATATATATATATATATATATATATATATACTAATAAAAGGCAAAGCCCTCACTCACTCACTCACTCACTCACTCTCACTAATTCTCCAACTTCCCGTGTAGGTAGAAGGCTGAAATTTGGCAGGCTCATTCCTTACAGCTTACTTACAAAAGTTGGGCAGGTTTCATTTCGAAATTCTACGCCTAATGGTCATAACTGGAAGGTATTTTCTCCATTAACTGTAATGGAGTTGAGCTGCAAAGACGTAGGGGGCGGAGTTTCGTGTGACATCATCACACCTCTCACGTAATCACGTGAACTGACTGTCAACGCAGTGCGTAGAAAACCAGGAAGACCTCCAAAAGCGCTTAAGAAAACATGCATTATATAATTGAGAAGGCAGCGAAACAATAAGAAGCGGCGAGTGACATATACTACCATATTCATGAGTGCTGCTACCTCGGAAAGAAAGCAAGGTGTAAACCTAAACTTTAAATTAAGTTCATAGACAGGCTACCGCTGGCGTTTCACATGCCCACAGGTAATGCGGGATACAAGTTTAATGAGAGGGGCAGGATATAAGCGAGAGTTTTGATCACTTTGTAACTAAGTTAAAATTGTAGGTGAAGGGGTGTGCTTATGCAAATTCGAGAGACTGTGTTTGTGGGGATTGACAGTTAAGGCGGGTGGGGAGTCACGTCATCATCTCCCTCCCACCTCATTTCGCTCTGAGCTGAGCTCAGCGCTAACGCCGTCTTCGAAGCAACTTCGTCAGACTGCCACCAAATACTCACAGAAAAATCCACAAGTTAATACACACGCTCTCTCTAGAGTTTCAACACACTGAATCCTCCAGGCACTACTTACAAAAGGTCACATTGACAATCGTGTTACGTTATTTTTAAAATCTTTCCTTTTCTTAGCACAAGCACAGCTGAGAAGCTTCGATGCATGTGCTCCATAGCGTTAAAAATAATGCATTTAATCACACTTTGCATTACAAGCAAAGGGAGCTTTTGTCAATGCATGATTTCCTGGTACACGATTACATTGATCAGCGCATCCCGATTCATTTTACCCTCGCACCACCTTAGTTTGAGAAGAAGTATGAAAAATATGAGGTTAACACAGAAAAACAGATCACCAATTCAAGCTTTATGAATAATCGATTAAGCCATCAATAATTGTTTTGGTAAAGCCATCCTCCTTCCATTTTATAATTTTTCCGCCACTAGCCATGATTAAATGAGCGGTAAAAAGTAAGAGCAAGCGAGGGTGACTTATTTAGGCAGGAATATATATGATAGCAACACTCATGACAATGTCAATCATGTTACGTTATTATTAAAATGTTTCCTTTTCTTTTCATTACTTCTTTAACACACTACTTCTCGCGGTAGGCGGGTATTTTGCTATATATATATATATATGAATTACCTCCAAAGAGCGCTGAGACTTTTGATATCATGACCGTGTCTGCAAAAACTGGGGTCTCCTGCCCAGCAAAAGTCGAGCAGCCAGCGCGTGCATAGCTGTGCCGGCCTTTGAGGCGCTGACTGCGCTTCTGCCTTAAGTCAAAGTGAGCACTTTTAATTTTTTCATCCTCCCCTGAGCTATAGCCCAGACAAGTGCAAACACGGGACCCCTTTTCTACACCACGGCAAAATAATATTAAGGCGATTCACACTTTCTTTTGCGTATCGATTATCAGGTCCTCAGCTCGGATTATGAACACACGCACAGTGGAGGACTGACAGTGCCATCACAGCCGATTAATGGCGGGGACGTCTCACCAGTCTACACAAGACCCACGCGACTGTCCCCAAAAGCGATCATAGCGTCAGCGAACACATCTCTCTATACTATATAAAAGAAAAAGGCAACTTTCCTTTCTTTACACCTTTTTCCTTTTATCCCAAACCAAAGCCTTTCTCTCTTAACACTGCAGAGGACACAAAATAATTTTCTTTAATTGCGGTAAGGCACATTACCAGAGGCACAAATTTGAGCGTTCACATAGAAAATGTAATTTCTATACCACAGCCGTCGTGTAGCGCCTTTCAAAAGGGATCTACTACCGAGAGATGATCCATATACATTTTAGCTGCTGTTAGTTACTTACCTGTTGTGTTACACAGTCTTTAAAATGTAGTTTACCCAACCACTCCAGTAGTGCTCAATGTACCTGTACTTCTTAAAACGTTAATGTTTTACTGTTTAATAACTTATAGACTATATTTCATTATTTTTCCCTTGCACTCAGTGACCAAAGCTATACACACACATATAGACACATACAAACATACACACAAGTATATGTATATATATATATATATATATATATATATATATATATATATATATATATATATACACACACACACACCCCTATCTAGATATATATATACAGTGGTGTGAAAAACTATTTGCCCCCTTCCTGATTTCTTATTCTTTTGCATGTTTGTCACACAAAATGTTTCTGATCATCAAACACATTTAACCATTAGTCAAATATAACACAAGTAAACACAAAATGCAGTTTTTAAATGATGGTTTTATTATTTAGGGAGAAAAAAAATCCAAACCTACATGGCCCTGTGTGAAAAAGTAATTGCCCCCTGAACCTAATAACTTGTTGGGCCACCCTTAGCAGCAATAACTGCAATCAAGCATTTGCGATAACTTGCAATAAGTCTTTTACAGCGCTCTGGAGGAATTTTGGCCCACTCATCTTTGCAGAATTGTTGTAATTTAGCTTTATTTGAGGGTTTTCTAGCATGAACCGCCTTTATAAGGTCATGCCATAGCATCTCAATTGGATTCAGGTCAGGACTTTGACTAGGACACTCCAAAGTCTTCATTTGTTTTTCTTCAGCCATTCAGAGGTGGATTTGCTGGTGTGTTTTGGGTCATTGTCCTGTTGCAGCACCCAAGATCGCTTCAGCTTGAGTTGACGAACAGATGGCGGACATTCTCCTTCAGGATTTTTGGTAGACAGTAGAATTCATGGTTCCATCTATCACAGCAAGCCTTCCAGGTCCTGAAGCAGCAAAACAACCCCAGACCATCACACTACCACCACCATATTATACTGTTGGTATGATGTTCTTTTTCTGAAATGCTGTGTTCCTTTTACGCCAGATGTAACGGGACATTTGCCTTCCAAAAAGTTCGACTTTTGTCTCATCAGTCCACAAGGTATTTTTCCTAAAGTCTTGGCAATCATTGAGATGTTTCTTAGCAAAATTGAGACGAGCCCTAATGTTCTTTTTGCTTAACAGTGGTTTGCGTCTTGGAAATCTGCCATGCAGGCC
This sequence comes from Polypterus senegalus, assembly GCF_016835505.1. NCBI lineage: Eukaryota > Metazoa > Chordata > Cladistia > Polypteriformes > Polypteridae > Polypterus > Polypterus senegalus. The sequence goes on from NC_053158.1 coordinate 81,594,442, forward strand.
GTTTTGCCCAGTCTCTTTCTTATGGTGGAGTCGTGAACACTGACCTTAATTGAGGCAAATGAGGCCTGCAGTTCTTTAGACGTTGTCCTGGGGTCTTTTGTGACCTCTCGGATGAGTCGTCTCTGTGCTCTTGGGGTAATTTTGGTCGGCGGCCACTCCTGGGAAGGTTCACCACTGTTCCATGTTTTTGCCATTTGTGGATAATGGCTCTCACTGTGGTTCGCTGGAGTCCCAAAGCTTTAGAAATGGCTTTATAACCTTTACCAGACTAATAGATCTCAATTACTTCTGTTTTCATTTGTTCCTGAATTTCTTTGGATCTTGGCATGATGTCTAGCTTTTGAGGTGCTTTTGGTCTACTTCTCTGTGTCAGGCAGCTCCTATTTAAGTGATTTCTTGATTGAAACAGGTGTGGCAGTAATCAGGCCTGGGGTGGCTACGAAATTGAACTCAGGTGTGATACACCACAGTTAGGTTATTTTTAACAAGGGGCAATTACTTTTTCACACAGGGCCATGTAGGTTTGGATTTTTGTCTCCCTAAATAATAAAACCATCATTTAAAACTGCATTTTGTGTTTACTTGTGTTATATTTGACTAATGGTTAAATGTGTTTGATGATCAGAAACATTTTGTGTGACAAACATGCAAAAGAATAAGAAATCAGGAAGGGGGCAAATAGTTTTTCACACCACTGTATATATATACACACACACACACACACACACACACACACACACACACACACATACATACATACATACATACATACACACATATATATAATTTGTGTGTGTAGATATGTATATAGATATGTAGATATGAAGATATGTGTGTGTAGATATGTATATAGATATGTAGATATGAAGATATGTATGTGTATATATATATATATGTATATTATATATATATGTATGTATGTGTGTATGTATGTGTGTATGTATGTGTGTGTGTATATATATATGACAGCAGCAATCCAAGCTGTGAGAAAACAGTAAAAAGGAGGCGTGTCAGACGTCGTGGTACATTTTCTGATGCAGCTGCCGAAAAACAACTTTGTGACGCTGCCACCAAATACACAAAACAATTACTTTGACAATCATGTTACATTATTTTTAAAATGTTTCCTTTTCTTTTTCATAACTTCTTTAACACATGACATCGCGCCTTGCTGCGGGTATTTTGCTATATATATATATCACAGCGACACTCATAACAGTGACAAAACAATTACATTGACAATCATGTTACGTTATTTTCAAAATGTTTCCTTTTCTTTCTCTTTCCTTCTTTAACACACTACTTCTCCGCTGCCAAGCATAGGGTATTTGCTATATATATATATATATATATATATATAGATAGATAAATAGATAGATAGATAGATAGATAGAGATATATACAGTATATATAGATAGATAGTGATATATATATATATAGATATGAGAACAACATAGATAGATAGATAGATAGATAGATAGATAGATAGATAGATAGATAGATAGATATGAGAACAACACTCATATCAATGACAAAACAATTACATTAACAATCATGTTACGTTATTTTTAAAATTTTTCCTTTTCTTTTTCGTACCTTCTTTAAAACACTACTTCTCTGCTGCGAAGCTGGTATTCTAGTATATATATATATATATATATATATATATATTATATATATATATATATATATATATATATATATATATATATATATATATATATATATATATATATATATATATCCATTTTCCAACCCGCTGAATCTGAACACTGGGTCACGGGGGTCTGCTGGAGACAATCCCAGCCAACACAGGGCACAAGGCAGGAACCAATCCTGGGCAGGGTGCCAACCCACCGCAGGACACACACAAACACACCAAGCACACACTAGGGCCAATTTAGAATCACCAATCCACCTAACCAGCATGTCTTTGGACTGTGGGAGGAAACCGGAGCGCCCGTAGGAAACCCATGCAGACATGGGGAGAACATGCAAACTCCACGCAGGGAGGACCCAGGAAGTAAAACCGGGTCTCCTAACTGCGAGGCAGCAGCGCTACCACTGCTCCACCGTGCCACCCTATATATATAGTGTATACAGTTAGGTCCATAAATATTTGGACAGAGACAACTTGTTTATAATTTTGGTTCTGTACATTACCACAATGAATTTTAAATGAAACAACTCAGATGCAGTTGAAGTGCAGACTTTCAGCTTTAATTCAGTGGGTTGAACAAAACGATTGCATAAAAATGTGAGGCAACTAAAGCATTTTTTAAAAACTCTATCCCTTCATTTCAGGGGCTGAAAAGTAATTGGACAAATTAAATAACTGGAAATAAAATGTTCATTTCTAATACTGGGTTGAAAACCCTTTGCTGGCAATGACAGCCTGAAGTCTTGAACTCATGGACATCACCAGATGCTGGGTTTCCTCCTTTTTAATTCTCTGCCAGGCCTTTACTGCAGCGGCTTTCAGTTGCTGTTTGTTTGTGGGCCTTTCTGTCCGAAGTTTAGTCTTCAACAAGTGAAATGCATGCTCAATTGGGCTAAGATCAGGTGACTGACTGGGCCATTCAAGAATGTTCCACTTCTTTGCTTTAATAAACTCCTGGGTTACTTTGGCTGTATGTTTTGGGTCTTTGTCCATCTGTATCATGAAACGCCGCCCAATCAATTTGACTGCATTTAGCTGGATTTGAGCAGACAGTATGTCTCTGAACACCTCAGAATTCATTCGGCTGCAGTGCCCAGTGCCACTGGCAGACATCACACTGCCTCCACCGTGTTTTACAGATGATGCGGTATGCTTTGGATAATGAGCTGTTCCACTCCTTCTCCATACTTTTTTCTTGCCATCATTCTGTTAGAGGTTGATCTTGGTTTCATCTGTCCACAGAATGTTTTTCCAGAACTGTGCTGGCTTTTTTAGATGTTCTTTAGCAAAGTCCAATCTAGCCTTTCTATTCTTGAGGCTTATGAGTGGCTTGCACCTTGCAGTGCATCCTCTGTATTTACTTTCATGCAGTCTTCTCTTTATGGTAGACTTGGATATCGATACGCCTACCCCCTGGAGAGTGTTGTTCACTTGGTTGGCTGTTGTGAAGGGGTTTCTCTTCACCATGGAAATGATTCTGCAATCATCCACCACTGTTGTCTTCCGTGGACGTCCAGGTCTTTTTGCGTTGCTGAGTTCACCAGTGCTTGCTTTCTTCCTCAGGATGTACCAAACTGTAGATTTTGCCACTCGTAATATTGTAGCAATTTCTCTGATGTTTTTTTTCTGTTTTTGCAGTTTAAGGATGGCTTCTTTCACCTGCATGGAGAGCTCCTTTGACCGCATGTTGTCTGTTCACAGCAAAATCTTCCACATGCAAGCACCACACCTCAAATCAACTCCAGGCCTTTTATCTGCTTAATTGATAATGACACAACGACGGACTTGCCCACACCAGCCCATGAAATAGCCTTTGAGTCAATTGTCCAATTACTTTTGAGCACCTGAAATAAATGGATTGTGTTAAAAAATGCTTTAGTTGCCTCACATTTGTATGCAATCTTTTTGTTCAACCCACTGAATTAAAGCTGAAAGTCTGCACTTCAACTGCATCTGAGTTGTTTCATTTAAAATTCATTGTGGTAATGTACAGAACCAAAATTAGAAAAAAGTTGTCTCTGTCCAAATATTTATGGACCTAACTGCAGTTCCTGGCATTGCAAGGGGATAAGTTAATGGGGAAAAGCTGTCCTTTGGGAATTCAGCAAGTCACAACCCACGATAAGATAAAAAGACATACTCTTACACAAAAGCTGAAATCCAGCCAGACAATGAAATTGTTATCCAGATTACCTTGTACCTGCCTTCTTAGGTGAGATCTTGCTTTGGCTGGTACAAAAGTTTATTCACTCTGATGACAATGTCCTCCCTTCAGCCCAAGCACAATCCTGCTGCCTAATAAGAATTGTAGTCTCCATATCAGCACTGGTTTTTGGGTTGCCCCACTCTCATTACATCCTTTCTCGCCGATACACCATATAGTCTTTATTTTAAGTTGGACAAACGGTAACACACATATAAAACTATATGAAAATTGGTTTAACAGTTTTTGCGTGATTAGTGAGCAAACAAGACATGCAAACAGTTTACAATTAGATATACTCTGTATATATAAACTGCTCAAAAAAATTAAAGGAACACTTTGAAAACACATCAGATCTCAATGGGAAAAAGAAATCCTCCTGGATATCTATACTGATATAGACTGGGTAATGTGTTAGGAATGAAAGGATGCCACATCGTTTGATGGAAATGAAAATGATCAACCTACAGAGCCCTGAATTCAAAGACGCCCCAAAACTCAGAGTGAAAAAATTATGAGGCAGGCTAGTCCATTTTGACAAAATTTAATTGCAGCAACTCAAAATTGTACGCAGCACTTTGTATGGCCCCTGTGTTCTTGTATACATGCCTGACAACATCGGTGCATGCTTCTAATGAGATGACAGATGGTGTTGTGGGGGATCTCCTCCCAGATCTGGACCAGGGCATCACTGAGCTCCTGGACAGTCTGAGGTGCAACCTGGTGGCATTGGATGGACCAAAACATAATGTCCCAGAGGTGTTCTATTGGATTTAGGTCAGGAAAGTGTGGTGGCCAGTCAATGGTATCAATTCCTTCATCCTCCAGGAACTGCCTGCATACTCTCACCACATGAGGCCAGGAATTGTCGTGCACCAGGAGCCACTGTACCAGCATAGGGTCTGACAATGGGTCCAAGGATTTCATCCTGATACCTAATGGCAGCCAAGGTGCCTTTGTCAAGCCTGTAGCGGTCTGTGTGACCCTCCATGGATATGCCTCCCCAGACAATCATTAACCCACCACCAAACTGCTCATGCTAAATGATGTTACAGGCAGCATAATGTTCTCCATGGCTTCTCCAGACCCTTTCACTTCTGTCACATGCTCAGGGTGAACCTGCTCTCATCTGTAAAAGCACAGGGCACCAGTGGTGCATCTGCCAATTCTGGTATTCTATGGCGAATGCCAATCGAGCTGCATGCTGCTGGGCAGTGAGCTCAGGACCCATTAGAGGACATGGGGCCCTTGGGTCACCCTCATGAAGTCTTTCTGGTTGTTTGGTCAGAGACATTCACACCAGTGGCCTGCTGGAGGTCATTTTGTAGGGCTCTGGCAGTGCTCATCCTGTTCCTCCTTGCCCAAAGGAGCAGATACTGGTCCTGCTGATGGGTTATGGACCTTCTATGGCCCTCTCCAGCTCTCCTAGAGTAACTGCTTGTCTCCTAGAATCTCCTCCATGCCCTTGAGACTGTGCAGGGAGACACAGCAAACCTTCTGGCAATGACACATATTGATGTGCCATCCTGGAGAAGTTGGACTACCTGTGCAACCACTGTAGGGTCCAGGTATCGCCTCATGCTACCAGTAGCGACACCGACTGTAGCCAAATGCAAAACTAGTGAAGAAACAGTCAGAAAAGATGAGGAGGGAAAAATGTCAGTGGCCTCCACCTGTTAAACCATTCCTGTTTTGGGGGTCATCTCATTGTTGCCCCTCTAGTGCATCTGTTGTTAATTTCATTAACACCACAGCAGCTGAAACTGATTAACAACCCCTCCTGCTACTTAACTGACCAGATTAATATCCCATAAGTTTCATTGACTTTATGCTATACTCTGATTAAAAAGTGTTCCTTTAATTCTTTTGAGCAGTATATATATATATATATATATATATATATATATATATATATATATATATATGTAATAGGAAATAAATGACTCTTGCCCTGTATAATGTCCAGTAGACTTTATGAAAAGTAAATGAGAATTGGATCAAAAAACCAAAGCATTTAACAATATACAGCACTGAAATGGAGATACTTATACAAAATGGAGACAGTATGTGACATGGCTGGAAATTACATCAAAACTGTACGATGGAAGAGAAATCATCATGGTGAAACTGGAAGTGAAGTCATCATGTGGCAAGTGGAAGTGGCATCATTGATGTGTGACCGGAAGTGGCGTCATCACAATGAGCTGGGAGTGACGCTATCAGTGTGGGACTGGAAGTGACATCAACTTCTGGAGTTGAAAGCGGAAATGAGGTTGAACAGCCATTTTGAGAACCCGGAAATGGCGGAGGTAAGTGAATGAAATCATTATTTTTCTTCTTTGGGTCTGGTGAAAGAGAGAGAGAGGCGTTAGTACTCGAAATCATCTCTCGATAGATCACTTACTTTAGGGCTTGTTGACTGCCTCGTGCATGTTTGTGACAATATATATATATATATATATACATATATACACATACAAACATATCCTCTTTAATAAAACCCTCGTGTGCGTCCAGTGTCCGTGTGTGTGTCTTCTGGTGAAGTGCGCATGCGCCGGGCCACACAGCACGTGTTCAGTCTCTTCCTATGCATTCCCTGTGCAGAGAGACAGATACACACACAGGCGCGCGCGAGTCACACACACAACCACACACACACACACACACACGCACACACAGACGAGAGACAGACAGACACACACACAGACACAGAGGTGCATGCTTAAGAGACACACATGTGAGAGACACACACACGCAAGCCTGCGAGAGAGACACACACACACACACACACAGGCATGCGCGTGCATTGTTGCAATGTTACTTTTCTTGGTGGTTTATTAAATTACAGATTTTTCAAATGTTCATTTTTTCCCCTGTGCTTAAAACTCATTAAAAAAAGACATTTTAGCGAGCGGGTCATAAGGCTACAGCTCAAATTCTTGCAGCGTTAGTTTTCTCTATTGTTCAAGGTTTTCTTAGTGTTATTCAATGTTTTTACATTTAGTTTACTATTACGCTGTGCTTTCTATGGTATAGTTAACTATATTTGTGCTTAAAAACTTAAAAAAATATATATTTACATACAGTTCATACGGTCTGCAGCGGATTAATTGTATTTACATACAATCCTATGGTGGAAATTACTTCGGTTCACGTTCAAATCGGGTTACAACCAGAGTTTTGGAACGAATTATGGTCGTGAACCGAGGTTCCACTGTATTACTGTCATACAAAATTACAGGCATTTTACGGAAATACAAACCAGTATGACTGAGAGAGAAAATTAAAGGCACACAATACAGTGACGCATATTACAGCCACATACAAGGTCCCTTGCCATTTAATATAGACTGTTCATACAAATGTTTATGCACTACTGTTCTAGCGCCCGTTATTTTAACGGGCTTAATATCTAGTATATATATAAACATATACATACACACACACATACACACGCACACAACACATATATATATATATATATATATATATATATATATATATAGTCACACTCATGTGCATAGGAAACAGTTTAGGGCTCTAGCAATGGAAATGGCCTGCCGCTCCAGGGTTTGCTGCTGTCTACTAATATGTTTCCCTCTGAAGACCAGAAGACTGACAACTTTACCACCATTGACATCACATCCGGTCCACCTGGACCCACTGTATTAATGCATCTGCCAGGCATTACCAATTTAATGGAACAAAGTTCTAAGACTTGTGCAAAACTGCTTATACTTAGAATAGTAAGGGCACACAGTGTGACTCCAATAGCTGGGCATACATGGGTTCAGGAAAGGCCTACTGTACTTCATGTGTACCCAGTCAAAATGCAAACATATTTATAGCCAACGTCCGCAGCAAAATAAGAAGTGTGGAGCATTAGGGTAATGCCTGCATTATTTCAGAAAAGACGATCCCAAGATAAAGTTACAAAAAAGCAACTTACTACATAGTGAGGAGAATGTATTGGCTTATTTAACTGAGGTACATCATGAGGGCATTCATGCTCACAAGGGCACCATGTATATATATACTAACGTTGTGAAGAGGAGGGCTGAACGCACCCCAAGGAGATGCAGTCGCTCCTCTGAAACCCCCACTTAAACAGTGATACAATGGGAAACAAATACAGTTTTTTTTACCTCCTCTTTGCTTGATCAACTGCTAGCTTGCTGCTGCTGCTGCTGCTGCTGCTGTGCCGCATGATCTGTATCTCGCGTGGCACTTCGAACATTTAAAAACCTGTACAGCTTGTATACAAACCTTGCAGGGGTGGAGCCTAGCACGCATTAGCCAAAGTTTGAGGAAGAGAGCAGTGTGATGCAGAATTGGTTGGAAGTTACACTCCTCAGTAGAAAAGGCATTTCCTGCCTGCATGGTTGTCTTTTGTCTCAGAATCTTCCTAAGTGCATTTTTATTTAGGAAGACTACCAATTTTTTTCTATATTGATTTATTATTGCTTTTCATTTGGGGACTTTGCCATAGCATCTTTTTGTGTATGTGTCTTCCTGTCTGGCACCACTCAATTTGATCCCGATCGGTCCTGAACTACAAGACACCTAGTGTGTAGTCTGGTGTCATCCTTCCCACTACATGGGATGTCACACCTGCCTACCCCACCCCAGAAATCCTCAAAGCCAGAAGATCTGCCATCTTGGGGAAGTCAAGATTTAGGCTTGCATCTGAAAAGACATTTTTTCTTAAAGCTATTTATTTAACACGTTATTTTCATTTCAATTATATGGGGTCTTCCTTCAGATGCCCCAAACCTTTATGCTGTCTGGTCTAGTGTCTTACAATATATATACTTTATATATACATATCAAGTACATATTATATTAGGTTTGTCAAATTGTACAAAAATTAGGGGTTGAATACTCATTACATATAAGTAAATATTCAAAGATATTCAAACATAAATTAAACGTTCTCAGTGCTACTACATGTATGTTTGTATTTAACTTTTAATTTGTGCACTGACGCTCCTTCACAAAAATGTGATTTTCTGTGATTGGAAACTGACATAATTGAAGAGAAAAGTGTAATAGGGACACCTCACGTGCATGTATTGCGAATACAAAACCCGTACAAAATCGCTTGTGATTGCTTAAACACACTAAATGCACTTATTGCTTTATTCTCCACATCTTGTCCCCTCCTCTAGCCCTTCGCTCTGCTGTGTGCCTTTCTTGTTCTTGGGTGCCAAAGACATGAAGTCCGTGCCAAGTCAAGGGGCCTCATGTATAAAAATGTTGTGCACACCCTTTCCATACTCACATCGAGATGTATTAAAACTAAACTTAGTGTAAAGCCACGCACATTTTCACGGCAGTCTCAGACCATATGTCCACACATTTCTGCTTGGTTTTGTAAATGGGTGGCACCCAGCATCATGGGATTTGGTGATGCTAAATTGATGCTGCTAGTGTATGTGTGTGCTGGTATTCACCCTGTGATGAACTGGCACCCCATCCTGGGATTGTTCCTGCCTTGCAAGCCATTATATGTGATGCCCAAGGCACGATAAGTCCATTTACATTTGACAAATGGAGTAACTGAATACACTAAAATGTTGTATTGTAATGATCTTCAAGTATTTCCTCCTCATTATATTTAATTAACAGTAACTTAAAAATTCTGCTGCTTAGCAAAATAATGATAATAATAATACTGAGAAAAATGTTACCTGTTTACAGATGCATCAAAAATATAACACATATAACCTCAATACTTATTTTTTATTTTGCTTATGTTTTAAGAATTGTGTGTCAAACTAACAGCCTCCAAAAGACACTTGCTGTTTGAGGTAGCTGTCCTGACACTAAAAGTGCCCTTCATTATAGTGATTTTAAAGCCATTACAATAATATAATGTAAATCAGAAATATGGCAGTTGTTTCCAATGATATTTAATGAAAAGGTTGACCATCTTTAGTCTGCAGTGTTGAACAATTAACTGTTTTAATATAAAACAGCACCAAATCAGGGATCTCAGTTTCAGAAGAAGGGCAGAAAGTGACATCATTGACATCAGACACCTACATGGACCCCAGTTTTCAAGCAGCTACAGAGAGGTCACCCCAAACTACCTCTTTCTGATTCTTCCTTCACCAATAAAATGTTCTGGCATATTATTCCAAGGAGATGCTGGTCTTCAACAAGAACTCTGGCATCAACATAGTTGAGACATTTCCTTCCAAGAACTGGTGCGTTGCGACTTCTGGCATTTCCCAAACATCAAGTAACCGCTGCATGGGAAGCAGTTTCAGAACCCAGCAGAGGTCATTGAAGCATCAAACATGAGTTCAAGAATTTGAAATAAGAAGATATTCAGCAGTGTTTAGAAAAACGGATCCATCGTGTCAACAAATGCATTGACATAGGTGGTGATTATGTTGACAACTGCTAATAAATAGAGCTTTGAAATTCACTAGAAAAAGAATTTCTGTTGCAATTATTTCATTAAAATTTTTCAAACTTTATGTTAGTATATTAAAATGAGTTCAATGAGATCAAGGCATACTCTTGCAAGCACCCCCAGTTATTACACTACCAGGTAACTTATTCCAAGTGTACATGATTTTCTCTATGAAGGAATAAAACCAATTATTTTCTGCCTATGAAGACAGAAATTGTAGATCTGATATTCTGCTGGTTATCCTCTTTTGGATCCTGTGTGTGGGTAAGATAGTTGGCTGTATTAGAGAGCTCTTTTGAAGCTTCTGCAATATGAAGGTCCTTCTGCCCACTACCACCATCCACTCCCTCTTTCATGCAGATTTAATGACACTATCATCTTGATGGCATAGTGCCTGTAGCACCTAAAGTGTGTCTTTGGTAAGGGTTAGGGTTAGGGTTGTTTTTCAGTAAGGACTTGAGATTGCTCTCATTATTGTTAAGGAAGTCATAGAGCTTGGAATTCAAAGTTCTAATGAGGTTGAAACATACTAAGGAGCAATGAAATGCGAATGGTTCTTGTTTTCCTTGATAGTACTATCTATGAGTGTAAATTATTGCTTAAGGGAAACATGGTGGAGAGCATGAGTTTATGTGAAAAGCAGGAAAGCACACTTTTCATATTGTTCTGGTATTTGGCAGACCTGAAGGATGCTGAGTGGAATTTTAGATGGAGAACCCTGTAACAGTGGCACCTGTTCAGAAAAATTAGATTGTTATAAAAACATTCTTTAGAGAAAATTGCAGTAAAATGGCAAAATGTAGTTCTGATAAGAAAGCAAAGGGGTAAGAGAGGAAAAGAAAGACTGCCATAGGATCTTAGAAAAGATTTTCAAAGGAAATCACCTATCAGTTGTATTCAACTCATAGTGCTATGTAACCTTGCATACTCTTTGTGTTCTTGACCAGTTCTGCATGATGTCTGAATGCGGACTATGATGAGTAAATATGTCTCCTTTTGTGTTCTTTTCAAAAGAAGTGTTTTTATGTCTTGGTCCTCTTATTGTGTATTTAAATCTAACATTTGTACACCTTACATGTAATATAATACATTTCCATTCCAGTAAATTTCTACCACCAATCTGCCTAAGTTTTGTCCATGTTGCTCTGCAATGATTTGCTTAATACAAAGTTGTCTGAAACTCCATTTAATTTAGTTTTATCGGAAAACTTAAACATTTTGTTATTTATAATTTCATCCAGATCATTTACATATTAAAGGGAAAGCTGTTCTTACCGTAACCCTTTGCTTCTGTCTTTTAAGCCAGGTTTACACCCATCTACAGTGTTGAACTCACAGTTTTTCTAGTTTGATCACCAGCCTCCAAGTGGTGCCTTTTTAAACAATAAGATTATATGGTCCTCTCTGATTATATTCTTTTCTTCACTTCCTCACAGAATTCAAGTACATTAATGAAAAATGATCTATCCGGTCTAAGCCTAAACTGACTGTTCACTAATGTAATTCTGATTATGTTTGCTTCGTCCTTAATAATTTTATCCATTAAATTATCACTGTTACTTGCTAATGTTACAGGCCTATAGATACTTGGATTGACCCCGTCAGATTTTTTATATAATGAGGCAACATTTGCTAGCTTCTGATTTTTTGGAATTTTTCCAGTGTTCAGTGATTTTTAAAAAAATACAAGTCAAGTACTTACTTACTTTTGCTTTCCCATCTTTTGTTTGAGCCGAAGGGGGTGGAGCCCCTTAATTTTGCAAATACTCTAATTAAAGACCTCAGCCATTCTGCACTTCTTTACGTTTGGCAAATGGTACAGGACCATTGGCACTCACACCAGTAGCTCATACCAGTAGATTCAGGGATGGCTTCTACCCACAGCTTGTAAGGTTGCTGAACAGTCAATTGTAACACTTGAAAAATTGCAACATATTAAACATTGTGTATAAACATATGATATTTGCAAACACAGGCTGTATATTTTATACATAATTACATATTTTCTGTATGCTGCATGTTTAACTTAGTTTTAATGTATCATTTATTAACTTACTTTTGTTATATTTTGTCAGCTGTTTTGAGGAGACACTCATATATTACATACACCTGATTTGAGCCTGAATTTGGATTTTTCAAAAGGCTTTAAACATACAAGTTGTTCATGTCTTAGTGCATTGCAGAGTACAATGTAAAATGCATACTCATGGCAAGCCTGTGAACATATGTTAGGCCACTAGTGGTTATCTCAAGCATCAGCCGTAAGGCATCAAAATCGTTGGCATCTTCCATCTCTGCCCCTGTGGTACAGGGACTTACAGGAGCCTCTCTATGCCACATCTTTTGTAGAAGGTATTACACTGATTTATTTTTTGTTATTATTTGAGAGGTTGTTGCAACTAAATATCAATCCTAAATGCTTTACATGAATGATGATTTTGGCAAGTAATCCATCCATTTTGTGTTGCACATTTGAAACTCTAACTTGCAATAATGCTGCTTATACAATTTGCAATACCAGCTGCTGTTTCTTCTCGCCAGGTGATGCCACCTGCGTGAATTTCAGACTCAGTGCCACCAAGCACACTAACATGACAATCACACTGCTTTTAGCCACTCCTTTCACTTGCAGTTTTTGGCCACTGTTAGGTCTCAGCATATCAAATTATTTTCATAATATTCTCTATTCAGTAGCAGGGTTAGCATAGATTCACAAGTATAAAAATAGCAGCAGAAAACTAGGTACTAAACCATGGAACATTTATATAATTACCTGCAATTAGTATATTCAAATATCTAAATAAGTGAACTCTATTCATGGTGAAGTTTAACTTTGCCATTTAGGGACAATAATTTTGAAAATGTGAGTTACAATTTAGTATGAAAAATGTCAAACAAAAGAAAACAGTATAAAGTTAATAATTGTCCTAACTGCTGAAGGTGCAAATTATATCTGTTAGTACATTGTTTTTATTCTGCATTATTGGAATACTTGTGAAATCGCTTAAATGAAATTTGCAATTAGTCAATGCGTAAAATCATTAAAGATGTGATTAAGTTTCCCTAGAAAAGGGTCTACATATTGCTTTTCCACACATGTTTGATCAGCACCAATAGTTCTGCTGACTTGTTAATCATGTATTGCAACCCAACTTCATCTTTAACATGTTTGTTTACAAAGGCACAGTTAGAAAATCTCATCAACCTCAAGTAGGATGTGATTAATTCATTCTCCTTTTCGTGAGAAGATTGGACTTCTGTTTTCTTCCCTTACAAATGCTATAGCCATCTCTTTTGTTTTGTTTATATTGGCATCTTTCTGTTTGCAAGTGCCCAGCTCACAAAAACCAGAAAGAGACTCAGACTCCAAAACTAGGCTCCAAGGCTCAATGAGGCCTAGGCACAAAATCAGTCTAGACCCAAACGTGAGAAGCAGGATTCACAACCTGAATAGGTCCAAATTACCGAAATTGTCATAAAGGCTGAAGAAAAGGTTAAAAAAAACTCTACCACACAATACAAAATAAATGTATATCTGAAGAATTAAATCAAATGGCAATAAAATAAAATAGAATTAAAAAGTATGTCTAAAAGGCACACCTAAAAGCAAACAAAGTCAGTCTGTAATCCAGAAATCATAAGCCAAAACTAGAGCCAAAGTCCAAACACAAAAGATTAATAAAAAAAAATCACTTGGAAAAGCAAAATCGAATATCTTAATCCAAGGTCGAAACCGTATATAGGCCTGCAAATGGTTCTCAGGAATAATGTTGCAAACTACAGAGGCTTAGGTAGTAAATGTGTTCCAATTAACAATTCTATAAATTGGTCATTAAATATTACAAGTTGTATTTCCTATAGTTTGACTTGTTTTGCTTTTGGTGTCAATAACGTCTGTTATGATGCTTATCATGTTTTGCCCAGTGAACTTAGTCAGTCATTCTCCAACCCGCTATATACTAACACAGGGTCACGGGGGTCTGCTGGAGCCAATCCCAGCCAACACAGGGCACAAGGCAGGAACAATCCCGAGCAGGGCGCCAGCCCACCACAGCCCAGTGAGCTTACCAGTCCTTTAATCATGTTGCCTGGGTGTTAATGTCACTGGTGGGTAATTTGCTTTAGTAGCACTCCTCTTGGTTGTGTATCTTCACTCAGGATATGAATACAAAATCTGTACGGAGTACAAACATCTTATCCAGTTGAACTAAAGGAGAACTCCCACCCACAAGTGACCAGTTGGATTTCTAACTGTGAGGGCCTAGTCTGTTAAACAGCAGGCTCTATCCATTTTAGCTTCACTACACTTTGTATCATCACCTACACTGTTAGCTTTGCTATACTTGCTAAGTGTTCTGTCCTCCTTACACCCTATGTATATTTTGACATGCAGTTTAAACTTATTCCCCTTTCACCAGACCTGAGAAGTTTGCTTCACTTGTTTAATGCAGTGATTGGGAAAATGTAAAATGATGAGGATTTGAGCCATTTCAACAGAAAACAGATGGTTGATGATTGGGTGAATAACCACAACAATGCTTCTTTCTACCAGTTACTATAAGGATATGGATCATTAGCCTATTTAATTGAACTGCAGCACCACATGAGACCAACAGAAGGCAGTATTGTAAATAGTGCCACATAACACCAGTAGGTGGCAGTGTTCTAAATACAGAACTTAACAAAACAAGACAACAAGTGACCTTTTTTTCTTTGACCACACAGTATTTTCTTGACAACTATGGAGGAATATTTCGGACAAAATTAAATAAATAAATGCGCAAATAAATAAAAGTACTGTGAAATGTGAACATAAATAATTACATCCGTCATGAAATGAGAGCCTAAATAAATAAATATGTCATGAAATGAGAGCATAAATAAATAAATGTATCACGAAATATGTTTTTTGTTGCTTATTTATTTATTTAATTTTGTCCGTAACATTCCTCCAAACCATCATGAAATACGACTTGAAATAAAACTGTCACTTTCACTCATCAAAGTTGAGAGGGTGGGTTCTAACACACCCTCTAGTTACTGATCGGTGAATCGATAGCACAAGAGTTAATTAGAAAAATGCTTACTACTGCCGATGAAATGGATTCTGCCGCAGATATTACGTATTTCAGCAAGAGAAATGAAGATTTATCGGAAGAAATTACAATGTTGGCGGCCCTTTAAGACTACGATATAGATGAAACTGTTTTTGAAATTATCGAAAGAACTGGTGGAACAGACTCAACTACACTCCAGTTCCCTGCTCTGGACGTCCATCCTTTGGCATTCCAGCTGAGTCAATAGAACACCTTCTGTTATGCGGTTTAAAAGTACGACAGATTACAGATCTATATGGTGTATCGGAGAAGACGAACCCTGAGGTAGGGAACCGCTGCAGGCTGAGCAATATGTGTGGTGATGAAACAGAGTTAGAAATTTCTGGAATTTTTGTAAAATGTTTTGTTGCAAGTTTGATGATAGCATTTGGCAAGAACATTGGATGTTTATCCAGGAAATATTTTGGTATATGGCCCCCTCTGAGAAGCACAAAAAGGAATCTTCTTCTCATTCCTTCCATCTCTGGCATAGTTCCATATTTTTTGCATCTAAAAACAAACATTTCAGTCAAAAAAACATTTTTCTTGCATTAGAAAGTGCCACAAAGGCCTTACCTTGGACTTAAAAGCAGCAACATTCACAAATCAAACAAGTTAGCTTTAATTGATAGTGTTGCATTAAAATATTCTATCACTTTAAACTGTTGAACTTTACTAATATCCAAAGGGCACCTGGTAGGGCACAGCTTTCAAACCCTAGCCAGAGGTTACTTCCAAATTAATCAAACCTACAGAATCAGGGTCAATGATTTTCCAAGGAAATATTGGGGTCTCCTAAGCAAGAGGCCATTCTGGTAACTCAAGGTGTCCCTTTGTCACTGATGTCCTTTTTGATTTAAAGGGACAGGCTGCCTCTTATTTATAATCTGAAGTAGGATCTCGGCTGCCTTTGGGTCACTTAGTGTAGAGTATCCTGTATAGCAGCAGATGTTAGGCCACCCCAGCAGCCCCTGCCTGCCTACACTGGCATTGGTACTGGTTTCTTTTTTAATTTGCCATGCCTCTGTCTCAGTGGGCCTTCCAGTCTGTTTACTAACTTGACAACCTGGCACATTTAGAAAATATTAGCATTTTCTTGAGAACTAATTAAATCCTACGTATGAAACAGGAACTTGACTAAATTTAGTAATCAGACAAACCATACATTTCATGAGAGGCACGATACAGAAATGGGAAACAAACAGAAAAAAAAATACTTACTATAAATCTTAATGCTGAACAAATCATACTGCTTTCAAACATCACACAAGTTTCTAAAAGAAAAAAAAGGTTTGACATAAATCAAATGTGTGCTTTGAATAAAGAAAACTTTAACTTTGATGTTCCTTGCAGCTGAGAAAATAAGGGATACATAAGCAAAACAAAAGGATTCCATGTCATCATAAATTCCTTGGAAAAACATGCAACACAATGTATCTGAATACTTGAAATATTTTGCAACTGCTTTTTTTTTATTAGTGATCTGAAACTCATGTGAAAAACATACTGAATTCAAGAGAAATAAGAAACATTAGAGGGTGCAGAGGAAATTAATGAGAGGCCTTACAAAAGACTCTGAGTCACTTTGGAACGAAGGAAATTCCTCGATGCTGCAGAGGCCATCTAAGGAGAGACTAGTAGGCTGTGAAATAGCAGCTCCACAACTAGATGTGGCCACCATATCTAATGGATAACTGATGGGGAGTAACAACCCCACTAAATCTGGGCACCACTGCACTTAATGGGGGTGTGCATGGGCACTACAGCATAGTGAAAAAGTATTCCCTTCCTGATTTGTTGTGTTAGTATAATTTTTGGTTTCTGAATGTCTTCAGCCAAAATGAAATACGCACTTGAGTGAACAAATAACACTATTTTTTACTTATGTAAATCGATGAACATTGTTATCCAGCACCAGCTGTGTCTGTATTAAATTGTAATTGCACCTCTTTCATTTAATGGCTAGTTTGACTTCCTTTAGTTGCTATGATTTTTGCCAAGCAATGTGTATCTAATGAAGACCGATTACAGTGTAATAGCCCCAATACTGATAGATAGATAGATAGATAGATAGATAGATAGATAGATAGATAGATAGATAGATAGATAGATAGATAGATAGATAGATAGATAGATAGATAGATAGATAGATAGATAGATTTGAATATCCAAGCAACAAAAAAGAAAGCATAATCGTGCTGACAATAGGAATAGCATTTTGTAGTGATTTTTTAAAAAAGAAAATAACGCTTCAGAGGCTCGGAGCCCAATTTTCCTCCAAAGGTGTTCCTTGAGTGAACACTGACTTCCAAAGGTGCTCTTGATTATATATTACCCTGTGCAGAACAGCTGTGGTTTCAGTCAGTGGGGAAATCCCATTAGCAGTCCAGTGGGATTTTCTCCTCAATTCTATGGAGACAGGTAGAACAAAAGTTTGCGGTAGGGTCGCTCTTAATTCCTTTCCTGTATTTGTTCAGCACTAAGCACTGTAAAATGCTCCATATGTCCACATGCTTCACGATAGAAACTTTATTAATCCCGAGGGCAACAGTAGGAGACAAAAATGGTACTGTGCATATAACAAGATTCATTTATGGTATATCTATTAGGATACTAACATAGTACAAGTATGTACTGTACTAGTGTAAAGTGATTTGAATTGCATGTAGCCCATCAATTACAATTTCAGAGTATTAATATTATACAGTATGTCATGCATTCACACAGTATATGCACATAGCATTGTCGCCTGTTAAGATGCCTCCTAGACCAGCTCAGTACCATTCAGTACACAAGGTGACTCATTATGGAACCTGATGGCTGAGGATACAAACAACCTCATTTCGCAGTCCTTGGAACAACACAGTTGTCTCAGTCCGTTACTTAACACTAGAATTATCAAAGCCTTCGAAAAAACTCGTAACTCCAGCCCACCTTGAATCCCTTCGAACCTCTCCATCAGTATCTTTTGTGTTGTAAATGTGCCAATCAAGACAAGCAACAAGCAGCCTACTATTCCATGCCCCCACCGCCGCACAACATGCACAAAGTTCTCCCAACTCATGCCTTGATTATCTGGAGTTTTACAATGGAAATAATAGATCGTCATTTGGAGCACATGCATTTCATGTGTGTTCTGTTTCTACAATAATCTATGTAAACACATCATTAAAACAGAAACGTTTTACATATTTTAGGAATAAATGACAAAATGTAGGCATAAACAATATGTGTGAAGCCAGAAGTCCAAAGATCAAATAAACACTTTCACAAAAGGTTCAAGGACGATACAACAGTTTCCATGGCACAGCAGTAAGAATTGCTGACTTGTAATCAAGAGTCCCCTGGTTCAATCCTGACTGCCTCATATATTTACCGTTTTGAGTAGTGAGCTGCTCTTTTTGTTAATTCATAAAAGCTGACACACAAACGCTGGTGAATCTGCCTTCTTGGTATCTCATTGTCACTTGATTTTTTTTCTTCAGTTTTATTGAGTGTTCCTGCTCACACTGAAATAGTATGCGCCTTATGGTCCATGATGTCAAAGCCGCACTGACAAAAAAAACAGAGACACAGGTGTATATGATATATGGAATAACTCATTTTATGACCTGTATAGTACATTTCTGAAAACATTGTGGCATTGATGTAACATTATTCATATTATTCATATTCATTCGCATAACATCTTGCGGTTGTAATCAGTGACCGCATGTTTTTTTGTCCGATCTTGCCCAGTCTTCACATTTTGGTGCATGGTGGTGTTTCTTTTGTACTCCAGGACATGCACAGGAAAGACAGTTCGTCTACAAGGTGAGCTAAGAACGTTCTTCTTTGCTCATTGGACCCTGTACATGCCTTACGCAGAACATATGCGTTGATCGCCGCCAGGTCAAGCTTGATATAGCACAAGTAACCGGCCACCCGCGTGCTCCTGCTAGCAGTGAATAATCTCACGCCTTCTGGTGCATGATATCAACACAGCACTGGAGAAAAAAAAAGAAAGAGACAAATATTGTACCAAATCTATGGTATTTGTAAAAGTTAACTTTTTTCACTTTTATTTTCTCAGTCTCGTTCACGCTCTCCCTCCCCTCCTGATCTGACCCTAACTAACAGCGCCGGCATAAATTTATACCCGATCTGACCCTGTTCATTTTCAAATAATATTGCATTAGTGTAATGATGTTTTCTGATTGGTTCTATTCAGGTCAAAAAATGATTTCTTCAAAATGTCACATATATTTGTCTAAGCCAAGTCCTTATAGAGGTTGTGGGTCATTGTCCAGAATAGTAAGCAGCTTCCTGAGTGACCTCTGTTCTACCACCTTCTCCAGTTAGTCCAGCCTGACTCTCAGAGCAGACTCAACCTTCTCAATCAGTTAGTTTATTCTGTTGACATCACCAGCTCTAATGCCACTGTTCCAACACACTGCCACACTGAAGATGATCTAAAAATGGCAGCTCTCTTTAACAGAGTCTGTTAAGGCCTAGTAACTCCATTATGTTTAGAGGTGAAATGGCTACCATGCCTCGTTTAGGTCCATTGGAATGAAATAACACCAAAGCATCTAGGCATAACCACATGATCTAGTGGAGGTTTTTCAGAGTGATTCTGGATATGACTGTTGCAGTGTTTCCCAACCTCGGTCCTGCAGGGGGCGCACTGTGGCTGCAGGTTTTTGTTCCAACCAGATTCCTAATCAGTGACAACACCTGATAGCACTGATCTCGTTTAATTAGCTGGTATTTTTTCTCTTATTCTACATTCAGCACAGCAGCATGATTTTTACATTTATAAGACATTTAGAAATATTTCTAATTTTGCTATAGATTTAAATGCGTAACTCTCTTTTGTTGATTTCATTATATTTTGCCCTTTCTCTGTGCAGTTTTTCCCCTTCGTTGTATCTTATTAATGGCAATTAAAAATGAGCAGAGTAGACACGCTAGCAAACAACACTGAATAATCAAAGACTGCAAGTACTTTGGCATCAGACCCACTAATTAGTAAATAATGGATTAATTAAACAATTAGAACACCTAGAAAAGTAGAATAAAAATACATTATTCCCATATAACTGCTTGGTACATTTATATATATATATTATCAAACTTAGTTTTCTAATTTCCATATTGTTACCAAAACACAGAACTTGGGGAAATAGCACATCACTTAATTAGCCCAGAAATCCAATTAAAAATAGAAGCTGATTGGACCAAAAACCTGCAGCCACAGTGTGCCCCCTGCAGGACCGAGGTTGGGAAACACTGAGCTACACCACATCCAGGGAAGGACAGCATATCTAGTGATCTCATGTCTCCTTACAGTGTGAAATCCCAAGTGCATGAAGACATATCTACTGGTTTTTTTTCAGTGGCTGTGTAACATGGCCACATTGGGAGTGTTACTGTTAAGGTCTGTTAGATATCTGCATCTAAGCATGGCCACACTGCCTAATGGAGGTCTGTTATGGAACAAAAGCCCTGTGCATTTATTGTAGGTATAGATAGGTGTCTAACTGATGTCACTTATGAAACCACCATATGCTACAATTGATCCTAATATAGCGCTAATTATAGGCCTTGAAATAATATGAACATTTCTAATGAATTACTTGATTATAATGTGCCTTTTGGTTTCCATTGTGTATGATTTTTTTAAAAAATCTGATTTTACCTTCCCTTTTGAAGGCAGTAGTATGCTGTAATCTGCAACTGCACAATACCAATTAGTAAAAAGACAAACATTTTAAATATCGATCCATCCATTATCCAGCCCACTATATCCTAACCACTGGGTCACGGGGGTCTGCTGGAGCCAATCCCAGCCAACATAGGGTGCAAGGCAAGAAACAAACCCCAGGCACACAGGGCACACACACACACACACACACACAACAAGCACACACTTTGGACAATTTAGAATTGCCAGTGCACCTAACCTGCATGTCTTTGGACTGTGGGAGTACCCGGAGGAAACCTACGCAGAGATGGGGAGAACATGCAAAATCTACACAGGGAGGACCCAGGAAGTGAGCCGGGGTCTCCTAACTGCGAGGCAGCATCGCTACCCACTGCGGCACCGTGACGTCCCATTTTAAATATCCCTAAGTAAAAACTATAATATACAGAAACATTTGTATTGTAATTTAATTATTACACTTTATCCTGGAGCTTTAAGGAAACAGTGCTATTGACTGCACCACTGGGCCAATCATTGTAAATTCATTTTCTGAATGTGCTTATTCAAACAGAGGAAGACAGAGTCAGAGTTTGTCCTGGCAGATTCAGGCATTGGTTCTAACGCAGGATAAGATGCCAATCCTCAATCACTTACCCCAGGTCAAACTGAATGTCCCCTATCATGCACAGCAAAATCATCCATTTTAAATGAACACTTTAAGCTTTTATATATAAATCCACTCTTTCAAAGGTTAGTTTTACACTGCAAAAGTTGGCTTAACACTGGCTATGTTGCTATGTAATGCATGTGTACAGAAAAATGTGTTCAGGTGCAAACCCTGAACAGACGGTGATCTAACCGAGAATGGCACTGTGGAGCTGTGCAGTAGCAGTTCAAAGCACCATGCCGCTGGGCCAACTGTTGTGAAGATTGTCTACACCAAACAAAGATTCAGTTAGTTAAGAGAGAGGCTTGATAATCTGTTGTGGCAAGATCCTGACACTGGCATTAATAAGGCCACATCAAGTTGAGTAATTACTGCGCCTGTAAAACATATAACGCCAGACTGCAATGAAACAGAAGAAACACAACTGGACTGATTGAAAAGGACATCCAAGAGGCCATTCTGTTCGATTCAGACATTGCATTTTTCAAACACCTGTACAGGCTCTGCTTGCTTGCTGTCAGGTTCACTGCTGAAAGTCTATGACCTTGTTGAGATTTGTAACAATTACTGCATATAAAGCACCTTCATACACTTAAATCAGACATGGGAAACTGAAACAAACCACAAAGCATATTATGATACACTTCAGCGGGTGCTCACTGTGTTTTGGGATTTTCTTTCAGCAGATTCTGTTCTGTTAATGTTTATAATTTAGTTGCTTATGTTGTTCCTTCATTTGTAACATTTTTTTCCATTACATTATTCCATAAGGGTTATGTCAGGCCAATCTGTTGGGATAAGGCAGGAGCCAAGTGTGGATGTGGCACCAGTTCATCACAGGGCACACTCACTGTCACGTCCCAATTTGAAGTCACCAATTTTCCTAGCATACACATCTTTCGGATGTTAAAGGAATATTGAGGCAACTGGACAAGACACACACAAACATGGGGTGAGGAGGCAAATTCCACAGTATCCAGACCAAGCAGTATAGCAGCACTAGAATGATTTCTGATGCACAGTAAAATGATTAGGCTGATTAAGATGTGTACATGTATAAAAGAAGAGGAATAGAAAGTGACTTGCGGATCACACAGGAAAAAATGTTTCTGAGAAGTGTAGTAAAGGTCACTTTATGAGCAGTGAATCAGCATCGAGTTACGGAAATGGTGAGTATGGCCTGAAAAATATATATACAGTATATATGTTCTTCTACCCAGCTACCCTGAAACTTGCCTTTTGTATCTGCCCCCAGTGTGCTTGTTTGAGTGATTCATTATTTGTTTGCCTCTTAAAAAGGTAGCAATCAGATAAGCTTACAGTAGAACCTGCTGGCCTTGTTGGAGTATGTCTTGAATGTTAGTTCTGGTGTTTGATTGCTAGAATTGTGTCTTGGGGTCAACGGTAGGCCATAAGCCCCTGGTGAGGTATCTGTAACCTGGCAGGGGCAGTGACAGGCCTTTGGCCACTGTTGTGTTTGTGACAGGAGTGATGAGTGCATGTCATATACAGTAGGTAAGTGTTATGGGGTGTACATGTAGACATTTCCAGTATAAACTTGTCACCAATATAAAAAAAACCTTAAAAGATAAAGTACCTTTTGTGAACACTTTCACATGACAAATCATCTTGAAATTCCTAAAATAATGGGTGTCTGAGTTTCTAAATTATGGGTTTCGTTAATCATTATATTTACTCTTTCTGTTTGTGATGTGTCCACTGTATTGTGTTGTAGTTAATTGCTTGATACAGTACTGAGTATAAAAGGCACTATATAACAAACAGTATGAAACCGATATACCTTGCTTCATTTTACCATAGCCCATTTTAAACTTGACAGTGGAACAAAAATCAAACAGAACAAAGCCAAAGGCTACATTTTGACAGTTAAGGAAAGTTTTAACAAAATAGGTAAAGTTCAACAATTATTAAGACCGGAGTCACCAGGCACTATTAGATAATGACTCATTTAAAAGAACCATCACAAATCATTTTTCATACTGTTAAAGCCCCAGGGGACATTATTAATTCTGCAGTGTGGCCAAGAGAAGTGTAACTGAATGGGCTTAATGTTTCCTCACCTAAGTATCATCATCATTATTTTTATTCCACTTTTCCTTGTAAAGATCATGGTGGATTCATGCTAAGCTGGCCTGACTAGGTTACCCTATCCTTGTCAACCTCCTTCTCAGGAATTCCAAGAGTGTCTCATTCCAGTTAAGAGATAGCATTCCTTCTATTTATCATGCGTCTTCCCCTCAGCCTTCTTCCAGTGCCTGATACACAACCATCTCATACCAACTAGAGGTCAACAACCTGTCAACTGACTCCTGTCAATCTGGAGAATCAGCAGTTGTCCTCTACCTAAGAGTGATTGAACCCAGCAGCATTGCATATGAACCTCCACTTTCATACATAATCTTAGAGACTGTTTTGAACCCATAATGTACATTTTATGTTAGCTAAGTATGCCAGTTGACAACTTCAGTAAACTGGGATTTTGAAGCACCTTTGGAATGCACCATCAAAGATATTTCTTGTAATATTACTTATACTAAAGATATTACTGAAATGGAAATTTACAATCAGAGTCCATTTGTGACCACTGCATGCGAAAATAGCCCTAGTCTCTGTCACTTAATTAAAAGATGACTGGCGGCAAAGCTCTCCATCTGGAGACGAAGCCTTGCAATAATTAAGCACCAAAAGGCCATTGCCGTGTTCATAAAATTCCTCTTTAGTGCTCCCACCCCCCAAAACACAGAGATGCACATGAAATTACCCCAGGCATTATGAATGTCACTCCTGAGGTAGCATATACTGTATAAGTGCAGTCAGGATGTCCTCCAGAGCATTTTAAGAAAACATGTTTAGTTGCATATTGAAAATGTCCCCGTTTGAGTTATTAATTTTATCTGTATTTTAAGATTGGCCAAATTCTCAAGTAATTATTTTGTACTGCTCTGCTGTAGCTTATCATATCTGACCTCCTTGAAACAAACCTACACCTGAAACTTGGATGTTTTTTGTTAATTTACGCTTTCCACTGTTGTCTTTGAATAATATTCTAGTAGTTGTACTGTCATGTGGACAGAATGAAGAGAAAGCCTTACTTGCAATGTTATTCTAAATCACTGTCACATTAGAACATCTCACAGTTAAGTGAAGCAATGCCACAATAGATAGATAGATAGATAGATAGATAGATAGATAGATAGATAGATAGATAGATAGATAGATAGATAGATAGATAGATAGATAGATAGATAGATACTTTATTAATCCCATGGGGAAATTCACAAATGCTTAGGGTCAACTGACTCCCTAATCTCTTTCTATAACATGCATATTAATGCCCACATTTGCTCAGATCAGGCCAGTTTAGGGTAGACATGTCATTGAGATTAAAACTAAAGCAAACGGGGAAAGACGCACACAAACACCAGCAGAACTGCGCAAAGGCTGGGGCAAATCTGGGATAGGAAGTCCTTGAGTTGTAAGGCGGCAATGCTGACCACTGAGAGATAAAGAATCATTACTCCTGTAAGAGAAGGCTTAGTCTAGTGAGCGACAATCTAAGAAGACACTAAAGGCAACTATAAACAAAGCTGTAATTGTGTTCCTAAAAATGACTTATGCACACTTTGGAATCACATTAGATTTTTTGTCCTGCACCTCCAGACTCACTGGTATGAGAAAACCCCACATACTGTTTGACTCGTCTTGCTGTCTAGGTATGCAAGATATCAAGCTTTTGGGTATCCCTTCCCTATTTTTTGGCCCTCTAGACATGTTAAACCACATTTGTAGGCCATTTTTGAATCATATTTTGTGCAAGAAATTAACCTTTATGATAAAGAGTAAACCAATAGATGTCTTCAGCAAAAATGATCAGAAGTTGTGAAGGTGTGCATGGCACATCAACTGACTGTAGAGATTCACCCCAATGGGATACGTGGGGTCAAAGTTACTCCTTCTTGCAAAATTTTAAAAAATGGGAATCAAGCAATAATTACACGGCTCACTGAGTGTCACATGTCTACACAAATCCAATGGCTTATGAAGGCTGTGCTCAAAGTAAAAGGCGGTAATTTTGAACTGTAAGGATCAGAAGTACTTTCATTAACCTGGTCCGACAGTCTTCTGTTTATAATGAACAATCTACAGTTGAAAAGGCTCCTAAAAAATTCCCTATTAGACATATAAATGCATGTCGCATGTCCAGAAAGCACATTGAAAGTTTTTAAAATAAACATACCCTGATGCAAGAGAAAAACCTTTCAGTAGCATCAGATTATACACTGTGTGCACAATTATTAGGCAAGTGAGTATTTTGACCATATCATCATTTTTAATTCGTATATTCCAACTCCAAGCTGTATTAACTTGAATGCTTATTGGATTTAAGCACGTCAGGTGATGTGTATTTGTGTAATGAGGGAGGGTGTGGCCTAAGGAGATCAACACCCTATATCAAGGTGTGCAGAATTATTAGGCAGCTAGTTTTCCTCGGGCAAAATGGGCCAAAAAAGAGATTTAACTGACTCTGAAAAGTCAAAAATTGTAAAAAGTCTTTCAGAGGGATGCAGCACTTTTGGAATTGCTAAGATATTGGTGTGTGATCACAGAACCATCAAACATTTTGTTGCAAATAGTCAACAGGGTCGCAAGAAACGTGTTGAGAACAAAAGATGCAAATTAGCTGCCAAAGATTTGAGAAGAATCAAACGTGAAGCTACCAGGAACCCATTATCCTCCAGTACTTTCATAT
The DNA here is from genome assembly GCF_016835505.1 of Polypterus senegalus. Classification (NCBI taxonomy): domain Eukaryota; kingdom Metazoa; phylum Chordata; class Cladistia; order Polypteriformes; family Polypteridae; genus Polypterus; species Polypterus senegalus. The sequence continues at coordinate 81,620,946 of NC_053158.1, forward strand.
TCCAGAGCTGCAACCTACCTGGAGTGCCCAGAAGTACAAGGTGTTCAGTGCTCAAAGACATGGCCAAGGTAAGGAGGGCTGAAACCCAACCACCACTGAACAAGAAACATAAGTTGAAACGTCAAAACTGGGCCAAGAAATATCTGAAGACAGATTTTTTTCAAAGGTTTTATGGACCGATGAGATGAGAGTGACTCTTGATGGACCAGATGGATGGACCTGTGGATCAGTAATGGCACAGAGCTCCACTCCAACGTGGAGGTGGGGTACTGGTATGAGCTGGTATTTTTAAAGATGAGCTAGTTGGACCTTTTGCATTGAAGATGAACTCAAAATCAACTCCCAAACCTACTGCCAGTTTTTCGAAGACACTTTCTTCAAACAGTGATACAGGAAAAAGACCATGATTTTTATGCAGGCCAATGCTCCATCACTTGCATCAAAGTTCTCCACTGCGTGGCCAGCCAGTAAAGGCCTTAAAGATGAAGGAATAATGACATGGCCCCCTTCCTCATCTGACCTAAACCCTATCGAGAACTTGTGGGCACTTCTTAAACGCTAGATTTACGGGGGAGAAAAACAATACACCTCTCTGAAGAGTGTCTGGGAGGCTGTAGTCACTGCTCCACAAAAAGCTGATCGTCAACAGATCAAGAAACTGACAGACTCCATGAATGGAAAGGCTTATGACTGTTATTGGAAAGAAGGGTGGCTATATTGGTCATTGATTGATTGATTTATTTTTTTTGAAATGTCAGAGATGTTTATTTGTAAATTTTGAGGTGTTTGTTTATTATTCTCACTATAACAGATGAAAATAAACAAGTGAGATGGGAAAATTTTCATTTTTCCTTTAGTTGCATAATAAATCTGCACACTAATAGTTGCCTAATAATTGTGCGCACATATGTATTCCCCTGATGATGTTCACACTCACATTTCCGTTGTGAAACATTCAGGTTTCAGGTTTATTAACATTTTGGATTGACTGATAGCACTGTGTTTGTTCCATATTAAAATTAATCCTCAAAAATACAACTTGCCTAATAATTGTGCACACAGTGTATGTTTGACGGCATGAATGGATGAATGGCAGACATGAACGATACGTTGTTACAGGTGCTGTAATTGCTCTCCCTTGTTCAGCGTTACGACAATAGTGTAGGAGTTGATGTAATCTTTAAAGAATTGGTAGCTATATTTATGAAAATATGAACTGCAAAATATGCATTTGAAGTAAATGTGTCACACCCCATCAAAAGGACTGCTGTTAAGAGAGCTGATAATGAAAAGTCACAGGAGATGCAGATTTCAGTACTCAAAACACCCAAATCAACAAATCTGCCTAACAGCACCAGTAAAGCACTGACCAGGCTTGCACAACATCCACCTTCTGATTGCATGTCTAAGTGAATAACTAAAGAAATTTAACATTACTGTCTAATTGGAAATGCAAACATACCATGACCAAATAGCTATTGCATTTTCACACATTTTGTGTCCACAGACCACAAAGCTCATCTGAACTCTATTTGCTGTTGCCATATAGCGATGCAATAGTCAAAATGATAGAAAGATATCGAAGGAGACAGAGGCACTTCTCAAATGTGTGGAGCCCAGTAGGTGTGGTGGTCTATGTGTGTGTGTGTCTGTCTGTCTCCACTGTCACATATCTAGTTTATTAAGGGTAGAACTAAAATGGGCACATGCTTTACAAATTGGGTTCAAATTAACGTGATTATTCATCCATCCTCTTCCGCTTATCCGAGGTTGGGTCACAGGGGCAGCAGCTTGAGCAGAGAGGCCCAGACTTCCCTCTCCCCGGCCACTTCTTCTAGCTCTTCCGGGAGAATTCCAAGGCGTTACCAGGCCAGCCGGAAGACAAAGTCCCTCTAGCGTGACCTGGGTCTTCCCCAGGGCCTCCTCCCAGTTGGATGTGCCCGGAACACCTCACCAGGGAGGCATCCTGACCAGATGCTCGAGCCACCTCATTTGACTCCTCTCGATGCGGAGGAGCAGTGGCTCTACTCTGAGCCCCTCCCGGATGACTGAGCTTCTCATCCTGTCTTTAAGGGTAAGCCCAGACACCCTGTGGAGGAAACTCATTTCAGCCGCTTGTATTCGCGATCTCGTTCTTTCAGTCACTACCCATAGCACATGACCATAGCTGTGGGCATACTTTTTGCCCCCCAACTTGGAGTGTGTACATTGGTGGACAAGAGGGTAGCCTCCCTCCACCTTCGGGTGGGGGGACGGGTCCTGACTGTTGTTTGTGCGTATGCGCCGAACAGCAGTTTGGAGTACCCACCCTTTTTGGGGTCCCTGGAGGGGGTGGTAGAAGGTATTTTTTACAAAAACTATTTGAAATGTTGACTCAATGGACCACAAAACACAATTCTACTGTGCTACTTTCCACCTTAGATTAGATTGAGGCAGAGAAGTCAGTGACACCTTTGGGCTTTGTTGATGTTTGGCCTCTGCTTTGCACAGTATTGACTTAACCTGCATTTGTGGATGTAGCAGTGAACATGTTGACTAACAAAGCATTACCGAAGTATTCCTGAGTCCATGTCATGATATCCATTACAGAGACATGGCGGCAGGGCTGTGGAGTCGGAGTCGGAGTCGAGGAGTCGGAGTCGGAGACAATTTTGGGTACCTGGAGTCGGAGTCGGCAAAAAGTTAACCGACTCTGACTCCGACTCCTACTAAATTTAAATGGGAATTAAAAAAGTAAGTTGAAATGTCCCAATTCACAAACAGTCATAATGAACTACTTCTCTGCTGTAAGAATAAAGCCCAATGCATGCAGTGCATAATGTTACCACAAAACGAACATGTCAAGTAACCATGACGCATGCTTTTCATTGACTGTATGCGTCACTATATGGGATGTAATGCACAGGTAAGGTGCGGCACCACTTTCCATTGTGTCGTGTTCCACTGTTACAGGGAACTGTGAACCTAGCCTAAAGCCCCCCATACATTTACAGATGCACTGCCGATTTTTCGGCCGTTCAACGAGTCATCACGCGTCAAACGCCTGAAAAATCATCTGGTGTGTTCTCAGCTCCATCGGCTCCCCTTCGCTATGCGCTAGTGAAGGGGGCCGAAGGAGCCGAGAACACAGATCTCCCTACCTGTCTCCAGCAGAGGCTCGTTCTGCTGATCAGCTGGCCGGTGAGTGACACTGGCCAGTAGTTCTGTGGTGAAATGACATGTATGTTGCCTTCCTTTCCTTCAATGGATGTAGAAAATACATTAGCATAGTATATACATACAGAGGAGTCAGAGTCGGGGAGTCGGAGTTGGAAGATTTAGAAACTGAGGAGTCGGAATCGGAGTCGGAGCATTTATCTACCGACTCCACAGCCCTGCATGGCGGTTTTTAAGACAGTGACATCTGAGGAATCGGAGATCACGCACATGGTTTTGCAGACTTAACCTCTTAAGCACCAATGTTTGACTAGATTCCTTGAATTTTGTAATAATATTATGCACTGTAGAAGGTGAGATGCCAAAAATCCTACTGATATGTTTTTGGGGAAAGTTGCTCACAAAGAGCTGGATTACTCACCAACACATCAATTAGAAAAATCGTGAGCCTTGATCCATCCTACCTCTTGTAGGCATAGGTCTTTTTCCTTACATACTCTTAACTTGAATTCCTCATCACCTTGTTATTTCAACTTGTCACATTGCCATTAGTTCTAAACTAACCCTGTCACAACTTTGTTGAAATGTGTTGCAGGCATCAATTTCAGAGTAAACGTAACTCTTTATAAAGTAATACAGTTCATTAGGTAAAACATGAAATATCCTGTCTTTATGCTGTTTTTGTTTGAATACAAATCAAACAGATCACTCCTTTTTTGTTTTTATTAGCACAGAATTGGAGTTGTACTATCTTTGCAGGCCTTTTGTAGAATACACAGAATATTAGCATCTGACTGCCAAACTAATTTATCCTCGATGATCTTGCCAAGATATTTGTACTCCAGAACAATGTCTGTGGCATTACGGTCATTGAGGATATACTTAGTTTCCATCTAAAATCAATAACCATTTCCTTCGTCTTCCTTATATCCATGTCTGCTCATCTCATTTGTCATTGTTAAAGAGGTACCTAAACTGAAAGAGAGCTGTTAACAACTCCAAACGAATTGCTGAATGCTGAGTGTTTTCAACAAAGGCTCACACTTAATGAAAAATTACAGCGTGGGCCACCTTTACATTTTAAAAGGGATGCCAAAAAATTGTAAATTTACCCATAATAAAGACAGTACAAATAAAGAAATATTGGGAATATTAAGAGAGAATACAGACAGCAAAGAATTGCACTGGGCATTGCTAATAATCTTGTGCCTGTACCACAATAAAGGAGAAGGCCAACTTTACATTATTCTCTAAAGGATTATCACTTAAACTGGACATTGCAATAATGAAAATGGACACAACTCTTTAAGCAGGATGGCAAACAAAGTCAGAGAGGGTGACCTGTTGAATTTTAAGGAAGCGATCACAATAAAAGGAGAAGAGATGCTTGAGGAGAGGAGTAAATCAGGTTAGGTTAGGTTACATCTATTTTGGCCTCATTTGCCTCAATTGTAGAAAAATATTACTGTCAAAAATCTAAGACAGGTGGAAACCCTGAGTTACACGAAGAAACCTACTAGACTACAAGATGAACCACTTTCCTGCAAGACCTGGAAAAGGCTTGCATCTTGGTAACTGCCTGACATCAAGTGATCTGATGAGAAGAAAGATTACGACTTGTTTGGGGAAGCACTTTCAATGACCAATCTGTGGATATCAACTTCTCCTCAGTGATTTCTACAATTCAAACTCTACAGTTATAATATTATTCTGGGATTGCACTGAATTATCTTAATTGTACAGTATATATACATATTTTCAAGAATATGCAGCATTTATGTGTATGACCATATGTGCTTTCAGTGTTCTGCCAGTTAGTAGATGATTTACTAGTAGGTTTTAATGGCGGTCTTTCTTATCCTGTTTTAAAAAAATCATTTAGTAGTTTAGTTGCCACCCAGGGGAATGTAACACCTAATCATGGCATTTTGACTCAGTAATGTAGAAGTTCCTGAATTGCAGCAGATGCACTTAAATATCCAACACCACAAAACTGCCATACATATTGGTACTTGAAGATTCAGTTTTGGTCGTTTTAGTGCAAATTTTATTTTTACTGTTATGAATGTGATGTTAATGTGGTGCCATTTTGAGATGGGTTTTCATTGCAGGCAGCACCATTCTGTGTATATTTTGTTTATATTAATAATGTCCATTACCTTCCATGGCTGGCGTCATGACGTATCACACCATCATGTGATCACTGTTTAAGATGACACCATCCTAGCTTTGGGATTGTTCTGTCACAATGCAGTAATGTTGGCAGGCTACACAGGAAAGTAAAAGGGACCAGACGATGGATTTGAAAACCAAAAGATCAGTAGAACGAGTGCCACAACCAAATCATGAAACAAACTATTCTTGTCAACGAAAAAGTCTGTCTAGAAGTCCGTATTCCAAGAGATTCTTTATTAAACACACACACAAGTCTTCCTGCATATATCCACAGTTTTGGATGTTGCACAACCCACAGTATCGGCTTTTGGACCATGACGTCAAGCAGCATGACTTCTGTCCTCAGCAATGAAGCATTGAAACTTGACAATAAAGTTGCTAAATTGTTCTTCTCAAGTAAAAAAAAAAATGGAGGTGCAGTAACAGCAAAAAATAACATTAATAAAAATTAACATTACTACACCAAAAAACCTATATCTGATGTTTAGAAAAAATAAACAACAGTCAGTCATTTTCTAAACCACTTTGCCCTGAATAGGGTCACGGGGGCCTGCTAGATCCTATCTCAGCCAGCATAGGGTGCAAGGCAGAAACAAAGCCTGGATGGGGCACCAGTCCATTGCAGGGTGAACACACACACATAACCCCAACCACACACTAGGGTCAATTTAGGTTGGCCAATCCACCTAACCTGCATGTCTTTGGACTGTGGGAAGGAAACGGAGCACCAGGAGGAAGCCCATGCAGACACGGGAAGAACATGCAAACTCCATGCTGGGAGAACCCAGGATGTGAACCCAGGTCTCCTTACTGCAAGGCAGCAGTGCTGCTTAAATGTATAAAGGTGAAAATAAATGTACAGATTTATCATACATCTTAACAGAGGCATTGTAAATGATTTTATGTATTTTTTTTGCACTTTTCTGTGGAATTGTTTTGGGGATCCTTGGTGGCTATTTCAGTGTTACAGTGTTACAAGTTCAAGGAATATGAATTGTCCTGTCTTGACTAAGAACCAGCATAGGGTGCAAGGCAGGAACAAACCCTGGATGGGTCGTAAGTCCATCGCAGGGTGAACAAAAGGCGCTATACTAGCACCCAACCCGACACAGACAGACACACTTATAAAAACAAACAAATGTTTTATTTCCTTTTTCTTTGCCTGTGGGTAATGCCTTCCCCGTTTCCCACAGGCACAACACAGTCCCACAAACACAGCACAAAACCTTCTCTCTCTCTTTTTCTCCACCAGTCCTTTCCAGCAAGCTTTGTCTCCCTCCTCCCGACTCTGGCTCCCGGAGTGGTGGCTGCTGGCTCCTTTCATAGCCCACCCGGAAGTGTTCCAGGTGTTTGATGACCCATTTCCGGCAGCACTTCTGGGTGTAGCGGAAGAACCGCCTACATGGGCTCAGGAACCACTGCAGCGCCCCCTGGTGGCACCCCCAGATCCCAACAGGGTCGTAGAGAACTCCATCTCCCATGGAGCCCTGCGGGAATCTGAGGCACCACTGCCCACCCAGGCATCCCAGCCGTCCGTCACAACACACTCACACACACCCAACCACACACAAATTTATTTAATGTCATATCATAGTGCTGTTTTAATTATTGACAGGGATTGACATCTTGGTAGTTTTTGCATTGACCATTGTTGAGGCAACCTCCCAGAATTCCCCAAGTGTGTGCTCATGTGACATCATAGGCATGATTGTATGAAGGGTTATATCATGCACCATTTTGATATCCATGTTTGAATAAAACTAAAGACTTAATGTGTGCTTCTTGGTATTTTCATTCTTACTGTGCTGACCTATTTTCTGGCTTATGATTTGGATTCTTGTCTCATATTTCTGGCTTGGCAAAAGATTGGTTTGTCTCATTGGTTCTGACCCTGGCACAGACTCTGATTTGTTCTCATTTCTCCTTCTGATCTAAATATCATTCTGTTTTGGCAGAACAAGGGGTAAAATAAAAAACAAACTTGGCGTGTCTTCTCCTTTGGTTAGAATTTTTGAATTTCTACTTTGTTTATTTCTTTCATCCATCCATTTACTAACCTGCTGAATCTGAATACAGGGTCACGGGGGTCTGCTGGAGCCAATCCCAGCCAACACAGGAACCAATCCTGGGCAGGATGCCAACCCACCGCAGGACACACACAAACCAGGGCCAATTTAGAATCGCCAATCCACCTAACCTGCATGTCTTTGGAAGGAAACCGGAGCGCCCGGAGGAAACCCACGCAGACACGGGGAGAACATGCAAACTCCACGCAGGGAGGACCCGGGAAGCGAACCCGGGTCTCCTAACTGCGAGGCAGCAGCGCTACCACTGCGCCACCGCGCCGCCCTGTTCATTTCTTTGTTATTTTTATTTTTTGAAAGCTGATGTTTTGGACTTTATTTTGATTTTTGATGAATGGTTTTCTCTTGCAGTAATACTGACCTTCTCCAATCCTTGTTGACCTTGTCTCCCTTAACTTATATTCCCATATTTTTTTTTTCTCCTTGATCACTTTGTGAACACCTTACTTGCTTGCAAGGTTAATCTTAACACACATAACTGATTGTGGTCTTCCTCCAGTACAGAGGGTCTCCCCTACCCTAGCAGAAAGATTATGATACCAAGAGACCAATAGAGACGCTTATCAACTGGGAGCAGAAGATCTAAGTAGTTCGAGAATAAAGGGAGAGAGAAGTCATTTGAGTTAGTCATTTACAGTACATGGACAGCTAATTACATTAACTTAATTTACCCAACATTGGGTTTATTTAACACTTTAATAAAACTTTGTATTTGATGAAGGGGGTGACGACTTAATCTTTATGTCATGAAAAATTCATAAAGGTGTAAATTGACAGCAGAAGAGAATACCACCATACAGTAATGTTAGGATTCAGTCTGGTTTCAAAGCGCAGCACAACTGTGAAACTGCTCTGCTACAGGTAACCAATGATTTGCTTATGGCAGCAGACTCTGGACAAACCAGCATATTAATTCTGTTAGAACTCAGTGCAGCATTTGACACTCGGGTCAGACATGACATTCTACTGTCCAGAATGGAGAACATGCTGGGTTTCTCTGGCACTGCCCTCCAGTGGTTCAAGTCCTATCTGACTGATAGGCAAGAGTTTGTTAGTCTTGGCAACAGTAGATCCAGCTCGGCGCCAGACACACAAGGAGTTCCTCAGGGCTCTGTCCTCGGCCTTCTGCTCTTCTGTATTTATATTCTTCCCCTTGGCCATATTATTCATAGCTATGGACTGGGCTATCATTTTTATGCAGATGATACTCAACTCTACTTCAATGTTAAAAGTGGAACTTCATCAGAGCTTTCTCAGCTCACAACCTGCCTTAGTGAAATTAAAACCCGGATGGAGCAGAACTCTATTACAACAAACCTGAACTCCTCCAAATTGGGACTAAAATGCAACTTAATAACATGAGCTCCTTCCCAGTCAATCTTGGCAGTGATCTCATCAGACCTGCCTCTACTGCAAAGAATCTTGGTGTCATTTTTGATTCCTCCCTTTCTTACTCGGCCCACATAAATCACATTAAGAAACTTTCTTACTTCCACCACCGTAACATATCCCGTGTTCGCTCCTTCCTCTCCTTTTCTAATGCTGAGAAACTTGTCCCTGCTTTTATCACATCCCGCATCGATTAATGTAACTCGCTGCTGGCAGGTGCCCCATCTAATCTTATATCACAGTTCCAGTTGATTCAAAACTCAGCTGCAAGAGTCCTCACTCAAACCAGCAGCAGCGAACACATCACACCCCTCCTGCTCCGTCTTCACTGGCTCCCTGTGTCTTACAGAGTTGAATATAAAATCCTTCTAATAACCTACAAAGCCTTAAATAACCTCGCGCCAAACTACATCAGTGACCTTCTCCATCACTATGTGCCTGTCTGCGAACTAAGGTCCTCTGATTCTGGCAATCTTGTTGTGCCCCACACTAATCTACACTCCATGGGTGACAGGGCCTTCAGCTGTATAGCGCCCAGACTCTGGAATCACCTACTGAAATTAACCAGGTCAGCTGACTCCATGAATTCTTTTAAAAAACAACTCAAAACTCATCTGTTCAGGAAGGCTTTCAGCTCTACTTGACTTTATTAACCTTCTCTCAGTTTAGCTCTCTGTCAAGATGCTCATGTAACCTGTGTGTGTGTGTGTGTGTGCTAGACCATCAGCTATGTTGTCTATTAGGCTTTCTCTGAATTTACTGTCTTAATCGTCTTTGTTTATTTATTTGGTTTGTACAATGCTGTATACTGTATACCCTGCCATTCTTTCTTATATTCTGTAAGTGCCTTAAGCATAGAAAAGGCCCTATATAAATAAAATGTATTATATTTATTATTAGGATGCAGGGAGTATTAAAGGTGATACTGTAGTTAAATAGGCCAAAAATCACCCCATTCTGCCGAGTATTTCAAGCAGTTGCCAAGAAAATAACACAGTGATGGACAGTCAGTCTCATCGAGTGGCATGTGTCTTCACTCTTCTTCAGTTATCATTTTTCTACATCTGTTTTTCATAACAACCCATCTTTTTTAATTCATCAACCAAGTAACCATCTGTGGATACATTTTATTTGCTAAATTGAGAACTTGCTGGGCTGCTTTCTGGGACGGCTGAAAATGAATGACATAAAGCAGAAAGCACACAGTACATCATGTGAAAACATGGAACGTCAGTGCCATCAAGAACAAGGTGACAGCTTATTTGTTTAAAATTTAGACATATCTGACAAAACTTTACAGCATGGAACGCAGACAAATTCGCCTGTGCAGCAAATGCAGAAAGATGGATATCCTACTTTCAAAGTGATGCCTGGAATGGAAATGAAAAGCAAAACAAACATAAGCAAATAAATACGGAAAGGCGGGATCTGTCATTTGTATCAAGTGGCTTTTTTTAAGGGGTCTCTATACCCCACACTGGCAAATAAAACAAGCTCTTAGTCTGAGGGCCGATGCTCTCCAACTAACTCAAATGTCAGTGTGCGTGAATGCGTGTGTACTGTGAGTGTGTCACAAGTTCAAAGGTACATTAGTGAGCATTAAGTTAGGCTACTTTAATCTTTCAAACCTTGGCACTAAAATGAAATCATCTAATCGTTTTTAGCTTAGTCTGAAATTAAAACTTTAGAATGTGTCCTTTATTTGTTGCATGTTACCCACATTTGTAATTACTTTTATTATGGCACTTTTTTGCTTCATGATTTTATCTTGCAGGCTTTCATTTTGTTGTTCCCCATTCCTTTGTCTCTGCTTGTCACAGTTCACATTGTGATAACCCAGTGACACATTAGTGCCATACAACTAATGCATGCTTGCTGTGTAGGCCACTATAGAGGAAATAAACCTGAGCACAATTCCAACATCCACCGATCCCCCCATGAATCCATTCATGTCGGTTGGAGCCTATATGGACAACACTGGACAAAACTGGACCCCACCTTGGATAGGACCACAGTTTATCTCACACGAACAACATAAAATGCATTTGTCATGACAAATTCGAAAAATCTCAGGCAAACCTGCTCACACAAATGTGTCTAGTTAAACTAGTCTGTCTGCTCTTTTATAAATTTGACAAGAACACATAAGAAAATGTAAAAGACCACCTCAGCGGGCGGAAAGCAGTCAACCCGCACACCGCATGCAATGAAATGATTATTATTTTAAGCCAGCATTCACCAAGAAAAAGAAAAAATCACAACACTCAGATAAGAAGTAATGACTCGTAATGAAGAAGCCACTGTCCAATTAACTCTGCAAGCAAGTCACTAATTTAACAGTGAATGCTTTCTGCCTCAGGACAAAATAAACCAAAAACATGCTTTCAGCTTAGTGAACCTACTGAGGCACTTCACAATGAAGCACAAAAGAAGGAGACTACCAACTGGCAACAGGCAGACTCTGGCATTATGTTATGATGTTAACTCACCCTTCATGTCAGATTTTTGCCTCACCTGTGTCTAAACCCCACCTCAGATTAATCACTTCACATAAGCCACTCAGTGTGGCTGTGGAAAATTTTATTGGAAAATTCTCCTGAGGCTAATTAAAAATTGGCTAGCATGACCGGTGATCCAGTCTCCTCTACATATTTGTGTTTTTGATTTATGACCAGGCCTAAATTTATCTAGCCTTCTTGTCTGTTCTTAATTTCAAACGAACAGTGAAAGAAATATTGGGACAAAATATATATATTTATGAATGAGAGGAATACGAGGTGAGACACAAAAATAACCGGAATGGTAAAAAAAAAATATTCATTGATAAATTACAACATTCTAAACATTCCATATGTATCTTCCATGGATTGAAACAGTGCTGGAAGACTTCTTGCTTGAGGTGCTTCAACAGGCTTGCCGTTTTTGTTTTCACTTCATCCATTAAAGAAAAATGTGTTCCCTTCGTGTCACTTTTGATTTTTGGGAACAAGTAAAAATCACAGGGAGCTAAGTTGGGCGAATAGGGAAGATGATCGAGGACAGGAATGTTCCTGGCATTTAAAAACTGCTTTACGGAAAAAGAGAAAATCTGCAAGAAATTTGATGTTGATTCACTGTTCGATTTTTTCACCTGACTTTGTCGCACCAACTTGTGTAGTGATTGCTGTGCAAATACTGACTGGGCTATTCACAGGATATATCTAGCCAGTCAGCAGTTTGAGAGGGAATATAGTTCTGTGATTCACGTCTGGCCGACCTCCAGATGGTTTTCCAGGAAAGCCCCAAGCCCAGTCTGGTTATTTTTGTGTCTAACCTCATATTAATGACATGTATTTGATATGAAAAAAAACTGCACAGACGTCAGTAAGCTTACTAAACATTTCAGGTGTAAAACGTCAATGTATGTTTTGTTATAAATATTGTATTTATACTGGGTTGTAATTATACTGTATATATACCTGTATATATACAAAGTATCTTCTGTCTATCTATATATATGAAATTCTTTTCACGTTTGAAACGGAAGTTACGTATGACCAAAGAACATATAATGCACTCGCGCACTCGTGTTTGAAACTGAAATCACGTATGACCACAGGAGTCAGGTTACACAGACAAAGTGAGACAGAAGCAGATGAAGAGAGAAGGCTTGCAGGCTCACTGATCAACATATACGACAATCACAATTGACGGCCTTACAAACACCCGAACAACGTGCTTACGTATGACCACAGGAGTCAAGTTACACCGGCAAAGTTTTTTGAAACGGAAATTAAGTATGACCACAACAGTCAGGTTACACAGAGAAAGTGAGACAGAAGCAGATCGAGAGAGAAGGCTCGCTGATCGTTACTGCCTACATCCAAAAGTTACAATAGGAGAAATGGACATCATGTGTGAGTACTGCCAAGCACAGTGTTAAATTTGAATCACGTGGGATATGTTGTTCAGATGGCAAAATGAAATTAACACCTTTAAGCCATCCACCTGAACTGTTGTTGTCTCTTATTTCTGGCGCAAATCCACATTCAACTCATTTTCTACAGAACATTACGAAATACAGTTCGTGTTTTGAGATGACATTGTTTGGCACCACGGCTGCAACCGAGGATTCTGGCTTTATGCCGACACTTAAAATGCGGGGGCAATTAATGCTGTTGCCTCATGAGAGCCACAAATTTTTGCCTTCCACTCAATGAGCAAAGCCACTGGGTAATCTGCTAGTATATATATATATATATATATATATATATATATATATATATATATATATATATATATATATATATATATATTTATACACACACAGGTACACACAGACACACATAAATGTATATGTGTTGTGAAAGACATTACGCTAAGACTGGCATCCCAGCAGGAACTGAACTGGGATCCTTACCAGGCAGAAATGCCAATATTGCCAAAGGACAGGGGAAGACCATTTTATTCAGGGCATTGTCTTCCCCAGCTCACTAGCTGGCAGTCCCCCAGGGTCTTGGTACCGCTACAGAGCTCCACACGGCATACTGGGAATTGTAGTTTTTTGGAGCAGGTTCTGTTTGTGCTGCCAGAGGGCGCTGAGTAGAGCCCTACTTTGTCAGGCTTCAGATGTACAAAGAAGTACTCCCAAGCAACAGTTTCAGGACATTGGAAGTTCTCTCGGGCTTTGCATAAAAGGAGTAGCTTTCTTCCGTACACGGAGACCGAGTTGGGAGCAGGAAGACAAAGCATGCTGGTTAAATTCTGTGTATTGAAGCCTTGTGTAAAACTTTGAAAAAGAATTAAAACCTTGAGAAACATACTAGAACTTGTGTCTGTGCCATTGTGTTGGGTGTTTGGGGTGCTGCAACACCCTCTGGTGGTCACAGTGTATATAAACTATACAGAACTTTGCTAGCTCACAGTTTGCCCACCAAAGTTTTCTTCCCTTGATGTGGAAGCACACTGTTTTAATTAAGAGCTGTGTCCTAAATGAACTCTCCTCCTCATAGCAGTTGATCGCAGTTGTCTTCATTAATGATCTTGACATTTTCAAGCAAGTCAGTCATGCTCATCATTCCTGTGTCATTTAGAAGCTGCATATGGACCTTCTATGTGATGCAATTATTATTTACTTCCAAAAAAGCAGAATGTGCACTTCCTTATGACTAAACCACTGCAAGCATCTCATGGGTTGTCATGGTTAATCTCAAGTTATAACCCTGTGCATGATGTTGAACATACTGTATCTTGAAATATAAGAAAAATATAAGCAAGGAATTGTCATTCTTTGCTACTTTTCTGAAAATGTGTGTTTCCTTTTTTTTTTTTTTTTCGCTCTTTGCCAATGCTGCTTTGTAGTAACATCTCATGGATTTGGCAGACAGCTGATCACCAGTAGTGTATATATTTATATATATTTATATATATAGTAAAAGACGAATCAAGACACAGCATAAAGGTTTGGGGTTTCCGGCCCCGTATACTGTAAAATTCTCCACACCAAATAAATCAAAAGGTCAAATACATGAAACAAAAAACTTTCACATATGCACGACACCAAAGATGGCGTCGGCGGACATTTTATGGAGGAGGACCCGGAAGTGGAGGAATGCTGGGAAGGAACCGTGGGGGAAGATGGGTTCGATGACGTCAGGAACAATGAACAGAGGAAGGGCGGAAGTAACGTGCTGCGGGAAGAAGGAGGCTTTTGGCGGCGGAGCGTCTTTTTTTTTGCAAGAAATAAAAGGAGAAAGGTTAGTACCCTCCCACTCCCTGCTGGCGAATGTCTTCCCAAGCGTATTAAGATCCGTCCGCGGTCCCCTACTCGTGCGTGTGTGACACCACCTCCCCTCAGCCCAAAACCGTCAGGTTGGGCGGACCTAACCAAGAGGTCGTGAATATGAGAGAGGGCATCGGCATTGGCCTGAAGGTTGCCACGACGATAAGTGACGGCGAACTTATACGGTTGCAAATCCAGAAACCACCTGGTCACTCGGGGATTCGACTTTGTGTAGGGACATCCACTGAAGCACAGCGTGATCAGTCACCAGAGTGAATTCACGACCCAACAGGTAGTAACGGAGATGTGTCACTGCCCACTTAATGGCCAAGGCCTCCCTCTCCACTGCCGCATACCTGGTCTCCCGGTCCAACAGTTTCCGGCTTAAGTACATCACAGGGTGCTCGACACCTTCGACGCTTTGGCTCAACACAGCGCCTAGGCCTGTGTCCGAAGCATCGGTCTGGAGAATAAGAGGAAGACCAAAATCAGGTGTCCTTAATACTGGTGCCGACGTTAGGGCCTTTTTTAGGTCACTGAATGCATGTTCCGCCTTGTCGTTCCAGAATCACGCATAAGGGAGTGCCCTTTTTTGTTAAATTGGTCAAGGGTGCTGCCCTTTCGGAGAAACGGGGTACGAACCAGCGGTAGTACCCCACTAACCCCAAGAAAGCCTGCCCCTGTCTCTTGGTATTCGGACGGGGCCATTCCAGGATGTCTTTAATTTTTGAACATTGTGGCCTCACCTGTCCTCGTCCCACCAGGTAGCCTAAATACTTGGCCTCTTTCAACCCAAAGAAGCACTTATGAGGGTTTATGCGGAGGCCGGCTTTAGCTAATTTAGCGAGGACAGCGGAGACCTGCAATAGATGCTCCTTCCAGGTGCCGGAATAGATGACTATGTCATCCAGGTAGGCGGCACTATAGGACTGGTGGGGCTTCAGCACTCTATCCACCAGACGTTGAAAGGTCGCCGGGGGCCCCATGCAGCCCAAATGAGAGGACCTTGTATTGCCAATGTCCGCTAGGGGTGCTGAAGGCGGTTTTCTCTTTGGCAGATGCCGTTAAGGGAATTTGCCAATACCCTTTTGTCATATCAAGGGTAGTCAAGTATCGAGTCGTACCCAGCCGCTCAAGAAGGTCATCTATATGGGGCATCGGGTAGGCGTTGAATTTGGAGACCTGGTTTAAACGTCTAAAGTCATTACAGAACCTCCAGGAGCCGTCCGGCTTAGAAACGATATCCATGTCCAACATCCATTGCACCTCCAGTTCCACTTCAGCGCGTTTTGCCTCTGGGAGTCTATAGGGACTCTCCCGGACGACTACTCCGGGGTCCGTGACTATGTTGTGCTCAATCAGCGAAGTCCGGCCCGCTGATTCGCTCACTACTTCGGGTACGGCCAGGATTGCGTGGGTTAACTCCTTCCGCTGTAGGGGTGTCAGCTCGTCACCGAGGTTAAGGGCGGACGTGCATGTGAATAGGAAGAGGGATCTACGAGTGTCGGGAGACTCCTCCCTGTCTTTCCAAGGTTTTAATAAATTTACGTGGTAGATCCTCTCACTCGGCCGACGATTGGGCTGTTTAACCAAATAGTCGACGAGTCCCTTTCTTTCCTTAACCTCTTAGGGCCCTTGCCAGTGAGCTAGTAATTTAGAGTGGGAGGTAGGAATGAGCACCATCACTCGATCCCCAGGGCGGAACTCCCGGAGGACGGAGTTACAATTGTAACACCGGGCTTGCGCTGCCTGCGCACGTGTCACGTGGTCTTTTAGAAGTGGCCTGATCTTATGGAGCCTGTCGCGCAGTTGCGCCACATACTCCAATATATTGGAGGAGGGAAGGGCCACAGCCTCCCAACCTTCTTTTAGTATGTCCAAAATTCCTCGGGGTTGTCGCCCATATAACAACTCAAAAGGGGAGAAGCCCGTAGAGGCCTGGGGCACTTCCCGGTATGCAAAAAGCACGAGCGGTAGGAGCTGATCCCAGTTCCTGCCATTCACGTTGACTACCTTGCGTAGCATCCGTTTAAGCGTCTTGTTAAAGCGTTCTACCAACCCGTCTGTTTGCGGGTGATAGACAGACGTCTTCAGGTGCTTTACACGGAGTAATTTGGCAACCTCCCTGAACGTATCCGAGGTGAAGGGTGTACCCTGGTCCGTGAGAACTTCTCTGGTAATACCTACTCTAGAAAATAGGTTGACTAATTCCCGTGCAATGTTTTTGGTGTTAGCGGAGCGCAGGGGAGCCGCCTCTGGGTATCGGGTTGCGTAATCCACCAATATGTATTTATGGCCACGGTTTGAGGCTTCCAGGAGTCCTACTAAGTCCACCCCTATTCTGTCAAAGGGAACATCGATCAGGGGAATGGGGACGAGAGGAGCGCGGTCCCTCCTAGGAATCTGGCGAATCTGACACTCCGGGCAGGATTGGCAGAAACGCCGGACCTCCTCGTTGATCCTGGGCCAGTAAAAGCGGAGCTTTATCCTCTCCAAAGTCTTCTTGGCCCCAAGGTGGGCGCCTAGGAGGTGAGCATGAGCTAGTTCACATATCTCCCGCCGGAAGGTACGTGGAACTAGCAGCAACTTCCGCACCTCGCCCTCGTGGGTCGCCACCCGATACAACAGATCGTTTTCCAGCACAAAAAAGGGCTTGCGTGGTATGGAATCGTCAGATTGTGAGCTGCCTGGGAGAACAACCGCATTCCAGGCAAACCACAGGGAATCGTCATTCCACTGCTCTCTCTTAAATGAGGCAGGCGTGGACCCAAGCTATTCAAAGGGTCTTGTGAGCTGGTCACAGGAAGAGTACCCTGGCTCGTTTCCTCCCTGGAGGCTACTTCCGGGTCAGGGTCCGTCGCCAGAGAAACGTCCCCCTGTGTGCCTGCGACATTAGGCCCTGCCCTAGAGCACGGCGTGGGGACCGCGGGAAGTGCGCCTCGCCCCTTCATAGCCAGACCCAACGGAGCCCCAGGAGCGGAGTGCGTCTTACCGCATTTTTTGTGTGACTGTCCCAAAATTACCGGATAGGGGGGTTCGGGTAACACCGCGACCACCAAACGAGTCAATTCCCCCTTCCAGGTGATATAGCACTGTGCGGAACGATAAGACTTGGTCTCCCCATGCACACAAGTGACTCGCAGATGTTGGTTTAGCCACTGTCGCGGTAAAACATAACGGCGAGCAACAATGGTTATGTTGCTGCTGGAGTCAAACAAAGCCACCACCGAGTGCCCATTCAGTAACACCACTCCCGTATTTGGACTCGCCAAGGGATGCGACGGTGCAAAGTACCTTTCCACCGTAGCCCAAGTGCAGTCCATCGGCTCCGTGGTCAGATTCAAGGGACAGGTCAGCAGCAGGTGGCCGGTCTCATCGCACTTGTAACAGCGCGTCGAGTGGGCTCGGGGGTGGACGCCCGTCCCTGTCAGTTCCCGCGAGCTTGCCTTTCTGACCCCCCGGCTCAGAGGACCGCAAGCTGACGCTCGAGGACTTCCAGGAGTCCCGGCATGTCCTTATAAAGATGTCGCCGGACTTGCTGGGCGAGGGAACTGGGCATGGCGTTGACCAAGCCCTCACAGGCCACCTGCTCCACCACCTTCCGGGCTTGGGGTCCCTCGGGCCATAGCCAGTGCCCCATTTTGCCCCAGAAGTCGAAGGCCTATGCTCAGGCTGGCTTGTCAGGGTTGAACTGCCAGTTCCGCCACTCACTCGCCTGCTGGCCCGGCGTGATGCCGTAGCGTGCCAGGATCTCCTGTTTTAGGAGGTCGTAGCTCACGGCCTCCTCCTCGGGAAGATCATAATAAGCCCGCTGCGCGGGTCCCTTCAGGTAGGGCGCCAGGATGGACCATGCTCTAACACCCCCTCCCCGCCCTGCCTCTCCTAATCTGAATCTAAGTAGCAGCGCCAGCGTAAATTCACACCCGATCTGATGCTGTTCGTTTTCAAATATTTCATTAGTACGATGATGTTTTCTGATTGGTACTATTCAGGTCATAAAATGATTTACTTAAAATATCATATATATCTACGTCTGTGGTTTTTTTTTTGACATCATACACCATAAGGTGCATACTATTTCTGCGTTAGCAGGAACACTCAATAAAACTGAATAAAAAAAAAATCAAGTGACGGTGTGATACAAAGTAGGCAGATTCACCAGCGTTTACATGTCAGCTTTTATCCCTCTAGATCTGAGAATGTCCAGTTCCATTGCCTCAAAACACCACTCACATCTATAGTTACTTCCAGTTTCAAATAAAAATTAACAGCGTCAGATCCCTAGGGCAGTAGTAAGTATTGTGATTGTGAGTGAGAGAATAAAAGTGAAAAAAAGGTAACTTTTACAAGTACAGTACTATAAATGTACATGGTCTTTTACAGACGCAAACCAAATATATGTATGTACTGTATAATATTAACAATAAGAGCAGCTCACTACTGAAAATGGCACTATAGGAGGCAGTGGGGATCAAACCGGTGGCCCCTTGATTACAAGTCAACAAATCTTACCTCTACACTGCATAAGCTGTTGTATTGTCCTTGAACCTTTTGTGAAAGTGTTTATTTGATCTTTGGACTTCAGGCTTCACACATTCTATAGTTTAAGCCTACATTTTGTAACATTTACAGTGGTGTGAAAAACTATTTGCCCCCTTCCTGATTTCTTATTCTTTTGCATGTTTGTCACACAAAATGTTTCTGATCATCAAACACATTTAACCATTAGTCAAATATAACACAAGTAAACACAAAATGCAGTTTTTAAATGATGGTTTTTATTATTTAGGGAGAAAAAAAAATCCAAACCTACCTAATTAACTGCTCCCTTGTTAAAAAATAACCTAACTGTGGTGTATCACATCTATTTCTGTAGCCACCCTCAGGCCTGATTACTGCCACACCTGTTTCAATCAAGAAATCACTTAAATAGGAGCTGCCTGACACAGAGAAGTAGACCAAAAGCACCACAAAAGCTAGACATCATGCCAAGATCCAAAGAAATTCAGGAATAAATGAGAACAGAAGTAATTGAGATCTATCAGTCTGGTAAAGGTTATAAAGCCATTTCTAAAGCTTTGGGACTCCAGCGAACCACAGTGAGAGCCATTATCCACAAATGGCAAAAACATGGAACAGTGGTGAACCTTCCCAGGAGTGGCCGGCCGACCAAAATTACCCCAAGAGCGCAGAGACGACTCATCCGAGAGGTCACAAAAGACCCCAGGACAACGTCTAAAGAACGGCAGGCCTCACTTGCCTCAATTAAGGTCAGTGTTCACGACTCCACCATAAGAAAGAGACTGGGCAAAAACGGCCTTCATGGCAGATTTCCAAGACGCAAACCACTGTTAAGCGAAAAGAACATTAGGGCTCGTCTCAATTTTGCTAAGAAACATCTCAATGATTGCCAAGACTTTTGGAAAAATACCTTGTGCACTGATGAGACAAAAGTTGAACTTTTTGGAAGGCAAATGTCCCGTTACATCTGGCGTAAAAGGAACACAGCATTTCAGAAAAAGAACATCATACCAACAGTAAAATGTGGTGGTGGTAGTGTGATGGTCTGGGGTTGTTTTGCTGCTTCAGGACCTGGAAGGCTTGCTGTGATAGATGGAACCATGAATTCTACTGTCTACCAAAAATTCTGAAGGAGAATGTCCGGCCATCTGTTCGTCAACTCAAGCTGAAGCGATCTTGGGTGCTGCAACAGGACAATGACCCAAAACACACCAGCAAATCCACCTCTGAATGGCTGAAGAAAAACAAAATGAAGACTTTGGAGTGGCCTAGTCAAAGTCCTGACCTGAATCCAATTGAGATGCTATGGCATGACCTTAAAAAGGCGGTTCATGCTAGAAAACCTTCAAATAAAGCTGAATTACAACAATTCTGCAAAGATGAGTGGGCCAAAATTCCTCCAGAGCTGTAAAGACTCATTGCAAGTTATCGCAAACGCTTGATTGCAGTTATTGCTGCTAAGGGTGGCCCAACCAGTTATTAGGTTCAGGGGGCAATTACTTTTTCACACAGGGCTATGTAGGTTTGGATTTTTTTTCTCCCTAAATAATAAAAACCATCATTTAAAAACTGCATTTTGTGTTTACTTGTGTTATATTTGACTAATGGTTAAATGTGTTTGATGATCAGAAACATTTTGTGTGACAAACATGCAAAAGAATAAGAATTCAGGAAGGGAGCAAATAGTTTTTCACACCACTGTATTACTAAAATATGAAAAAGTTTCTGTTTTAACAATGTGTTTTCACAGATTGCTGTAGAGACGGAACATATATGAAATGCATGTGTTCCAAATAACAATCTATTATTTCCACTCTAAAACTCCAGCAGTTCACTCCCAGATAATCAAACAAGGCATGAGCTGGGAGAACTTAGTGAACGTTCTGTGACAGTGGGGGATGGAATAGCAGGCTGCTTGCTGCTTGTCTTAATCGGCACATTTACAGGACAAAAGACGCTGATGGAGAGGTGCGAACAGATTTAAGGTGGGCCGGATTTCCGAGCTTTCTCGTAGGCTCTGGTAATTCTATTGTTAAGTCTTTATTATTAATTGTAGAGCTGGTAATTAAACTAACAAGCATATCTTCAGTATGTTATTACTATCTATGTGGAGTTTGCATCTTTCCTTTTTTCAGTTTTTTCTCAAGTCCCAAAGACAGACTCTGGACAGGCAGCCCTGTATTGGCTCTATGTGAGACTCTGTATCCTGCGATTTACTAGCCTCCTGTCCTGAGTTGTCCTTGATTTGTATGTTATGTTGACAGAACGGATGC
The DNA here is from genome assembly GCF_016835505.1 of Polypterus senegalus. NCBI lineage: Eukaryota > Metazoa > Chordata > Cladistia > Polypteriformes > Polypteridae > Polypterus > Polypterus senegalus. The sequence goes on from NC_053158.1 coordinate 81,642,305, forward strand.
ACTGCAATGATCCAGTTCATTTTATGTTTGATAGGTATATTTTTTCATGACATTAAATTAATGTAATCTATTTCAAGTGAGATGAAGTACTATGTGCCCTAACAAACATGTTAAAACCATTTAATAATCTTAAATATGGAATTAATTATTGATTTTCTTTCAATTAGCTGTTTCTTTCAATTTGCTTCTATTGGATGTACTGTTAGCTGTGCAAATAATAATTATCTGTAATAATGACTGACTATCAACTCTTGAAATTAATTGAATTAAACTGAATTGAAAAAGTAGGGCAAAGGAGAAGTGTGCCCCTTAGTGTTACTTCCTAAACCAGATGACTCTTTGGGAATCTTTACTACATTTTGTAGTTTTTTTTTTTTTGTTTGTTTTAATTTTTAATTTAACTGAATAGTTCATCCTCCTCTCATATATACATCCCCTTGTTGAGCTCTTGGTAAACTGTGGAAAGGCTACTTGCTAAATATTTATTAATGTACAGTATATGTATGCAATAGTCAAATCCAAACTGAGGTGACACCTCTTAAAAGATTTAAAATAATTCTGCAACTTCCTTGCCAGCAGGGACAGGTATATGTATGTACGTATGTATATATATTTACGCAGAAGATATTGTTGTTGAGTTGCCTAATTCTAGCATAACAAAAAGAACTATTTATGAAGGCACAGGGACCAATCCACAAGAATCCACATCCCTCACCAACATGGCTATAGAAAGATGTGAGTGCCTGCCTATTAAAAGCTATCGCTTATAGTGCAAGTAAAAGCACCGCAGAGCTGAAAACTACAAAAGAATATAAGCATAAAGACAATCAAAAAGAAAGGCTGAATTTGCTGAAAAAAAGTAAAATGCATTCAAAAGCAGTCTGTTACAGCACGCTCGGAATAATCAGAGAAACAAAGAATAGAGGCTCATTTTATAAACTATTGAATTTACATACAGTGTTAATCAATGCATACATTTTACTCTGGTTGGTTCGTTGGTTTACACCAAAATGGCTTAAATATTAAAGTCTATGATATCATATTTTGGTTCTTTTTGTACCTTTGAGTTGAACCACCAACCTTGACATTTCTGTGTATATGACAACTGTCCATTCTCGTTTATAGGGTATCTGCTGACTTGTTAGTCATCTCTTAATCATCTTTCAGTATATTTTGTTGTTCACTTAACCTTTATCTGGTTTCCTGATATGCCTATACATATTTCTGACATTTATTAACCCTCTATGCTATTTCTTTAAGATTTCTTTAAGAATGCTATGTAACCCCAAAAGTATTCTTCCACATTGCTGTCCATGGCAATCACCTTGGGAGACTGGTGTACCTACAGGGCAGCCATCAGCTGCAAAAAGGTGCTGTGGGTAATGAAGGTAATGTGCTGCTTTTCCTCTTTATTTATTTGTCTGTTGGTTTGTTTTTTAACCTGCTTATTTCAGTAGACTGTTGCAGGGGCACAGATTCAATCCCAGTAATACAGGGGCTATGCACAATCCAACCTTAAGTGGAATGCCAGTCCTTTGCAGGACAATCATAAAATTGTTATGTATTTTAGGTATGTTTCTTTATCATGGTACCAGAAAGTGGCTACATGTCACATGTTTGTCAGACATGCAATTAAGAATGTCAGTGTACCAGCACTAATACCACTACTGTTACGGGTACATTTTGAAGACATTGCATGTTATGCTGCTGAACTTACAGAACTCAAAATTATTCTCTTGGCTTCAGCAGCACAAGCAAGCCAGTCCCAGAGCTTTTATAGATTGGGAAAATAAACAACTGATGGCTCCTAGTCCTGCTTAGAACCATTAGAAATTTTCTCCTTCCATGGGAGGTGACTGAAACCTTGCCTTAGAAACCTCAGAAGACTACCTTTAGCACTTCTACAAGGCCTTACAAATGCTTCATAATGCCCTTACAGTATTGCAGGAATTTTATCTTTTGGAATATCTTAGGAAATTTTGTTCTGGTATATACTGAAGATATTTATATTCTTTCTCCCACCTTAGCTGACAAAGTAACATTCTCAACTAAGAAGAACACACTTTCTGTGGTACTCAGAAAATTAGAAATCCATATCCATATACCACATCGAGAATTCAAGGGGAGGGGGTGGCTTGTGGTTATGAGATCTCTCGACCAGGGCTTGGTTCACAGAAACGAATTCTCCATAAAGGAGCAGAAACCACCAACATCCATAAAAATAATGTAACATTTGTTTGGTTTTGTAAACTATTACTGGGCATTTATTAAAAAAAAAATAAACTGTCTCTCTTATCACCCGTTACATTTACTTGAGTAACTTTTTTAAAAAATTGTACTTCTACAAGTAGTTTTACTGCACCATACTTTTTACTTTTACTTGAGTACGTTTGTGAAGAAGACACGCTACTCTTACTCTGCTACATTGGGCAACACTCGACTCATTACTTTTTTCCATTTCCACATTATATACGCCAGGGGTGGGCAAAGTCATTCCTGGAGGGCCGCAGTGGCTGCAGGTTTTTGTTCCAACCCAGTTGCTTAATTAGAAAACAATCCTTGCCAATACAGGGGGTCCTCGGGTTACGACACAGTTCCGTTCCTACAGCAGTGATGTAACCTGAATATTGGTGTAAGTCGAAACACACCGTAGCCTAAGTCACTTACCTATCTTAACACATTTGCAAAATCATAATCTAGAACATAAAAACACAAAATCTAAGCCTGAGAAAAAAAATAAAAGGACATGAATATACAGTGAACCCTCATTTATCACGGTTAATCCGTTCCAGACTCTACCGTGATAAATGAATTTTCGCGAAGTAGGATTCTTTATTTATAAATCGAATATTTTCATAGTTAGAGTATAGAAAACCTGTTTCCGACCTTCTAAATACGTTTTTTTAACATTATTAGAGCCCTCTAGACATGAAATAACACACTTTAGTCACTATTACACTCGTATTACCCAAATTATTAGACAAAATAAGAGAAAATAAGACATATTAGACGTTACCAATATCATATTACTAGGCGCACTCGCCTTTTAAGGCGACCGACTTTTATCCTCAATTTTTGTGCGCTCCATGTGTACATCAGGCATGTAAGTGTAGGGAATGAGAACATCAAAGTGCCCATTCATAACATCTCCCGAAAACCTAAGCTTTTTTATCCCCTCAAGTGCCTGTCCAAAGTCGTACAATGTCAACCCGAATCTGTACTGCTAAAGACGGAGTTTCATGCACTAAATAAGCTATAGATGAGAATAAGCAAGCACCATCTCCCCTGATATTTACTACGCGGTGAGGCATTTGTACTCCAACATTATTTATTTCCAGAGACATAGTTTTGTCTATTTTTCCAGCGCATCGCGCACAAAAGCAAGGGAATGGTGACAGCACCAGAACTCTGCTCAAATCATGTCGCTTCATACCTCAAGCCGCAAGTAGTAAGTCTGTAATAAGCTGAATACCGTTACGCTTTGCACTCACGGGACGGAAGGACAATCCCGAACGCTTTTATATAGTAGATTATTGTACTGTACATTTAATTGCACACAACCACTAACCTATGAAGGCACGACCTCAGTAGGAGAGTCTTCAGGTGGCGCAGTATCTTCAGCAGGTGCCTTGTTGTCTTCTTCCGCTGAAGGAGTACTAGGAGTAGGCAGTGGGTGTCTGGGTGCGCAGCTGAAGAACATCTTGATAGGCAGTTGCTGGCGCTGTCTTTATATGCGTGAGGAGGCTTTTGTAGGGTATTGCCATCTTTAATCATATCCAAGAGTTTCACCTTCTCCTGGATAGTAAGCATCTTCCTCCGGCGCTTAGTTTTATTGTCAGAAGGCTTAGAAAAAGCAGCACGTTTAGGAGCCACCGTGGGGCTTAGATAAAAGTTCTCATAAAGCGCATGCATAGTGACGTAAGCGTGTATGAGAAAAAAATCGCGATAGAGTGAAGCCGTGAAAGTCGAAGCGTGATATAGTGAGGGATCACTGTACTGTACTGTACACTGTACTGTAGTAACAGAAAAAATGAGTGTAAAAAAATGCTTACCTTTATTCCTTCTCATGTCTCAAGTTTTTATGGGAGTGAGTGTTGTAAACTTGAAACGTTGTAACCCGAGGACCCCCTGTAATTACATTTCATGGCTTATTAATGCTTTAACTCTGCTATGTCAAGTCATTCTTATATCCTAGATTTTTTTCCATTCTAAGGATATCATCCAAATACTTTGAAGTGTAAAATGGATGGGTAATTTTTAATCCTTCACTTTTATCTCTTCTCTTTCCTTCCAAGTATTTAATTAAACCAAATAGTGCACAATAAATACACACAGGTGTAAAGGGTAACAAGCAAAATGGATAACTGCTGGCTTCTTTTGTCATTTGCATCTTATTGCTAATAAGGAGCAATTAAAAACTGAGAATGCAGCTGTTTAAGACTTAAATAAGCAATAAGGGTTCAAAATCTTAACGAGGGAGACAACTAAAGTGAAGCAGAAGTGTTTCTAGAGCAATAAGTGCTTCTTATTAAGCCATTGGGTTGGAACAAAAACCTGCAGCCACTGCGGCCCTCCAGGAATGACTTTGCCCACCCCTGATATACGCTATATTTTAGTCGGAGAGAAGTCGCCAGTGGATCTACTGCATGACTGTTTCACTAATCAGACGTAGCAACAATAATCACATGACTCCGTTTCACTAATCAGACGTAGCCATGCAGTCACATGACCACACACAAACTCCCTGCGTCTGCAGCCTCTGAGAGACTTTTTAGTCATGCAGGGCTCCTGTTCACTGCTAAACAATCACAGCTTCACTGCAGGAACCTTGAGAGCCAACTCCTGCTGAAGCTTAACCATCACTTCACTGAGTGAAGAACAAGCACGTTTTAACCAAACAGACACAGACAGTCAGTGTTTTATCTTGGTAGAGTAATATATGTATTGCTCTACTTTCCCCTATTGTATTATTAATATGCAGCCTTAGAATGCCTAATCTCACAGATTTACCACTGTTTATAAGGTATTATTCTATATAACTTATCCCCACCTTCCCTTCTATATCTATAACCTCAGGCAATTAGATGTAGTAAAAAGACAAGCAGGAGTTAAGTTACACATAAAATAATGTATTACTGATAATATTCATAAATAATAACAAAATGCAAAGTACATTTGAATATTGGCAACCATACAACCTGATAAAATGGTGATGTGTAATTCAGGTGGCACACAGACTTGTAGTTACTTAAAATGTCTCTAGTTAAGGCATAGTTGGTGCTCAGCTTTCAGCCGCATGTCTGTTCAATACGGCTGCTGAGCTGTGCTCATCATTGTGTTGTCTTCATCATCACAGGTTAGCAAGAGAGATGCTTCTTCATCATATGTGGGTCAGAGAGAGAGAATGTGGTTGAGCAAGTATATTTATAGATGTTCTCTCCAATTCCTAGAACCAATAGGACATCATAGTATTTAAAGGCCTCTGAGACAAGCCAATTCCAAACAGCCATACCTCAGACCAATGGGGGAAATAGTACATTTTAACACCTCAACCCCCAAGACCATATGTTAAGCTAACCTGGCTTTGTATGGGGAATGAGACAAAGACTTTAGCAGACAAATACTCATCAAACTGGTTTAAGACACATCCCCCCAAATCCTGTCATAAAATTACAAAGAGACAGTCGTAAAAAGGGGGGAGGGGGGGCAAACACGAATACCTCTCACCACTTGGTTTGCCTAAATTATAAATAAAGACATACAAAACATTCATCAAGTTATATGCAAAATCCCACATCACAGCAGTCAGGTAAAGTGAGACTTCTTGTATGTGCAGAAGCTGCCTTGTTCTAATGTTGTTTTCTATCAGCTGTGCTATTCGGAGGGCAGTATTATACTCTCAGTGTACAGTATATCTTGTCACTGTAAGTAATTTGCACTGTTCAAAAATATATGTCACCTACTGTAGGTATCGGCTTCAAAAGCTTTGTTGTGAAAAACTGAAATTTGGAACTTTGTGTTATTTTGTAAAGATGTTATTTATTTTTACTCATTTTTTTATTTTGTTATTTGGAAATAGTAGAATTTGCACATTATTTTATATTTTTGTCTGTCTTTCTAAAAAATAAATCATTTATTATGATCAAACAGTTAATCAGTACTTAAGTAGTCTTTTCACCAAATAGTTTTTTACCCTTACTTGAGTCATTTTTTGGATGACTACTTTTTACTTCTACATGAGTAATATTATTTTGAAGTAATGCTGCTCTTACTTGAGTACAATTTTTGGCTACTCCACCCATCTCTGCTTATCACACCATCACTTCCCTGCCCAAGAAAAATGGAAAAAAAGTCTGTCTGAACTACTGCAACAATCTGAACTTGGGCTCTAATCGTGCATCATCCAGATGTCACATTGAATTGGTAGTTCAGAGGGGGCTATCCATTCCCATACATTTCTATAAACATGAGGATTACACCTTTGTGCATTCTTTAAAAACAAATCTTTGCAAAAGAATTATAATGCAAATATCCGAGAACTACTCGCCATCAAAGTGGTCTCAGAAAACTTGAACAGATTGACATGCCATCTATTTTCTATAGAGATCATAAAAATGATAAAAGGTAAAAAGATGAAACACCAGAAAAATGTGCTGGGTATTATTTTTCCAATCGTTTCAATTTTCTCATTTCTTTTCATCCTGGTGAGTAAAATTTGAAAACAGATGCGTTATCCTGCCAAGTCTACCTGGTCTTTTAGGACTTTTCCACAGACTGAATCCAATAAGCGTATTTTTATTAGTATTTTTATTAATTATTAGTAATTATTTATTTTTGGCCATTATGGCATTGTGGCACACTATGTTAATGACGACATCCTAGCTTTGGGTTAATTCTAAAATCCGTCTCTGAAAACCTTTTGGTTAGGGATTTGGAATTCCTAGAGTGGTGAAAATTTTAATGCTGTGAATTTTTAACATTTCTCTTTTCTAAAGAGCAGTCTTTGACTACCTGCTAGTTCTTTTGACCATGATCTTGTCTTCTCTCTGAAACCAGCTGTTCTTCTACTGTTAAATGTTTTCTTCTCTTCATTCAGTGGACAAGCTAACCAGCAAGGTAATTCACAACATTGGCTTTATCCACTCAAATAAAGCTAAATCAATTTGTATAGAACTGTTTACTGAGCACAGGCTCAGAACACTGTATCAAGTCGACATAAAAAAATGCAAATTATAAATATTACAATGTACACATAAACAAAACAAATTTCTTTTGGTTGTGGTAGGACAGAGAGAATGGACCAGGCTCAGAATGCAAATCCAGGAAGATGGATTTAGCACTAACCACATTTACTGTCAGTCCATCACTTATCCAAACAATTATGAGTTCAACAGGAGAATGACTTTGTCCCAAGACTTTTTTTTTTCCAAATATATTTGTATAACTCCTTAAAAACAATAATCAAATCAGTTATGGTCTGTATACTCAGACATAGGGTGAGCATTACTACTCCTCTGCAGTGGGCTGGCGCCCTGCCCAGGGTTTGTTCCTGCCTTGCACCCTATGTTGGCTGGGATTGGCTCCAGCAGACTCCCGTGAGCCTGTGTTAGGATGTAGCGGGTTGGACAATGGATGGACGGATGGATTACTACTCCTGGCTTTTTAAGTAAGAATGGGGGGCGATTCACTACCCGCCTTTGGCCGCACCGTGTTCATTCTCGGTGGGCAGACGCTGCAGGCAGCATACTGTAGTGGAGGTGACTGTGAGGTGGGCTGGTGATGAACCGCCCGTTGATACCCACATTCATTCTCAATAGCAAGCCTGCTTGTACTGTTATGTACATAGCAGGAAATTGTCTCTTGTCAGCCCATCAGACGCGTTGACGACTGGTGCCTAATCTGCTGTGATAATGTGTACAGTGCTGTGCAGAAGAGCTCATCTTAATCTTTCGTCTTCACTCTTCAAGAATGTCTCTGAAATACAAATCTGATGCAAATGCTGGTGCTACAGTAAAGAAGAGAAAAACAATCACCATTGAAAATAAAGTAGAATTAATAAAAAGGTCAGAGAGAGGTGAAACTCCGTCATTCATTGGCAGAGCACTTGGTTACAGTTGTTCAACAATAGCATTTATTAAATTTATGTACCTGTTCCGACTTACATACAAATTCAACTTAAGTACAAACCTACAGTCCCGATCTCGTACGTAACCCGGGGTCTGCCTGTATATCTAAAACAAGAAATTCCCAATGTACTTGAATATAGCTTCCAAATAAACATGTATATTAGAAATATGTTTACTCTCACAGTACTGTTAATGACTCTAAGGTTTTGTTAAGTAAAAGGCGACACATTGGATACCATTGTCACTTCATGCAGTCCTGGAATTCTGGTTACCTCCCATAACCTAAAGACTTGAGCGTTCAGTTCGTAGGCCTATAAGTTGTCTTCCACAGGAGTCAATGTGATTGAAGGTGCAGGAGTGATCAGAGTTGTCCATCCTACGTTGCAAGGATAAAACATAACGAACAACCCAGAATTTAAATAAGTACAGTAGATTTGAAAATAGATGTTTGAATGATGAAGAGGAGGCAGGGTAGCACAGTGTATGCCATCACCACCTCATAGTCTTGGTTGCAGCCAGATAGTTGACTTATTGCAGTCTCAATAATGATTAATTGTGTACTGTATGTTTTTTTGTTTTGTGTTTTGTTTGCATGCTCTAGCCAAACTCAAATGTTATATTCTACACACCTACCATGAAGAATTCTCTCCCACCCTTTAACTGCCAGTCAATTCCCCTGTTCTCTAATTATGCACACAAGCAAGCTCTCCAGACAAGAATCAAAGTTTGGCTTGTCATTTAGCAACTTCTAATTTACATTGATCACAATTTTCAACAAACTGTGATCACAACATCTCAAAAGACAAGTAGGCCTAAAGCAACTGTTATTAAGTGGTGAAGCAGCTAATCCATTGTATTTACCAATAAAATGTAATTAGGTAGGTATCATGATCATGAACAGCCATTAGCATTTCTTTGCTGGATGCACATCCATTATATTAAAAGGTTACCATTTACACCACAAATGACAAGTCTATCTGGGAAGGCATGAAGACAAATGGCAACGATTTCAATTGAAAACATCAACAGAACAACTTATGTTATTGCAAAGAACACACCTCTGGGACCCTTTCATAAAACTGAGGACTTTAAAGGGAAGTAACATCTGTGTGCCCCTGACTGCAATAACAGAGTAAACTGGGTTGTATTTGCTGTATCTTTACAAATTCACAACACTTACACAAAATGACTGAGTGGGTTTGTTTTAATTATATCATACTTGGTCAGGACTCTGTGCTTGTGAATAAGAGATCTTCCCATCCTTGTATGATGAGAAAAAAAAATAAATGCAAGCAATAATGTTAAAATATAAAGAGAGAAACCACATTCTCTCTTTTATATCATAAGTTTACATCATCCACCTTAATAAAATAACTATCTCTCTGCACTTCCACCTGGCTGCTATGTCTCTATCATTCCAAAAGAAGGCGCATCACTAACATATTTAGTAATAAAATGCATTGCATTAGTCATTCCAACAGATGGTGCATCACAGACATTAATACTGCTTTTATGAATCCCATACCAAATGACATATACATTGCATGACACACTGTAAACATTAAGGCTGAGGTCTACATTGATTGCTTAGATTTCAATCCATTTCAGATGGGTAGCACAGCCAGTGCAATATAAACATTTTATTTCATACAATATATTAAATTTAATTAAAAATATAGGATCAACAACAACAACATTTATTTATATAGCACATTTTCATACAAACAGTAGCTCAAAGTGCTTTACATAATAAAGAATAGAAAAATAAAAGACACAATTTTAAAACAAAATAAATCAACATTAATTAACATCGAATAAGAGTAAGGTTCTTTGGCCAGGGGGGACAAAAAAAACAAAAAAACTCCAGACGGCTGGAGAAAAAATAAAATCTGTAGGGATTCCAGACCATGAGACCGCCCAGTCCCCTCTGGGCATTCTACCTAACATAAATGAAACAGTCCTCTTTGGATTTAGGGTTCTCACGGAAGGGCTTGATGAAGATGGTCACGTAGACTTCTGCCTTTTAATCCATTCATCATTGTTGGAGCATCATGATGCTTTGAGTAGGTGGAGGTGGCACAAAGAAACCAGAAAAAGAAACAGAAAAGAGAGTAGGGGTCAGTACGGATTTTAGAGCCACCATGAATAGTTATTATGATGAATTAAACATGCAGAGTATCAGGATTAAGTTAAATTGAAGTTATAGAAAGGCCATGTTAAAGTAATGTGTTTTCAGCAGTGTTTTAAACTGCTCTACTGTATCAGCCTGGCGAATTCCTATTGGCAGGCTATTCCAGATTTTAGGTGCATAGCAGCAGAAGGCCGACTCACCACTTCTTTTAAGTTTTATTCTTGAAATTCTAAGGAGACACTCATTTGAGGATCTGAGGTTACGATTTGGAATAGAAGGTGTCAGACATTCCGATATATAACATGGAGCGAGATTATTTAAGGCTTTATAAACCATAAGCAGAATTTTAAAGTCAATTCTGAATGACACAGGTAACCAGTGTAGTGACATCAAAACTGGAGAGATGTGCTCGGATTTTCTTTTCCTAGTTAGGATTCTAGCAGCTGCATTCTGCACTAGTTGCAAACGATTTATGTCTTTTTTGGGTAGTCCAGAGAGGAGTGCGTTACAGTAATCTAGTGGACTGAAAACAAACGCGTGAACTAATTTCTCAGCATCTTTCAGTGATATAAGAGGGCTAACTTTACTTATGTTTCTTAAGTGAAAAAATGCTGTCCTAATGATCTGATTAATATGCGATTAAAATTCAGATTACAGTCAGTGGTGTGGCATGGTGGCGCAGTGGGTAGCTCTGCTGCCTCGCAGTTAGGAGACCCGGGTTCGCTTCCCGGGTCCTCCCTGCGTGGAGTTTGCCTGTTCACCCTGTGTCTGTGTGGGTTTTCTCCAGGTGCTCCGGTTTCCTCCCACAGTCCAAAGGTTAGGTGTATTGGCGATCCTAAATTGTCCCTAGTGTGTGCTTGGTGTATGTGCGCGCCCTGTGGTGGGCTGGCGCCCTGCCTGGGGTTTGTTTCCTGCCTTGCGTCCTGTGTTGGCTGGGATTGGCTCCAGCATATCCCCGTGATCCTGTAGTTCGGATATAATGGGTTGGATAATGGATGGATGGATGGATCAGTGGTTGCCCAAGACGGAGAATTAGATGCAGGGATAGCTCACAGAGTGCAGTGTGGGTGGAACAATTGGAAGAAGATATCAGGAGTATTGTGTGATTGAAGAATTAATGAGAAGGTTAAAGGTAAGGTTTGTAAGACAGTCTTAAGACCAGCAATGACATATGAAGCTGAGACATGTGCAGTAAAGGGAATGCAGAAGAAGAAGTTACATGTGGCAGAAATGAGAATGTTGAGATGGATATGTGGAGTTACAAAGAAGAACAGAATAAGAAATGAAACAATCAGAGGCACAACAAAAATGGAGGAGATACCTAAGAAAGTACAGGAAAGTGGTATGGACATGTGAAGAGGAGAGACAAGGGGTCTATGGGCAAAAGAGTGATGGGAATGGAAGTACAGGAGAAGAGAAAGTAAAGGAGGCCACAGTGGAGGTGAAAGATAAAGTAAAAGAAGTTCTGAACGAAAAGGGCTTGACCTGGGAGGAGGTTGTAGCCAAAGTTTTGAAGTGTACCTCTGTGAGGTTTATACCATAGTATACTATTTTACTCAAAACAGGTAAGTAATGCCTTAAATAAATAAAGCTGAAGTCATGCAAACCAGCCAACAGGGAGAAGGCATTACTGCCATGTAAGCAACCTAACAGGGAGATGGAAAGAGACAAGTGGAGACAACTCAGGCAGGCTATTAAAGGAGAGTAGGTGTACACCATGGTCTGATGGTCTCTTCTTCGTCAACAGTTACTGTTTCATATATCCATTTAACTTACGCCAGCAAAAGATTGTATCCCCATGTTTGGGAATTGCATGTTCTTATTTTGGAACCAAAGACCATTAGAAAAATATAAAAGACCTGACACTGCACTGCAAAATTGGAGCTGAACTACAGACAGATGGAAGACGTCGCTCCTGCCCATACCTAGAAGCCATGCCTTCTGTACTTCGAAGAAGCTGGAGCCGACTGCAGGAACCTCACAACTGCACATTTCTGCCAGGAGCACTCTCTCAAAAATTGTATTATTGTGAGTGTCAGGTGATATTAAAAGAAGCTAAGTGCGTCCTTACTTTAGTGATTTTTTTACTTTCTTAATCCAAGAAATACTGCTGTACCCCTAGGAAAGGATATGGTGTTTTATGTTATAATTAAATTTATATATAGATATGTATATATGAATGGACCAAGTGGAGGTGATTACCCGCCAGGCCAGGGGGTGGTACTCTAAACCTGTTTCTGTTAATTCTGCAGATCAAATACGGGAAAACCTGCCTGATTCAACATTACTTCCGGTTCCGGCTCCCAGACTGAAGTCATTTCCGGGTTACGGACTATAAATCCTCCATATTGCCAAACTGAGTCAGTTCATCTTGGGAACTCAAACCAGCATCATCAATTGTGCTCTAAAAAGATCCTTTTGCAGCTAGGAACAATATACGAGTGGCTGCCCCAAACCTTCTTTTAGTGTGTTGAGATTCATCGTTTCACAATATATACTATATATATATATATATATGGGGTTGGAAAAACTACAGTTCGTAATTGCAACTACACTCTAATAAGACAAATAATACAAACAAATAATATAATAATAACTAAATAATAATACAAGAATAAACTTTGTGTTTTGCATACTCATAGCTGTAAACCTACTTTTGCCCACCCCTTTATACTGTATATAGTATTAGTAGAAGCTACAATCTCTAACACATATTCCCAGGAAGTGTACGCCCCCTGTAGGATTCAGAGGTGCAGGACCGAATGGCATGTAGAGGGTGGGCTGCTCCCAATCCCAGCACTGCCATTTGTCTCCAGTTTCCTTTGGTCCTATCTAAATTTTAAATTGTAGACTGTGTTCACTCTACCTTACGATTGCAATATGAGTTATACACATACATACTGTAACATAATAAGTAAAATAAATGGGATTAAAACAGTGTTTCTTCTCTCAGCACTGCTCTTATAAAACAGTCCAGAAAGATCATTTATAGGTCTGAAATTGCAGATCACAGCTTGTTCTCAGTTAACAGCATGTCCTGGTGTCCACACATCCAAAAATAAAAAATAGAAAAAAATCAAATAATGTCCTCTTGTTAATGAAAGGTTCCCTCTGTAAAGTAGTCTTTGATTATCAGAAAAATGTACACTCTTGAGAGCATAAACATGATTCATGAGTTCCTATTCAGCTATCCATTTATCTTTCTGTTCTTTTTCAGACCCATTTAATCCATCTTATGTCTGTGGGGAGCTGGCGCCTATTCTGACAGCAGCAGGTGCAAAGAGGGAACCGATTCTTAATGGATTGTCAGACCATTGCAGGGCCCATTCATGCTGCATGATTTCAGTTCCAAATTGTCAGTAAGACTATAAGTTATATCTGAGGTAGGAGCTGACATGGCTCAAGACATTCAAGCGGGAACTCTTTGAGTTCCTGTTATTGTAACACCTGTGAACGCTTAGTAAGCTTTAAAGGGTTTTTTATTCTAACTAGTCCCACACCTTCAATTCAAAGATCCTGTTCTGTTCAATGATAAATCTAAAAGGTTTGCAAACATCTACAATTTTGTCAAGCTATTTCTCTTCTAGCCTCTTGAGGAAATTTGTACCCGGCCTGCCCCCCAGTTTTCTTTGAATTGGATTTCAGTGACTGCAACTCCCTGTTGACTTTCCAGAGATCCTCACTAGGGGTCTGCTGCCCGCAGTAGTGATGCAGGACTGTACCAACCCTGATTGTTCCCTTGCCCATGGGCACCTTATGGTTAATAACATGACATGTCTTTCAAAAGAGGAAGGACACTCACACAAACACAAGCAGAGCCTGCAAGTGTCACACCAAAGAACCCCCATACAAACTATACTGGAGCAGGAGCCAGGAGTCATTGCTAAAAATATAAGCAAGCAAACAATTCTGAACCATGTCTTTAAACGTATATATTTAATGTACTAATAGAGCTTAAGATGTTTTTTTGTTCTTTCCCACCAAAATGACTATTGCTGCTAAAAGAAAGTCACCAAAACAATTTAAAAGGGTTTGGCTAAACACAGAAATATGAAGACAATTAATGGTATTCATTAGCTCAGATATTAAACTCTGACTGAGGACAATTCTGATCAATCCCACAACAACTACTTAGAATGCCTGGTCCAAAATTCTGATTTGTTCTCTTCATAACATAATTACCAATAATTCATAATTGAGGCTGCAACACTCAACATTACTGAAGACCGAACAGTGTAGCCATTTGTGAAGCCTGTTAGGGGATATTCAAGCATGTGCTGTGCAAAGGGGGAACATGCATCAAGCACATATGACATCTCATAAATTACCAGTTGAAAAATTCTGAATCTTTGTGATGAAATAATTTTGGTGTTCTGAGAACAATCTGGAACTGAGCAAATCCAAAATGTGGAGATGTCAGTGGACTTCAGGAGAGGCCCCCCAGTATTACCTCCACACTCCATGTTTGACAATTAGGTGACATTTTATGGAAACCTTCCCGTTTCTGGGCTATATAATCACCCAACACTTGACATGGCAGACAAACATTGACTCCACAATAAAAAAGACACATTAACAGATGTGCTTCCTGTGACATCTGAGGGAGTTCAATCTACCACAGGACCTGCTGATTCAGTTCTATACAGAAATCATCGAGTCTGTTCTCAGCTCTTCCATTACAGTATGGTTTGGATCAGCACCCAAAGAAGACAAGAAGAGGCAACAGTGAATAGTCAGGTCTGCGGAAAGGATCATTGGCAGCAGCCTTCCCAACGTACAGAACCTGAATTTTTCCTGGGTCATGAAGTGGGCAGGGAAAATCATCACCAACCCCTTACATGCAGGCCACAACATTTTTGAACTTCTCCCATCTGCCAGGCATTCTAGACTAAACTGCACCAGCACAAGTAGAGGTAACACTTAAGTTTAAGTAATTCAAAATTACATCTATTACTCGTTTACTCTTATGTTACAAGACCTTAACAAAGGTTTCTTTTTTTCGACTTCATAACACTTATAAAACATCAACAGACCGGATATTCATGCCTGTGCAGTGTGGCATATTGACGACAACAACAACAACAACATTTATTTATATAGCACATTTTCATACAAACAGTAGCTCAAAGTGCTTTACATAATGAAGAATAGAAAAATAAAAGACACAGTAAGAAAAGAAAATAAGTCAACATTAATTAACATAGAATAAGAGTAAGGTCTAATGGCCAGGGTGGACAGAAAAAACAAAAAAAAACTCCAGACGGCTGGAGAAAAAAATAAAATCTGTAGGGATTCCAGACCATGAGACCGCCCAGTCTCCTCTGGGCATTCTACCTAATATAAATGAAACAGTCCTCTTTGGATTTAGGGTTCACACGGAAGGACTTGAAGATGATGGTCACGTAGGCTTCTGTCTTTTAATCCATCCATCATTGTTGGAGCATCATGATGCTTTGAGTAGGTGAAGAAACCGGAAAAAGAAACAGAAGAGAGAGTAGGGGTCAGTACAGATTTTAGAGCCACCATGAATAGTTATTATGAAGAATTGAACATGCAGAGTATCAGGATTAAGTTAAATTGAAGTTATAAAAAGGCCATATTAAAGTAATGTGTTTTCAGCAGTGTTTTAAAGTGCTCTACTGTATCAGCCTGGCGAATTCCTATTGGCAGGCTATTCCAGATTTTAGGTGCATAGCAGCAGAAGGCTGCCTCACCACTTCTTTTAAGTTTTGTTCTTGGAATTCTAAGGAGACACTCATTTGAGGATCTGAGGTTACGATTTGGAATATAAGGTCTCAGACATTACGATATATAAGATAGAGCGAGATTATTTAAGGCTTTATAAACCATAAGCAGAATTTTAAGTCAATTCTGAAAGACACAGGTAACCAGTGCAGTGACATCAAAACTGGAGAGATGTGCTCAGATTTTCTTATCCTAGTTAGGATTCTAGCAGCTGCATTCGGCACTAGTTGCAAACGATTTATGTCTTTTTTATGGTTAGTCCTGAGAGGAGTGCGTTACAGTAATCTAGTCGACTGAAAACAAACGCGTGAACTAATTTCTAAGCATCTTTCAGTGATATAAGAGGTCTAACTTTTGCTATGTTTCTTAAGTGAAAAGTCCTAAAAGTGCTGTCTTAGTGATCTGATTAATATGCGATTTAAAATTCAGATTACAGTCAACAGTTACCCCTAAACTTTTTACCTCCGTTTTGACTTTTAATCTTAATGTGTCCAGTTTATCTCAAATAGCCTCATTGTATCCATTATTGCCAATCACTAAGATTTCAGTTTTCTCTTTATTTAACTTGAGAAAGTTTCTATTCATCCATTCTGAGATACAATACAATACAATACAGTTTATTTTTGTATAGCCCAAAATCACACAGGAAGTGCCGCAATGGGCTTTAACAGGCCCTGCCTCTTAACAGCCCCCCAGCCTTGACTCTCTGAGAAGACAAGGAAAAACTCCCAAAAAAACCTTGTAGGGAAAAATGGAAGAAACCTTGGGAAAGGCAGTTCAAAGAGAGACCCCTTTCCAGGTAGGTTGGGCGTGCAGTGGGTGTCAAAAGAAGGGGGTCAATACAATACAATATACACAACAGAACAATTCCTTAATACAGCATAATAATAAAAATTTTAGAAGTACGGAGCAGAATTTAACAGTAGATGATATCATTTAATAAGATTTGGATATTTTTAGAGTTCTGGAGACCTCATCCATCAAGCTGCCTCCCCATTTGGCCATTCCACGGCTGAAACGTTGCTCCGATGAAAGGACCCCTCTTTCCCATGATTCCTGTGATCCTCCATCAGGGATGACTTTACCATAGGCAGGCAAACAACTTGGCAGGTGGGCCGTGGCACCAATTGCCACATTTGGGTACCGAGAACAGAAACAGAATAGGTGAGGGTTAGTATTCAAATATAATTATCATGTTACTTATGTTTTAGTGCTAATAACTAACAACAGAGATGCAGTCTGCACAGTTAATCAGCAGCTCTAGTCAGGATATGCTAAACTGAAGTAGTGAGTCTTCAGCCGGGATTTAAAGGCTGAGACTGAAGGGGCATCTCTTATAGAAGCAGGAAGACCGTTCCACAGTTTAGGGGCCCTGTAACTAAAAGCTCGACCTCCCACTGTTATTTTATTAATCCTTGGAATCCTAAGCAGACTGGCATCTTGAGATCTTAATGTGTGCTCAGGTTTGTAAGTCATGATAAGTTCAGACAAGTAAGCCGGACCTTGGCCATTTAATGCTTTATATGTTAAAAGGAGGATTTTGAAATCAGCCCTAAACTTAACCGGGAGCCAGTGTAAGGATTTAAGAACTGGAGTTATGTGTTCATATTTTCTTGTTCTTGTAATAATTCTTGCAGCCGCATTTTGGATTAACTGGAGGCTGTATAAAGAACAGATTGAACAGCCAGTGAACACCGCATTGCAGTAGTCAATCCTACTAGAGATAAATGCATGAATTAATTTCTCCGAATCCTGTTTATTTAGAAAGCTCCTTAATTTCCTAACAAGCGCCTTAATTTCCTAATACAAGTCAGACATTGTGTTAGTGAATCAAGAGAATCGGGGTCATCAGGTGCTATTGTTAAGTACAGCTGTGTGTCATCAGCATAGCTGTGGTAGCTCACGTTGTGCCCTGAGATAATCTGACCTAATGGAAGCATGTATATTGAGAAGAGCAGCAGACCCAGGATAGAGCCTTGTGGAACACCATATCGGATATCATGTGTCTTTGAGTTGTAATTACCACAAGTAACAAAGAATTTTCTCCCTGTCAGGTAGGATTCAAACCAATTTAAGACACTGCCAGAGAGGCCCACCCATTGACTAAGGCGATTTCTAAGAATATTATGATCAATGATGTCAAATGCAGCACTCAGATCTAAGAGGATGAGAACAGATAAATGGCCTCTGTCTGCATTCACTCGCAAATCATTTACTACTTTAACGAGTGCAGTTTCTGTGCTGTGATTTGTTCTAAAACCTGACTGAAATGTATCAAGAATAGCATGTTTATTGAGGTGGTCATTTAACTGCATAATGACTGCCTTCTCCAGAACTTTACTTAAGAAAGGCAGGTTAGAGATGGGTCTAAAATTTTCAAGAGCCGAGGGGTCAAGATTATGTTTCTTAAGAAGGGGTTTAACTACAGCAGTCTTAAGACAGTCTGGGAAGACCCCTGTATCTAATGACGAATTTACTATGTCAAGAACATTATCAATTAGCACGCCTGATACTTCTTTGAAATAATTTGTTGGTATTGAATCAAGGACGCAGGTGACATGATGATAAAATTACTTCTTAATATGAAGGATCACTCCAAAGGTAAGTTATGTTAGAAGGTCATATTGCAGGGATGAATAAACACTTTACTAATGATTTGATCTTTTTAAATTATGATGTAAAATCACAAGTGCTACTTTAAAATGTATTCTTTAATAAGAGCACAGGGACACAGATGGAAACTAAGTAAATTTCATACAAATGTTGCAAACTTTTCACTGGCACAGAGAAAAAATACATATTACGTTAAGAAGTAGGGGGTAGAGAGCAGGATTTAAGGGTCCCTCAAAGTTCAACTCAGAGGCAGGTCACATAACAGAGCACATTTATGCACCCTTATTGACTAATACAGGGCTAATTAGAAGTCTCCAGTTAACTGAAATTACACAGTTTTATGATTTAGGAGAAGAACCCACTTATGTACTGTATGGGAAAACATGGCAAATCTACAGAGACAGTGACTAGACTGGGATTCAGAACAAGCCACTTGCTATCCACTGTGCCATCCAATATGCAGATAATGACTGTGATAATAATTGACATCAGACATCATAAAGGTTTGGGGCAGCCACCCGTATAATATCCCTGGCTGCAAAAGGTTTAGATAAGAACAGAGTTGTTCACAAGACTGAGTCCAAAACAGAACTGATTAACTAGAGGCAAGATGGTGGCTTTAAAGGCCCGTAAAGGAAGTGATGTCACCAAAGGGGCCGGTACAGGAAGTGATGTCATTGGAACTGGGAGTGACGTCATCCAGGGCACCGGAACCAGCAGTGGCATCATCGGGGTCGGAAGTGGCATAATCCAAGGTACTGGAACCTGTCAGGATTTCCCGGAAAGGGTTTGCAAGGAACTGAGAAAGACAATCTTTCTGGTCTGATGTGGTATTACAATTACTCAAGCCCTTTAGCCGCCTCCTACTTGCACGTGTGTGACATGACATTGATATTTTCTAAAATGGTGTACTAACTGCTTTCCCAAAAACACATCAGAACTCTCCAAGACCTGACTGCAGATTGCACATCCATCCACAATCAATCAATAATTAGAGAGTATTGTATAAGAAAATGCCACCCCCATTAATCACTTCAAAGCGTTCAAGCTTTTTGGTATCCATTAAATGAATTCCTTGTCCCAGGCACTTAGTAGATTCAGATTTCATCTTGGCAACAATTGATAACCTAATCATTGCATCTCATAACATTCTCAAACCTTTTAAATCCAATTCAGGGACATTTGAGACCAAAACTTATCCTGGCATCATTTGGCACAAAGCAGGAAATTTATAGACTTGCATAAATATATGTGAGTTCTTCCATTAAGTTTTCTTTTATTAATTCCAACCTTTGCATGGCAAGTTGAGTGTGCACGTTCTAGGCCTCTTTTTGTGCATACACAACTTTCCACACAAACTCTGGAAATGATAAAAAAAAATTAATGGGAGGACTTGCATATTTTTTTGGCAACTCTGACCCATCTTACAAATATCTTGGAGAAAGTGAGAAACGAAGACACCCTTGATCAAATTGGGAAAAGCAGCCAGACCAGCTAAGTGACGACTCAAATGTAATAATTCAAGTCAGTTTTATTAATAGAGCACATTTAAAATAACAGAAGTTAAACCAAGTGCTGTGCAGTTTCCATAAATACACCAATACATATACAAAATATATATTGCTTCGCTTGCCCACCCCCGAGTTTGGTTATCCGGATATTCAATTTAAAGAGATTGTTATTTTCATGGGAATTGTTACATACTCTTTTGATTCTATGTTGCATCGCTTCTCCGTGATCATAAATATACACCTGACCGAATTGTGGTTTCTTCGAAATTAAACTTCTTGTAGCTTTAATTGTTGCAGGATCACAGATTCTCATAGCATATGGTCCATTATTGTGTAAATTGAATGATGCGAATACGAAAAGATTATTGTAGACTATTATTATTATTTTGCCTGTATTGTTTGTGTATATCACTTTCACCAAACAAAAAAACTTTTAAATGACAACACGAATTTGACGATCTACAAGTCTCTGACTTAAAGTTTAAAGCTGAACAATATCTACATACTTCTGTCATATCATCTATGCCCATATATTCGATCTCTTTTTGCTGTTCCGTTATTTCACCTTGTAATAATTTCCGTTTGCGCTAATGCAATTTTTACTTTCTTTTTTTGATACTTTAGAATTTTAATACGGGCGGCACGGTGGCGCAGTGGTAGCGCTGCTGCCTCGCAGTTAGGAGACCCGGGTTCACTTCCCGGGTCCTCCCTGCGTGGAGTTTGCATGTTCTCCCCGTGTCTGCGTGGGTTTCCTCCGGGCGCTCCGGTTTCCTCCCACAATCCAAAGACATGCAGGTTAGGTGGATTGGCGATTCTAAATTGGCCCTGGTGTGTGGGTGTGTTTGTGTGTGTCCTGCGGTGGGTTGGCACCCTGCCCGGGATTGGTTCCTGCCTTGTGCCCTGTGTTGGCTGGGATTGGCTCCAGCAGACCCCCGTGACCCTATTCGGATTCAGCGGGTTAGGAAATGGATGGATGGATGGAGAATGTTAATACTTTCAAATTCTTTAACTTGCTCTACATGTGCACAGTGCCAATGTTTTTGAACGTCTTTATGACATACACGTTTATTTCTGACGACGATTGGACCTACAAGGTTTTCAGTTCCACTTGGTCCGGGCTGATTATTACTTTCCTTATTTTCTGAATTTGCACATAGATTATTATCCGAGTCCAGCTCAGGGCGGCGAACGAGCAGTACAGGAGAAAGCTGGAGCAGAAGTTGCAGAATAACAGCATGAAGGAAGTGTGGGATGGGATAAAGATCATCACTGACTGCAGCTCGAAGCGGGGTGCCACCATCGAGAGAGATGTGGAGAGAGCAAACCAAATGAACAACTTCTTTAACAGGTTTGACCACCCTAACCCACTCTCACCTTGGAGTACTGCATCCTCCACCCGTCCTTCTGCTGATACCAACATAGGAGAGAGTTTCCCCCAACCCACAATTACAGCAGCCCAGGTGAGCAGAGAGCTGAGGAGACTTTGAGCCAGCAAAACAGTGGGTCCAGATGGAGTATCACCACGACTGCTGAAGGCCTGTGTGTTGGAACTGGGGAGTCCTCTACAGCGTATCTTCAACCTGAGCCTGGAACAGGGGAGAGTCCCGAGGCTTTGGAAAACATCTTGCATCACCCCAGTCCCAAAGGTATCATGTCCTAGTGAGCTGAATGACTGCCGGCCTGTCTCTCTGACGTCACATGTGATGAAGACCATGGAGCGGCTGCTACTTCACCACCTGAGGCCACAGGTCTGCCACGCCCTCAACCATCTGCAGTTCGCATATCGGGAGAAAGTGGGAGTGGAGGATGTCATCATCTATTATGCTACACCGATCCATCTCCCACTTGGACAGAGGCAGTGGTGCAGTAAGAATTATGTTTCTGGACTTCTCTAGCACCTTCAACACCATCGAACCTTTCTCCTTAAGGACAAGCTGACAGAGATGGGGGTAGATTCATACCTGGTGGCATGGATCGTGGACTATCTTATAAGCAGACCTCAGTATGTGCGTCTTGGGAACTGCAGGTCTGACATTGTGGTCAGCAACACAGGAGCGCCGCAGGGGACTGTACTTTCTCCGGTCCTGTTCAGCCTATATACATCAGACTTCCAATACAACTCGGAGTCCTGCCACGTGCAAAAGTTCGCTGATGACACTGCTATCGTAGGCTGTATCAGGAGTGGGCAGGAGGAGGAGTATAGGAACCTAATCAAGGACTTTGTTAAATGGTTTGACTCAAACCACCTACAACTGAACACCAGCAAAACCAAGGAGCTGGTGGTGGATTTTAGGAGACCCAGGCCTCTCATGGACTCCATGATTATCAGAGGCGACTGTGTACAGAGGGTGCAGACCTATAAATACTTGGGAGTGCAACTGGATGATAAATTGAACTGGACTGCCAATACTGATGCTCTGTGCAAAAAAGGACAGAGCCAAATATAATTCCTTATAAGACTGGCGTCCTTCAACATCTGCAATAAGATGCTGCAGATGTTCTATCAGATGGTCGTGGCGAGTGCCCTCTTCTAAATGGTGGTGTGTTGGGAAGGCAGCATAAAGAAGAAGGATGCCTCACGCCTGGACAAACTTGTGAGGAAGGCAGGCTCTATTGTAGGCACGGAGCTGGACAGTTTGACATCTGTGGCAGAGCGACGGGCGCTGAGCAGGCTCCTATCAATCATGGAGAATCCACTTCATCCACTGAACAGGATCATCTCCAGACAGAGGAGCAGCTTCAGCGACAGACTGCTGTTACTGTCCTACTCCACTGACAGACTGAGGAGATCGTTCCTCCCCCACACTATGCGACTCTTCAATTCCACCCGGTGGGGTAAATGTTAACGTTAACATTATACAAAGTTATTGTCTGTTTTTACCTGCATGTTTATCACTCTTTAATTTAATATTGGTTTTTATCAGAATGCTGCTACTGGAGTATGTGAATTTCTCCTTGGGATTAATAAAGTATCTACAGTATCATCTATCTATCTATCTATCTATCTATCTATCTATCTATCTATCTATCTATCTATCTATCTATCGTTCTTTTGTGTCTCTTTTCGACATGCTGCTCTTTGTTCTTTGCTTAGTCGTTGATGTGCCATCTAGAACATATAACATTGTTAAGGGCTGGGAGCACATGAATTGTACCTGCCAAAAGCATTCCACAAACTGAGAGGTTAGATGTCCATGATCTTGTTTTAAATTGTTTGTAAGTAGGTTGTGACATGCAAAAGTGACCGTCTCACGGGTCTTGCTTCCAAAGATTGTAAAATCTAGTCTTGCGGGATGTCAAAGTGTCTTTTCGAGAAGATCATGTCTCGACCCAAGATTTTTTTATTATAATAGATATATATATATATACACACAGTAAATAAATACAAGTTTAAAAAGCTAAGGCAAATAGATAGGCTTTCAGGTGGGATTGAAAATGATGAAAATTAGTGCTGACCAAATTTAAAAAGGCAGACGATTCCACAGCTTAGGAGCAGCAACTACAAAAGTATGGCCCATTCTAAGCTTAAGTCTAGAATTTCTTCAGATCAGAGGACCTCAGTGATTGTGAAGGAAAGTAAGGGTGTAAAAGGTCAGTAAGATAAAAGAGGGCTAAACCATTTATGGACTTAAACACAAACAGTAAAAGTATAAACTCAATCCTGTGAAGCCAGTGAAGAGAAGCTAAGTCTGGTGTGATGTGATTCTGTTTTCATGTGCCTGTTAGAAGCCTGGCAGCAGCGTTCTGGATGAGCTGAACATGTGTAAAGGATGACTGATTAACTCCAATGTATAATGAGTTGAAATAGTCAAGCTGAGAAGAGACAATTAGTGTTTCAAAATCATGTACAGACAGAAAGCGCTTGACCTTAACCAATACCCTGAGCTGATAGAAACTGGCTTTAACAATGGAGTTAAATTGTTTGTCAAATTTGATGCCATTATCAAAAATCACACCAAGATTTTTTGTGAAGGTTTTACAGTAGATTGTCAAAAGGGCCAAAATTAACTGCAGGAGCACATGTAAAATCAGAAGGACCAAAACACACAATTACTGTTTTTTTTTCATTTAAACTAAGAAAATTTAGTAACATCCATATTTTAATGTCTTTCAGACATTCCAATAAAGGTTTAAGAGAATTTGTATTGATCTGTTTCATTGGAAGATATATCTGTGTAGCATCTACATAACAATGGAAAGAATTATAGTGTTTTTTTAAAAACAGATCCTAAGGGTAGCATGTACAGTGAAAAAAGAATACACCCCAGAATAGATACTTGAGATACCCCACAAGTGATAGGAACCGAGGATGAGGACAGATTGCCTAGGCTGACTGAAAAGCTTCTGCCTGTGAAGTATGACCTGAACCATTCCAAAGCAGTTCTCTATATACCCACATACTGCTCAAGACAGGCGATAAGGATGTCATGGTCAACTGTATCAAATGCTACAGTCAGATCCAACAACAACAAGACAGCAGTATCCCCAGAGTCACTTATTATTTCATATCACTGAACCATTATTGTAATGTGCATTGGCATGAAAACTTATCAAACCTTTAAAGTGATGAATATCATGTACAGACTCTATTTTAGTTCCCTATTAAGAGGGTCAATGCTGCATATTTGCACTTAAGGACTTTTTTGGTTATTTGTCGGTTAATAACAGCTACTTCTTGTCACTTCTTAAGGAACTGGCCAATAGGTCAGGAATATCTCAGCCAAGCTTCATTCTACCATGTCGGTTGTGCTGAAAGCCAAAAGGCAATTTGCAGAAGTGTCTGGTTCTCCTAACATAATTGCAATAAGGGCATCCAGAGAGAATGATGCTACTTTTGTTAACAGCAAGCGGTTCCATTCCATTAGCTATGTATGACAAATGTTACAGTAGACCTGGTGGCCTGGGTCAATCCGTGATTCATATATTTTTGAGGCAAAGCAGCTTTGACAGACTTGATGGTGTGATGATGTAGGTTCAACTCCATGCTCCCTTTCAGCTTCTGGGAGCCCTTTTAACCCAAAACTGTCTGTAATGTCACCGATGAGCTTAGCAGTGAGGCAACAACAAAGCAAGGGGATGATGTAAAAAGTGACAAGTGCTTTTATTAAAAACAAACAATAAAAACAAAGTGTTCAAAATAAAGTAGTGCAGTGTCCAAAGTCATTAAATTAATAATCCATAAAATCGAAACGAGGAGGTAAAAATCAATAAATAGAAAAAAGTCTTCTTAAAACAACAAGGTTAAAACACAATGCAGGAAAACAGTCTCTTTTAAAAACACAAGCCCGGTGTCCTCTTTTACCAGGCGGCTCTCCTGTTTCTCGCGCCTGGGCCACGCAACAGAAGAGTCGCCATACCTGCAGCTGGCCTTCTCTCAGCTTCAAAACTGGTCTAGAGGCCTCCCGATACCTGGCTTCAGTTGTGCACTCATCCCAGACCGAGGCTTGATAGACCTTGACGACCAGGACGCTCACGTCAAGAACTTCGCCAACCAAGCCTCCCGACTCCAGCTGCCTTCCACGGCCTTATGCAGCATGTCGTCCTTCTACTGGTCACTCCAGCTCATAAATCGCTCAGCTGGAGCGACCACTTCCTTCAGTCCTGCCGAGTGTTGGCCGAACACTCCCCTCGTGGGCTCACCTTCCAGCTGCCTGCCTGCACTCGCTCATTTGGCTCTCTCTCTCTCACTAACACACTGGTTCCTGCTCTCCCGCAACCTCCGTTTCCTTCTCTCTTTTTCTTTCTTCTTTTTTCTTTTTCTTTTTTCCTCCCAACCGTCTTGGGCTTCTCTTTATAATGGACATGGCAGCTGTGGCAATCAACAGTTCCTGGGATCAATTACGATGTGGACAGTCTCTCACCTGTGCACTTAGGTGAGAAACGCCCACACCGCAAATCGCCCCGAGAACCGCTATAGCCACACTACCGCGGCCCCTCGCTAAGCCGTGAGCACGGTGATTATTTCTTTAAAAAGTGGCTCTTAACGTGAGCTGTGGACCCACTACGCCACAGTTGGTGCTGTACGTGGTTGGTAAGGTAACTGGCTGAACCCTCAGTTTTCCATATGGCCTATACCAGGGGTGGGCAATGTCAGTCCTGGTGAGCCACAGTGGGTGTAGGTTTTTATTCCAACCCAATTGCTTAATTATAAACCAATCTTTTCCAGTCTCAGACCTTATTTAATTTTATGGCTTGTTAGTCTGCAATGTAAGGTTCTTATTTCGTAGATTTTTTTCTTTCCAAGGATATCATCAAAATGATTTGAAGCCTAAAATGCCTAATTTTCTATTAAGTGTTTTAATTAATCAAACAGTGCATGTTGAACACACAGAGATGTAAATCGAAACAAGCTAGATGGTAAACTGCTGACTTCTTTGTCATTTACATCTTATTACTAAATAAGGAGCCATTAAACACAATGAAGCTGTTTAAGATTGAAAATTAAGGGTGGGGAAACTTAGCAAGTGAAACCACTAAAATGAAGCATCAAAATGTCACTTAAGCAATAAGTGCTTCATCAGCAGTGGTTGACTTCTTATTAAGAAACTGGGTTGGAACAAAAACCTGCAGCCACTGAGGCTCTCCAGGACCAACATTGCCCGCCCCAGGCCTATACTATTCATCATAACAGCAATCATATCATTACATGTACCATGTATTAGTGGCTAAATGTTCAGACGCTGGTGTCTTACGCCTTTCCCCAACCCCCAGAACACAGAGGAAAGGCACTATAATGCTATGTATGATCTTGAACCGTTAGTTGCAGCCACATAGTCTTGAATGCACGTGGACGGGTGTCGATGCATCAGAAGGGAGGTTGCTTTACCAGCCAATGAAGTTCTGCAGCATTGTGATTTCATATGTATGATGTTGAATAGCATAGTCCATGTTGTTCAGGGGCAACTGGGCGACAGACAACTCGGCGAAAAGACAACTGGGTGACAGACATCTCAGCGAAAAGACAACTCGCTGAAAGACAATTCGGCGAAAGACAACTCAGCGAAAGACAATTCAGCGAAAAGGCAACTTGGCAACATCCTTTAACCAGCTAAGTAATAGTTAGATTCAAAGAGATTTTTTAATGATATTTAAATGACAATGTAGGGCGCCACATAATCCACACAATCACCTGCTTTATGAGAGTCCCAATATAATGAGAGTAAAGATACTCCTTAAGCCGCACTCGCAGGTCACCTTTTGTATTCTAAATAACGTTATCATATGATTACAATCAATACACTTTATATAAAGGATTAGCAATTTTGGTTGCAGAAGTTAATGTAAGATAGAGTTTGTTCCATCTGCAGAATAAATTTCGTTCATCAATTATATAAATTTATTTTCAACATTTTAAATCATGGTATCATTTAAATATAATTAAAAAATCTCTTTGAACCTATTACCTAACTGGTAAAGGATTTTGCCGAGTTGTATTTCGCCAAGTTGTTTCTTCGCTGAATTGTCTTTTGCTGACTTGTCTTTTTGCCAGTTTGTTTTTCGCTGAGTTGTCTTTTCGCCAAGTTGACTGTCGCCCAGTTGCCACCAAACCAGTCCATGTATGGTTCTTTCAGGGCGACAAGCAGCTGGATGTCAAGATGCATTCACATATGCATATTTACATGGTGATTTTGATTTATGAGAGGTAAATTGTGTAGAAATGTGTATGTATTTTTGTGTTTTTATGGTGTTAGCATATTTTCACACTTTTATCCAAGTTTTATAAATGAGACCCCTGGATATGTTGCCATCTAATCACAGGGTCACTAATACAAACAATCCCACTGACTAAGCAGACGATGTGGACTTGCCAGTTATCCAAACATTCAGTTAACTGGGTGTGTAGCATGAAAATTGAAGTCACCAAACGAAAGCCCATCTAGAGAATGTGTATGCGCCATGTGGACAATGGCCAGATGTGGGATTTCAACTCAAGATGCTGGATCCATGAGGCAGCAGGTCTGCACATGGCACTGCCCATAAATTCATTCAAAATTGCATATTTCTTTCATAATTAGATATATATTTTCATATTCCAAATCGATAAACTGCACAGTATACAGTATGTAAATGAATGCATGCTATGTACATGATAAGGAGTGGCATGGTGGCACATTGACCAGAGTTGTGGGTCTAAACCCATTTTCTGCCTCTGTCTGGCCGGAGTTTGCACTTCTTCTTTGTGTCTGTGTTGTTTTTCTCCCCATCCTCTCATTTCCTTAAATACGTGTATGCCAGTGTGGTTCTAAACTGGCTCTGGAATTATTGAGTGAAGGTTGGTGCTCTTCAGTGGGCTATTGTGCTACTATCGGTTGGCTGCATGCAACATTTATTGCATGTTTTATTGGTGGTGAGTACAAATATTAAGGAATATTCCAAAAGACTGGAAGCAAGCTAATGCTGGACCATTATGTAAAATTACCCAAATGTTGTCGAGTTCAGTGGGATGCTCTGATTCAATCGTGAGCAAATAACATTTAAAGAAATTGACATGCCTTCCAGCAGTAGCTGACACTCTCAGTTAATAAAGCAGGCTGTTTCAGTTTTGTTCACAGTGGCCTCTCGTGTGATGCTGGGGATTCGGGAATTAGCTGAGTGGCTCTGTAAGCCAAGGTCTTATTAATAGGCCCACTCTTCAAGTGATAATGTCTAATTACCCATCCTGACAGCTTTAGTAAAGGCCATGCTGGTCAGTGGTTAGCACAGCTAGATGTTAAATATCAGCCTGCCAGTTGTCTGCATTTAGTGCTGGTTTTTTCAGGTATTTCAATATTCCTCGCCTAGATATGGACTCAAGGTTACAAACAATAAGCTAGCATGGCATATGAAATCGTGGGTGTGCACATGAATAGGCTCATGCCACTCACACAAACAATTCAAATAAATTTAGCAAACAGAGTTCTGACCCTGGGGGTCATAAGATAATTCCTCCTTCCTTTTCTCTGGCTCCCATTTATGCATCTCTTAAGGTAAACCTTCTACCCTGTCTGACTGAGCTATCTCACTGTGTTATCCCCAAGAAATGTCCTTCATTACACACTTACACACTTCTGGTTCTTTCCTGCAAAGAGTGCACAGCAGATTCTTAGGAATCTATCATTTCCAATACCCTTTCAGGACTTTGATCTTTGCGCTCAGCTCATTTCATTGACAAGAAAACAAATTGTGACAATACAACACTGTACAAAAGTCCTAGACTCCTAAAATTTCTTACATAAATTTTGCCTTCAGTGATTAAATTTTAACTTCTGTGTTAGTGTCTCAGTAGAAAAGAGCACATTTCAGATTTCCATTCATCTTCCAACAAAATTAAAAATTACAGGGAATCTTCATTAGATATATTACACTATGACCAGACATTTTGCGTATTTCAAAGGTCTGTCTGCCAAGTGGTGACTCCTGATAGAGTAAGGAATTTGGTGGTTCATAATGATCTCTTACACCCTTAGGCATCCTTCCAGCACCTATGCCCTGCATTGGCCAGCTATTATCAGAGTTCCTGCTAAGCCTGTCCACTTCCTGTTGTGCCCAAGGTGGTACTTCAGTCCATGGACCTTTGCCACTGATGGCCTAGCCCTAGCAGGCTGCCCCCTATTTAGCTGTTCACTTTTACAGGTAGGTTTTTAGGAAGGGTGATGACATAAACATGGCTCCTGAACATTCAGGCAGAGGCAAGAAGGTCATTCAGATTGTCAACACACAAAACCCTTATGATCGAAGCATGCTGTTTAACATGAAAGAAACAAAAGCATATAAGAACATGGAAGTATAGCAATCAAAAGTCAAAATTCTGGTGCCTGAGGAAAGAAGACAAATGCACGAGATAAGTCACAGAAATTAACTGACTACTAAAGATCCTGCTAGTAACCAGGCTACACAGTATACGGAATGACAACATATGAAACATACTGAAGAAATAAGAAGCATTAAACGATCGATTTCAGAAACAACATCTCCACGGGTTTGGACATGTTACCAATCTGAATGGAAGAAGGTTGCCACAAAGGGTTATGCACTACCACATCACAGGGAAAAGAAGAAGAGGAAGACAACAGAAATGCTGGAAGGATAACATTAAGGAGGACCTCGAAACATGCAACCTTAGTAATTAGTCAGACAGTGGATCAGGCCAAAGATAGAATGGAATGGAGGCATTTTGTGAACTCATCATCAGCAACAAACTGATGGAAGAAAAAGAAAAAGAAAGAAGAAGAATTCTGTTAAAGTAATAATATTTTAAGGAGCAGACCACTTTTCAGGTAAAAGCATACTTAATTTGTAGGTATCTAGCCCAGTGCATGATTAAACAAAGTGTGGTTCGAGGAACAGAATTGGAACAAGTCCCAAAATACGTTGAGATGCCAGCCAGGCCACCCCATTAAATGCTGGATACAAAAAAGCGTAAACTAATAAACAGGCACACAATGGCACTGCAACACAAAAACAGGGTCAATTGTCTCAAAGTTTTCCATTCTATGGCGACTCAAAGTAAGGGATTGGGCTTTGGGAGAGATCCGATCTCTTGGCTGCACTGGTCCAAAATGTGACGCCACCTTCCAGGGTTGTGTGCTTTTCTGGGCTACAGTTACCCTCATTGGGTATCTTTTTTTGGGATAAAGGAGACAAGACCTTTAGCAACAATGCGATCTCTGATCCCAGAGTGGTGCTGCATACCTCAGGTAAGCCCAGAAGGTGATCCTTTAGCATGCATGTGTGACAAAAGAAGACAACCAGGCGACCCTGATCAGTGACATAATGAGTTGATTGAATCAAACTGACTGACTGAAACAGGAATGGATGTAGAAATCAAACTGGTTCAAGGATGACTAAACTGAAAAGTAAGGGTGTGGCAGTGGTGACAGTGTTCAAATTATCAATTCAAGAGTTAGAAGTGACAAGACACAAGATGATCATCCTGTATCAGCAAGGTCTCTTCCAAGCAGATGTTTTGCAGCAGGTGGGAGTTTGAAGATATGCTGTTCAAGCTCTCTAAAGAAGTATAAGGAAATGGGCACAGCTGAGGACCAGAAACACCGTGGTCAGTCAGAGAAAATGAGTGCAGCAGATGAAAAATCCATCAAAATGGAGGTCCCTTTAAAATCAGAAGAAGTCCAGTGCTGCTGCCAGCTCTAAACACTGGAATATGATCTCACTCCTCCATGGTCCGGAGAAGTCTTGTCATTAGTAGTGTTCATGGAACAGTTGCTGACAAAAAGCCATTCCTCCAAAGTGGAGACAAAGTCAAGAGACTTAGCTACGCACAAAAACACAAGGACTGTGGTGCTGAACACTGTTGGCAAATGTTCTGGACTGATAAGTCAAAGTTTGAAATGTTTGGGTCAAACAGGAGGCAGTCTGTCTCTGGAAGAGATGGAGAACACTACTTGGGTGAGTGTCTGCAGCTAGCAATGATGCACAGCAGACTATCTCTGTAGGTTTAGGACTGCATTTCTACAAAATGAGGTGGTGGTCTGGTTATAATTAAAGGAACCATCAGTGCTAAGAAGTACTGTACAAGCAGATGTGCATCCATTAAGCAAAACCACCAGCAGGTCTGCTGGTCCAAACTTCATTAACTCTTAAAGCAGAGCCAAAGATCTACAACAACAGCAGATGGTATGGCCTCCATGGAGCCCTGATCTCAACACTGGGGAGCGATTTAGGGATTACCTGGACAGACAAGAAACTAAGAGAGCCAAAGTCCACAGAGGAACTGGGAGATGTTTGGAACAACCTGCCAGACAACTTACTTACACAACTACATTACATTGAACCTAAGAGAATTGATGCAGTTTAAAAGGCAACAAGTGTTCACAGGAAATATTGATTTGATTTAGTGCCTCCAGTTTACTGGACTTTATAGTAATTTTGTTGATATTTAGAAACCTTTCCTTTTATTCCTTTTGAAAGCAGAAACTGAAGTGGGTTCAAAACAGAGCCGGTCTCAGGTCCCCTCTGAGGTGGGGATTCCACCCTTTCTCAAAAATCAACTTGGGAGTCTCACTCAGATCAGCCGGGCTTGTGGAGCTATGAGGATACGCCATAATTATTTTAAGCCCTCAATCCCATGCAATAAAATTATTTTCTTTCATTATGAGAAACACACACTTTAGATGTGCAGATCAGCTTGAATGAGGAAATTAGATATTTTTAATGTTCCTTATGAAGCAATGTAAAAACAATTTCTATTAAAAGTAGCTCCCCCTGTACATCCACACTCTTTCTCATGTGAAAACTGTACAATTTAAAGGAATCCTGTAGTGACTGGGACAAAATTGGATATCAGCATCTTGAGGTAGCACCCACCATCACACTGATCTTGTGCATTTAATTATCTTTTAATTGACAAATTCAATTAAGTTTGAACAAGTTCTTTATTAATGACTGCTGTTAGCATCGATATCAACTCCTGCCATGATGAAATTTACAGCAGACAGCCCCCTGTTCTGTTTGATGCAACAACTTCAGCGCATGTAGCACATTAGCATTCCTGCTCCATTAGAACCAGAATTTTTAGGTCTGCAGTCATCAAACACTTGCTGATCATAAGAAGTACACAACTCCACGGTACTCCCTCTAGGGACTTTGTGATCAGCACAGTGGAAAACTCTTATCTACATTAAGTGGAACTAACTTATTACACACTATAAGAATGAGGGAATTGAGAATCAAAAGAAATGCTGAAGGGATTTTCATAACACTTGAGATTATTACATTATCAGGTTATTATTAGGCACTTAAACAGCTGTTACACATAATGTCATACAGTACAGAATATACCATTCATTTTCTCTTGTTTTATTTATCAATTCATTTTGAAGAGCTGTGCCCTGTGATTGTAGCTCATGCCTGATGGGACACTAGTCATCACTGGCATCCTTAACTGCACATCCACAGAGAGCCACTTCAAAGTGGCAAATTTACCTATCATGCACTTCACATAGACTTGCAGAACAATGTGTAATAACTGACCTTTGATATGTTTTATCAGAAGGATAAAACATTTATCACAGGAGAAAAGTACTGGTATGGAGATGTTTGTGAATTCAATGAAGTTTTAATCATATTTGTATTGTAATGGCAAATTGCTTCAGCCTGGGGAGGAGTCACCAACAGTACTGGCTGGCATTCCATCAAAGAATCGAGCGACTTCAGAGCCATCTGCAGGGGAGCCCATAAAAAAGAAAGTCTGCCAAAGTCGGAAAAGACTTCCAACTAATGCAGCAAAAAGGGTAGTAAGCTACGTAAAAGAAATAAAAGAACAATTCAAGGTGCAAAGAGTCCATTGGCACTCCACAACGTGAAGTAAGCATTGGTGTCTAAAGTGGGACAAATAAAACACCTGCAAACCAATTCAGCACAGCACCAAGGGACACACAGCCCCAAAATGGACTTGCCGAGCTCATCTTAGGAGTGTCTCAATGGTGAGATTCAGGATTGGGAATATTATTTCCAGCAGAGAGGCTGCTACCTCTGCAGCTCCACCACCGTCTCTTCATCTCTAAGTTCCATTGGCCTGGGCACATGGTTGCTGTCAGAGCTTTGGGCTCATGAAGCTGGGGAAAAGTGTGGCAGATCGAGTTGCTAATCACCCCAGGTAAGCATTCCAGAAAAATTGCACAGGGAGAGGGCTGAGCTGAGATCTGGGCCTGGAAAGCCATTTACAGCATCAGTTTAGTAAAGGAAGACAGCCAAGCGAGACTTTGAAGAAGGGCTATGTAATGGTGCTGCCAAGTTACATCAGCCTGGCGAGGAGTCACCACTACAGTGAGCTGGCATTCCATCATGGAAATGAGCGGCTTCAGAGGAAGCTTCAGGGGAGCCTATAAAAAAGGCAATCCTGCCAAAATCACATAAGAATTCCAACTAGCACGGCGACAGCAAGCAGTGCTTTCAAGGACTATGAGCTGCATAAGAGAACAATGGAAAGAGTAAAGAATCCATTGGCACTCAGTGCTGGCAACAACGTAAATCTGAAGTATTTATACATGTATTAAAAAGTAAAAATTTATAAAATGGACTTTAATGAGTAATGAACAGCACAAACTGTACAGACTTACGTATTGCTGAACAGGTGTAATAACAAAGCTAATGTACAGCTTTGGGAAGGCCTGAGTACAACATGCATGGAGTTTGAATCACCTCCATATGTTCAAGTGATTTGTTCTTTCATTCCAAACACTTGTGGAGTGGTGAGAGTCCATTGTCAAATTGCATAGTGTGCTGATTTACTTGATTTTGCACATTATTGCATATTTTTCTCTGCGCCCTCCTGCATCATAATCTTTTGTCTATGGTAAAAGCTTTAGATTCTTCAAAAATTTAAATCTCCAGCATTGACGGCTCTTGACATTTTAGGGTCCCCTGATATAGAAAACATTGATATCTCTATGAGGGGTGTGTGTCTGTGTGTCATAGGTTCTTGAGGACAGTCTAGAGCTAAAATGGCTGGACAGAAAAATACCAAACTCGAAACTTAAGCCTGTTATGAGATGACGATGTGCTGATTAGTTTTTGAGTCAAATCGTACTAGAGAAAGAGGCACTCTAGTGGAACTTAATTATGAATTCTTCGTCAATTGCTAAAAACACATTACTTTAACATGGCTTTCTCATAACTTCATCTTAATTTAATCCTGATGTTCTGCATATTTAATTAATTATCATTACTATTCATGATGGCTCCAAAATCCGTACTAACCCTTGCTCTCTCTTCTGTTCTTTTTCCGGTTTTCTGTGGTGGCGATCTGCTCCACCACCACCACCTAACCAAAGCACCATAATGTCCCTACATTGATGGATTAAAAGCCAGAAGTCCACGTGACCGTCATCATCAAGTCCTTCCATGAGAACCCTGAATACAATGAGGACTGATCATTTACGTTAGGTAGTTAGGGGGCTGGCCGGTCTCGTGGCCTGGAACCCCTGCAGATTTTATTTTTTCTCCAGCCATCTGGAGTTTTTTTTTTTGTTTTTTCTGTCCTCCCTGGCCATTGGACCTTACTTTTATACTATGTTAATTAGTGTTATCTGATTTTAATTCTTACTTTGTTTCTTTTCTCTTTCTTCATCATGTAAAGCACTTTGAGCTACATTATTTGTATGAAAATGTGCTATATAAATAAAGGTTGTTGTTGTTGTTATCATAATGACCTATTTTATGATCAGAAAGAGTAGCATTAGAGCGGTAAAGAATTACTAAAATAATATAGAACCAGCAATGGCGCACTAATACACTTGACTTGAGCATTCATAGTTTTCATACTCTTTCTCTGTACATTTAGTTTTCATTTGCTCAGAGGTTGATGAGCAGCTTTTCTTTTCTCCTGCCTAGTGGCCCGCTTCTTCTCTTCTTTCATCGGCATCTTTTCGCATTAAAATGGATTAAGTCAGTGTTTGTGTTGCAATTACTTAGTATGTTTTCTATAATTTTTCACTTAAGATGGCACTTAAGTCATCAATCTGCCTGAAGAATGATTTAAGATATGAAGAGGAAGAGGAAGTGACGGGAAAGGTGATGAGAGCGGCGCCCATATGAATGCGTCGTACCGCCGACCTGCTAGCTGCTGTGGGTTCGCTTCCCAGGTCCTCCCTGCGTGGAGTCTGCATGTTCTCCCCATGTCTGCGTGGTTTTCCTCCCACAGTCCAAAGACATGCCAGTTAGGTGGATTGGTGATTCTAAATTGGCCCTAGTGTAAGCTCGGTGTGTGGGTGTGTTTGTGTGTGTCCTGTTGGCACCCTGCCCAGGATTGGTTCCTGCCTTGTGCCCTGTGTTGGCTGGGATTGGCTCCAGCAGACCCCCGTGACCCTGTGTTCGGATTCAGCGGGTTGGAAAATGGATGGATGGATGTTGGCGTAAATGCAGGAAGTGTTTGAAGAGAAGCACCTGCCTCAGGATTTCATTCTTTTACTCTCTGCGTTTCCTTCCCATTTACCACTCATTCTTTGAGTTTATTTGATTGAGATATACTTTTTGTGTAAGTTTAAAAGAAGAAAAGAAAATTTGCATTGACATTTGAATGTCAGTAATTCATTAAAAATTATCCTCAGACATTTGATTTAATTTTCCTTTGAAAATATAACTCTGTTGTCGTGACTATCTGCGTATGTTCAAATAAATAAAGATATTTGGAATTTTTGCATATATTTGTTATACAGTCATTACTGTCCAGGGTTGCATTATTACTCATTTTTTGAGTACTGTAATTCAAATGAAAATCGGTGTAAAATAAAACCATTTTTGCCACTACTTATATTTAATCAAACTCATTTATTTTAGGTAAATTTGAGTAAATTAATAAATTAAGTTTACTCAATAGTGCAGTATATTAAATCTACTCAAAAATATTGTTTGTAATTTGTTGTCTTATTTTTTTAAGTACTTTTAACACATTATTTTTCACAGTGTAACCTTTTGCAACCAATTATCAAAGAGTTGTCCTTAATGTTTTTTACTATTTCACACAGAAGGTACAGTTAGGTTCATAAGTATTTGGAGAGTGAATATAATTTTCATAATTTTGACTTTGTGTGCCACCACAATGGATTTGAAATGAATCAATCATTAAGTGACTGAAGTGTAGCTGTGCAGTTTTAATTTAAGGTGTTTAACAAAAACATTGTATGAAAATGTGGAGACCATGTGACTTCTAAAACCAATCAGCTGCTCCAGTGAGGATTTAGCAAAGGGGACGAGGACTTATGCTATTACTAAGTTTGGGTTTTACATTTGAAATGAACTCAGTCGATTCTGCAGAGGTCACTTTGACATCAAAGAGCCTTTTTCTGTTGATCAGAATAAAAAAAGTCAAAATAGATTCAACAAAATATGAAAACTTCTAAGGTACTGCATACTTTTTGTAGGCACTGTATGTTGGTTACATGTTGGAAGGTGGGGGATATAAATATATTCATTTGATTGTTGCTCATATCATACAATGAATATAAAATGTAAAATGAAAAGAATTTAAATAATGAAATGAAAACATTTTCAACAAGCATACATGAA
This sequence comes from Polypterus senegalus, assembly GCF_016835505.1. Classification (NCBI taxonomy): domain Eukaryota; kingdom Metazoa; phylum Chordata; class Cladistia; order Polypteriformes; family Polypteridae; genus Polypterus; species Polypterus senegalus. Next base: position 81,679,435 of record NC_053158.1, read on the forward strand.
AAGTTAAACAATAAAAACAGGTTTTGAAATTAAACTGAAACCTCTAACTAATCAGTGGCTAATGATTCATTAAGCCCACCGTAGAACCGCACTGCTGCAATTCTTCACATTCAAAGCCGATGCTCTAACCTCCACTGATGTCACTGAAGCGAAGCAAAGCCTCCGTGATAAATGGCCCGGATTCCTTCACAGTACTATGATTGACTGACCAATAATCACAGGAAAGATCTGATTGAAGTTATTGCTGTTAAATGTGCTGCGCTCGGTTATTAAATCCCAGGGAGCAATCGCCTTTTCACACAGGGCACTGGGGATTGCCTACATTTCTTTAAGAAATCAATAAGTTTCAAAAATTTGTGTTTCTTATCTAATATTTATCTTAGGCTGACAATCTCACATATTCACCGTGAACAAAAATAAAATGTAATGATCAATAAAATCAGACAGGAAGCGGGTGCTTTTTCTGCAGATGTGCCTCCTGTCTATGGCTGCTTTAGTCCTAAGGAGTCCCAGGTTTGGTGCTTGTTGAGCTTCTTGTCAAATCTAAGCAGATCCAAGTGCAGGGATAAAATATTTACCACATACCCATATCTACTGAAGATGATCAAACATTCCTTTCGTAATTGTGACTTTATGACACCATGCATAAGAAGATTTTCTTTCCCACAAACTCAGCACTGTAATCAAGCGAGTGCTCTTTACTCCATAGCACAGGAGACGATTTTGTTTCGAAGAAGCTTCACTTTTACCTCGGATTTCTCAGAGTAAATATAGGTGTTTGCAGAGTAAACGATACGCTCTTTGTCCATTTCTCTGTTTTTGTTAATGCTGCCATCAAGGAAGTGAAGATAGACATTCTGTAAATGGAGTAGAATTGTCATCTTAACACCTTTGACGATCCCAACAATCCACTTTGTGTGATCTTCCAAGTCTGCAATTTCGTCCTGGAGAGTTTTGATTTTCTCAGTAACGACTTGATTAGAACTATCTAATTCAATAGTTTGTTTTTTTTATTTGTGTGTACTCATGGCTGCCTGTTCACAACAGAGCAGTCTATTTCTGAACTCATCTAGTTTGCCTAATAGAAGCCCTTTTCGGCTTTTTATTTGCCTGCTTACTTCACATTCCACCTCCATCTTACTCATTACACTCTCTACCTCATCTTCCCAAGCTGTAATTTCACATCTGCAAAAATGTAATTTTAACACCTTGTCAGTATGCTTATGTTCTCTCTCTTTTATGGTATGTACTCATTTATTCTTGAAAAGTTTTCATTGACAAAGACGTACAGGTTAGGTACATTGGCGATTCTAAATTGTCCCTAGTGTGTGCTTGGTGTGTGTGCTTGGTGTGTGTGTGTGTGTGTGTGTGTGTGTGCGCGCTGCGGTGGGTTGGCGCCCTGCCTGGGGTTTGTTTCCTGCCTTGCGCCCTGTGTTGGCTGGGATTGGCTCCAGCAGACCCCCGTGACCCTGTAGTTAGGATAGCGTTTCTCAACCTTTAAGTATTTGCGACCCGAGTTTTCATAACAGTTTTAATCGCGCCCCCCCTAACATTTTTTGAAATGTAGATGCATATTTTATTATACCTACTTAACTTTTATAGACATTTATCTAACTCTATATTTATTGTTCTAGTATCAGAATGTAGTTTAAGTTAATTTGTTTTGGTTTCAACAGATGTTTTTTTCATAGTTTTGATTCTTGTTTTCTTTTTTTCACATTTCGCGCCCCCCTTTTTGTTACTTCGTGTCCCCCTAGGGGGGCCCGCCCCCCAGGTTGAGAACCACTGAGTTAGGATATAGCGGATTGGATAATGGATGGATGGATGGAAGTTTTCATTGATGCTATAATTTTGAAAATGTACTGAACATGTAACCATCTTATGTGGGGTGCTGAGACTAGACACTCGGTCAAATTCCTGTGAGAGTCAACAATACTCTAAGGCAGGGGGTTCTCAGTCTCGGTCCTGGGGACCCCCTGTGGCTGCAGGCTTTTGTTCCAACCAACTTCTGCTTCTACTTTGACTGCTAGCCTAATGTGGTGATCTCTTATTACCGAGCTTCTGTGTTTTAGAGTCAATGTAAAAATGACAAAACTAAGTTTGGTAAAATCTTATTAAAATGTACTGAGCAGTTATATGGGAGATGTATTTTTTTTACTTTTTAACAATATTTTCAATATATGTACTTTTCCAGGTTTTCTGGTTATTTAATCCATTATTTACCAATTACTGGGACTGATGCTAAAGTAGTTGTAGCCTTTCAGCATTCAGTATTGTTTTCCCAGATGTCTGCTTTGATTCTTTTTAATAGATAGATAGATAGATAGATAGATAGATAGATAGATAGATAGATAGATAGATAGATAGATAGATAGATAGATAGATAGATAGATAGATAGATAGATGTTGCTGAAGCGTCTCCTCTGTCTGGAGATGATCCTGTTCAGTGGATGCAGTGGATTCTCCATGACTGACAGGAGCCTACTCAGCACCCGTCTCTCTACCATGGATGTCAAACTGTTGAGCTCCGTGCCTATAATGGAGCCTGCCTTCCTCACCAGTCTGTCCAGTTGTGAGGCGTCCCTCTTCTTTATGCTGCCTCCCCAGCACACCATCGTGTAGAAGAGGGCGTTCGCCACAACTGTCTGATAGAACATCTGCAGCATCTTATTGCAGATTTTGAAGGACGCCAGCTTTCTAAGGAAGTAAAGTCGGCTCTGTCCTCTCTTGCACAGAGCATCAGTATTGGCAGTCCTGTCCAATTTTTATAATTGTCATTATGAGGATACAACATAAGAAAACAAACTACACAGAAAAAGGACAAAATAATAGAAAAAAAATGAGTTAAATAGTTAAAGATATTGATAAAATACAAATGCTTCTAAATGTTTTATACAATACATGTAAAAATCACACTACAGTGGTGCCTTGGTTTGCGAGAGTAATTTGTTCCAGAAACGTGCTCACAATCCAAAGCACTCATTTATCAAAGCAAATTTCCCCATAAGAAATAATGAAAAGTCAGATGATTCGTTCCACAACCCAAAACTATTCATATAAAAATGATTAATACAAAATATAAAGTAAAAATACATAAAACAAATTAACCTGCACTTTACCTTTGAAAAGAATCGTGTGAGGGAGACGAGAGAGAGGAGGAGGAGGGTTAAGCACTTTCATCTACTTTTTGTATGAAAATGTGCTATATAAATAAATGTTGTTGTTGGTGTTATTGTGTAGGACGACTTTCACTCTAACTAACAGAATCACTGCTCTCTGTTGGCTCACTGGAATCTTCTTCTTTTTTTGCGACTTTAACAAGGAACCTATCCAATGACAGTTGCTTTAGCCTGAAGAGTCACTGCACTTGGACACAAAATTGAAAAAATGTTTTACGCACTGTAATGTTTCTAAACTCTTTTGGGATTACACCCAACGGGACGACACATGGAAGAGCGTCCCGAAGCAACCGCAGGCTCCCAGCGCTATAGCAGTTCGCAGCAAAAGCGAATCTGAAAAAGATTGCGGACATGCTATAAGCACCTGCCATTGATGGGTGATACAAGGAACATTATAAATGTGCAGGGCACAGTACTACTTGGCTACTAACCTGGGCATGACCCTGCCTGACTGCTGTGTCTGTGTATAGGAGAGTGGCAGATCCTGTAATAAATAACCGCGCTGTTGCTGTTTCAAGCTGAATAAAGCTGGTGTTGCTAAAGTACTGAGACTCAGCTTCGTGTTTTGGGGTGCAAGACAGGGACTCACACGTTTACAACACACCCACGTGGTCACAATGCTATAGTAAACAATAAGGATGTTGACTATATAAGTGAGGTACGCTGACTGAGACCGAGAATGGGAGACGATTACCCACAATCCCGCAGCAAGACAGAAAGAAGAACCATCAGCTCATCACGTGACGATTGGCAGACAAAGCGTATGCATACTTTTCGTATTGCAAGACCTCGCTCGTTCATCAAGTCAAAATGTATTAAAATTTCTTGCTCGTCTTGAAAAAAACACTCGCAGACAAAGTTACTCGCAATCCAGGGTTCCACTGTATTGTGCAAACCTGAATGTAGAATAAGAGAAGAGAGAAAAGACCAGCTAATTAAATGAAATCAGTTATTATGACTGATTGTGAATCTGGTTGGAACAAAAGTCTGCAGCCACAGGGGGTCCCCAGGACAGAGAGTCTGAAAGCCCCTGCTCTAAGTAGAAGTCAGAAGAATCATCTCGTAACATTCCAGAGCAGGAATGGCCAAAACACTAGGACTAATGAAAGGGCCCTTCTTATCTAGGAAGCCTGAATTTCTCAAAGCATCCCAGAAGGAGAATTTTCCCCAGGAGCACAGGGTCATAACTTAGACATCAGAGGTAGTAACAGCCACATGACTCTCTATGAAGTGTTTATGTAGTGCTTTCTGCTTAAAAAACTAAGCAGAAACCTCACTCGGGAAAATGATCAAGTATCCATGGGCTGTAATCGCCACCCCGTAACAATGTCACAATCAAGTGCCTGTTGGTAGAAATCATTATCTTAAAAAGACAAAAACTGTTATGTTAACCGAGAGGAAGGCAAACTTTGAATAAATGAAGGTGACAGAGAGAAGAAATGTCAATAATCCAAGCTAAGGGAATTGTTAGTGATGGTCCATCCTCTCTTTTGTCAAATTGAAAACACTAGCCAAAAATTTCAAAACTAGAAAAAAAGGGCAAGAATATTAAAACCAAACACCTAAAGAGAATTCTTTAGGTTTATCTGCAGGCTATAATGACCAGAATTGGCACAGCACTGAGCTTTTGGTGTCAGCGCCTTACAGTGATGTTGCATGGTAACGTCACAGTAACCACTGCTCAAAATGGCGGTGAGTATGAAAATCAAGATGATATCAAAAAATGACACAAAAAATCTGTAACTATCTGAAAACAACACACTACCTAGACATCCATGTCAGAATTGAATTCTACAACCCTTAAAAAAATAATAATTGTGTATAAAGAAGTCCAGAAGAGGTTCACATAAACATTTAAAAAAATTATAATGAGTACCAATCAATAAAAAAAAAGACAGGACAAGCGACACCAAAGATGTTCAGATCAATTTACAATGGCAAGGCGAGCAAAATCCTTCTGGTGCCTGCTTTGAAATCTGAACCTGAAAAAGGACACTTGGCAGAAATAAGAAGGGACATTCTCAAAAACATGTGCTTAGAGGACAACTTCAGGGCTCCTCCAATGGTATCCACGGGGTGGCGTTGTATCTGACAACCTCTCCCCTTCCTCCACACATCTGAAGATTGACGGCTGAAAGACATCTGATGTCACTTCAGGTTTTCAACCTCCTCGATCTGCTCGCTCAGCCTCAGGAGCGGCTCCACTGCCATCTGGAGGCAGTCAACAGACGACCCTTTGTTTAAAAAGATGTTCTGTTGTGGCGCCCCCAACTCTTTAAGATCTTTCTGTGTGCTTTATTCCACAAAGGCCTAAGACAAATCAAAAATTTGATAAAAGAAAATGCAATGCCAAAGCAGTTACTTAATACTGATTTTGATTACAAGTGTGTTGTAATCACTTGAGTTGTCGATTAGCAACTGAACATCTTCCCTGTTAAATATGGTGCCTCTTAAAGCTAAAAAGAGCAAAGGGAACTGTTTGATGCATTTGCAGAGTCACTCAAGTCTTCTCTCTTCTAAAATATAAGAAATAGTGATGTATGCATGTCCTTTTATTAATTACTGCTTTGTAGTCTCTGGGTTCGTTCAGTGAAATCTGAAGAGCTTCTTTTACTTCTTGTTAGTTTTGCTCCACCGCCTGTGAAATCCTTGGAGCTGCACACTTGACCCACTTTATCCGATTAAACCAATAAAACTGCTGGTATATGCTAAGTATTTAATTTGTGCTTCAATGCAACATACCTAGCTCTAAGCTAAATCATTTTTAAGTCAACCTAAGCTGGTCTCTGAAGCTTTAAGAAAATGAAATCATGAAAATTAAAGTGAAATGTTCTTTTTCCTCTAATTTGTAGAACAAAAAGTTCAAGACGTCATGAAGGAGAAAAAAATGTGTGATTTTTGGCTGCTATAAACTGGAAGTCAACTTTGGTTTTTGTGCAGTCACAGCCATGATAGATTGGAGTTTTAAGAGTTTGTTGGGTAATGCAGGGAACTCACAAGCATGCTTCACAATCAGCGTTGTAAGTTTAGCATATAATTCAGTAGATTTCTTGTTTTCTGATCTTTTACCCATACCCATCCTCAATAATCATGCTGTTCCACCACACTCAAATTGGCAATGGAAGGACATTCAGATCTTGCACTCAACCTGACCTTTTGTGTTGAAGGCCAAGGAAAGCAACACAACCCATCATCAGTGTTAGGCTGGAGCTCAGACCCAGGGCACGTCCTCTGGCGTAACATTTGCATCCAGTCTCTCCTATTTGTGTTTCTTGCTAGGCCTCCCTAATTACACAGCAGTCTTGTGATCAGAGAGGAAAGGAAAGAAAAACTCTGAGCTTTGCTAGTTTGAGCTCCACTTATGTGCCAATGTTTTTGATTCTTAGCCTTTGTCATTTTTTGGATTCTGATTTTTGTCAAATAATCATTTTATATGATATACCTCTGTATGACTTCCAGGCCATTTTTGGTTCATGGTCTCAGAATAAGTAATGTTTATCTTGTAGTAGTATTTGTCAGGACTCTTTTGAAGTTCACTCACCATGACATGAATACACTATGAATGTCCTGCTTTATCTGGTGTTATGCTTGCCAATTGAAATGCCAAACATTTAATAATAGAAGTGACCAGGAGACGAAATGTCAAAAATACAACTCAAAAAGCTTGTTACAGAGAAACTGTCCTATTTCTTGTCAATCCTAACCGTTAAAACAAAAAGCAGTCATAGCCAGAAAAAGGGTCCTTAGCACTAATACTTTTAAACATCACTGATACATGTTGTCACACATGTTGTCACACACGTGCAACTAAGAGTGAGCTGAGTGGACCAAGTGGAGGTAATTACCCGCCAGGCCAGGGGATGGCGGGGTGCACACAACCTACCTCTGTTATTTCTACAGGCCAAATATGGGAAAACCTGCCTGATTCAACGTCGCTTCCGGTGCCCAGACTGACATCACTTCCGGTCCTGGCGGCCAGACTGAAGTCACGTCCGGCTCCAGGGGTGTAACAAGAATGTAAGTTTAATGTCACTATGCTCTGTGCAAGAAATTATTTTATAAATTCATTCACATGTGCAGGCCAAAGTTAGCACACAGGGGCTAGTCAGCATCTAGAAACTGCTAGCATTTGGAGAATGAAGGGGACAACTGCAAAAATAGGCATTGTACTATTCCTGTAATTTAGAGATGAAATTAAATCGTTTCCTTGTTTGGAAACCAAAGAAGGGCCTACACGTGGAGAAGACAATATAAATACGTGGACAAGCAGTCAAACACTTCGAAGCCAACGGACACCCGTATGGAAAATCCTTTCAGTGCAGTGACGAAAGATGGCAGACTGTATTTATCAAGATCCCACCTTGATAAAGTTTATCATGGCTTCCCGTCTGTAATGCCGCGTAAATCGTCATTAAAGAAAGCTGTTATTTTTCTCTTATGTGATTTGTACTGCCGTATCACTATGGGAAGGATATCGCCTTTTAATATCATAGCTCTATATTTTTCAGTTACTTAAAATGCCGCAATTATAAAAGAACTTATTCCAATTAAGGAGCTATATCGCCCCCTAAATGAAACAGGTGGCCAGACCAGTGTCACTTCCCTTTCCGGGGCTCAGACTGACGGCACTTTCGGTTCTGGCAGCCAGACTGAAGTCACTTCTGGTTCTGGCCAGATGACATCACTTCTGCCTTTCGGTTTATAAAGCCGCCATCTTTCCTCAACTATTCAGTTCAGTTTAGGACTCAAAACAGTGCACATGAAGGCTGTGTCTAAACCCTTTTGCAGCCAGGGACAATATATGGGTGGCTGCCCCAAAATTTGTTGCGTGTGTCAAGGCTATTCATTAAAGCAGTTTTTCCATTTGAAAAATACGATACAATACAATACAGTTTATTTTTGTATAGCCCAAAATCACACAAGAAGTGCTGCAATGGGCTTTAACAGACCCTTGCCTCCTGACAGCCCCCCAGCCTTGACTCTCTGAGAAGACAAGGAAAAACTCCCAAAAAAAACCTTGTAGGGAAAAATGGAAGAAACCTTGGGAAAGGCAGTTCAAAGAGAGCCCCTTTTCCAGGTAGGTTGGGCATGCAGTGGGTGTCAAAAGAACAGAACAAATCCTTAATACAGCATAATAATAAAAATTTTAGAAGTACGGAGCAGAATTTAACAGTAGATGATATCCCATAATAAGATTTGGATATTGTTAGAGTCCTGGAGACCTCATCCATCAAGCTGCCTCCCATTTGGCCATTTCACGGCTGAAACGTTGCTCGGCCAGTCAATCCGATGAAAGGACCCCTTTTTCCCATGATTCGTGTGATCCTCCATCAGGGATGACTTTACCATAGGCAGGCAAACAACTTGGCAGGTGGGCCGTGGCACCAAGTGCCACATTTGAGTACCGAGAAGAGAAACAGAATAGGTGAGGGTTAGTAACAAATTATAACTATCATGTTACTTATGTTTTAGTGCTAATGACTAACAACAGAGATGCAGTCTGCACAGTTAATCAGCAGCTCTAGTCAGGATATGCTAAACTGAAGTAGTGAGTCTTCAGCTGGGATTTAAAGGCTGAGACTGAAGGGGCATCTCTTATAGAAGCAGGAAGACCAGTCCACAGTTTAGGGGCCCTGTAACTAAAAGCTCGACCTCCCACTGTTATTTTATTAATCCTTGCAATCCTAAGCAGACCGGCATCTTGAGATCTTAAAACCCCTTATCATTCGGGGTCATTTTTGCTAAATCGCTTGTAATTCGACCTCTCCAAATTAGAATCATTGCTGTTATTGAACTATCTGGAGTATAAACACATGTTTGGTCTCTTTGTAAAGGTAACATTCTCTAGTTTCACCCTTAGTAGTCAGAATCACTGTAGGTGTGACTGATCAAAAGTTATGCACATTAGAACTCACAAAAAAAACGAATTTTTTTGTTCTCGCCTAAGTTTTTTTATGCAAATAAAGGAAAATAAAGCTGCAGTAGGTAGGTGGGGACAGAAACACACTATGTACCAACAGAATAACTTGTTGACTACTCAAATTTCAAATTTGAAAAGAATACCTGTAAAATGACATTTTTACACCAGTTTTATGCGGGCATGCCCAGGGGCTTTTAGAGGGACCATTATCCACATTTTGGAACATATGGAAAAAGTGTAATAACTTTTGAATGCTTCAACCCACAGATATCAATAAGGGCTCTACTGAAAGCTTACACCTAAAGGAATCTATATCTACACACAGTGTCACTCTATTAGTTATGGAAATTCATGTTCCATAATAAAAACAATAAAAAATACACATTTCTATGTAAAAATAGTCAATACAAGTTATGGGCCAAAAATATATTTATATTTTTATTTTTACTTTTTTTATAAAATGCACACAAACTATATATATTTCTTTTACAAACTGTTACAACACAGCTCAGCGTTTTTCCATGTGCCACTTGATGGCAGCAATCACTAGCAAGCAGAAAGCACAAGGCGTGGCACGCGCTCTCCCATTACACGTCCCTGTGCGGTTGAATACTTTCAACGCGCACATGCATCTATTATTTAATCGAGCGTTTATTTACGTTTAAACTTCTACTTTTATTCATATTTAAACTGCGAAAAAACTTGGCGAAATCACAATAAACAACCACGCACCAACTCTGCAGACTGGCACAAATGCCACCTTCACGCAGCTCCGATCGTTTTGTTTACAAGTTAGTATGGCAAGTTACATATCAAAATGCTCGGCTGCTCATTGGCTGTAAGTTTTGAGTGTCAGTCACAGTGTCCAATCAAACTGGTAGATTCTACCAGAGTTCAGAGCTATATGTAACTCTCAAAGCTTTCTGTGACACTGGTTGGCTATACGAGGTGCCAGTCAACCCCAGACCCGTCGTAATTGGCCAACTTAGGTGTCTTTCGGAAGCTAACACTTCCGTGTTTCATGCGGTAGCATTGTTATCGCCGACAGAAACAAATTACGTCTAATATGAGCAATATAAGTAAAAAAAAATTACTTAGGTGGTCTCAAGTTATGAAACGTTTTCTGGAGTTTTTGTCCCTTTGAGAATATATCATGTGTTTTGGACCTAAATCGTTTTACTGGATTATATTCGCTGGAGCCTTACGGACACAATGGGATCAATACTGCTCGGAAATATTGATGTTTGACTTGCAGGGGGTCTTCAAAGGTAGGCACAGTCAACTCTTAAAAATATGTACTTCTCTGTAAAAAAGGCTTTAGTGTCAGTGCTGTGGTTGTTGTGTGTCAAAATGGTTTATATCATCGGAAAGACGAGACTTTGAAGTTTCATTTGATGGGTAGGGTGTCGAGATGCATGGCAGATGGGCATGCACACATTACTGTAACGTTTTTGAACCGCTGTTATGTCCCGGGACCGGCACGTGTGCGTTAAGAGGTGTGCTCAGGTTTGTAAGTAGTGATAAGTTCAGACAAGTAAGCTGGACCTTGGCCATTTAATGCTTTATATGTTAAAAGGAGGATTTTGAAATCTGCCCTAAACTTAACCGGGAGCCAGTGTAAAGATTTAAGAACTGGAGTTATGTGTTCATATTTTCTTGTTCTTGTGATAATTCTTGCAGCCACATTTTGGATTAACTGGAGGCTGTATAAAGAACAGTTTGAACAGCAAGTGAACACCACATTGCGGTAGTCAATCCTACTAGAAATAAATGCATGAATTAATTTCTCACAATCCTGTTTATTTAGAAAGCACCTTAATTTCCTAACATTTTTAAGATGGAACATAACAGCAAATAAAGAACTCCAGGTATAATTTGATAACAGGATTTTAGAACTCATAAAAAGTAAAAATTTGGGTGAAAACGATTTAAACCTTATAAAATCTTGGAGAATAGAATTGGAAGCAATTGCAACAGGCCATGCTCACGTTTTACCATGTATATCTAAAAAACCATCTGGTTTTGACTGGCCTTGAAGAATATGGTCTCGCCTCAATAGAATTAGAACCAATCATGGTAGATGTGTGGACTTGCTCAACAAATGGGGACAAAACTCATCTCCACAATTCAACTAGGCAGACAATCCAGCACAACACTGAGGAATGCCATCTGAGAGCCCATCCTGGTCAATCTAGCGTGACTCAAAGTGTAACTGAGTATATTAAAATGTAGGTGTTTGTTTGTCATATGAGTAATGTCATTTCTAGAACTTGTATGTAATTTGTATGCCATACGCTACATAAATAAATAATAAATACCAGTTGCTAATTAGCCTACGTTTCCTAACAGGTCATCTACCTGAGGCTAAGCATGTGCAGACCCAGCTAAAATTTGAATGGGAAATCAAATAGAAAAAGTTTGGATTGCTGCTGGAAGAGCTGCTGGTTAGGCCATCGGGGGTACTTACCCTGTGGTCTGTGCGTTGATCGCAATCCCCCGGCGCAGTGAAGAGGACACTGTAATAATAGCACCGTCCTTTGGATGAGATGTAAAACAAAGGCCCTGACTCTCTGTGGTCAATAAAGATACCTGGGCATCCTTCAAAAAAAAAGTCGAGTTTATCCCAATGGCCTGGGCCTCATAAATTCTGGCCCCCTAATCATCCCATCTGTTACTGGCTAACTGTCTCTCATTCCTTCACCACCTTATACCTAATGTGTGCTCATTGTACTGCCGCAATAATGGCTGCTGTCACAAGTCTGCAAGGTGAGCTGTCAAAATTCATTGATGTCATGTTTAAGAAGAATGGCACTCAAAGGAATATTTAATAAATACATGAATGGTGACCTGCCACAGTTATTTGTCAACTCTGAAGTCTACATTAGAACATCTGTGACCAGAACAGGCCATACAAACAAATAAGCTCCTCAATCCTATTCAACTTGGTTCTCCAAAATAACAATAAGTCACAATGAAGAAGTTCCTACAGTCTCTTAACGATTTATTCCATGTTTCTCTGGTTCTTTGTGGGACAAAAAACTTTCTACATTTGTGTGAAATTTACCCTTAACAAGTTTCCAACTATGTCCCCACATCTTTGTGGAAGAATTTATTAAAAATAACAGTCGATCCACTGTAGTAATTCCCTTCATAATTTTAAACACATTGACCATGCCACCTCTAAAGCTCCACTTGCTTACAGGAATATTACGTATAAAAATGAAATTTTTTAATATGTTATTCACCCCATGTATGCTTCGGTGGCCACGAAAAAAATAATCTCATATTTTCTTGCCAATTGGAAAGAAACTTATGACATAATAGCAAGCAATAGTGTGTACAGTAACAAATGATGTGGAAAAACTTCCATGGGAAAAAGAAAACAGAATAATCCACATCCGTCATTTGTCCAGTTCTATGCTCAAAACGTGCAACATGCATGCTTTATTGGTATTATATTGTACGATAACGTGCAGTGAATACACTTGACGTGAGCATTCATAGTTTTCCTCCTCTTTCTCTGTCTCTGGTTAGCATTTGTTTGCTCAGAGGTTGAGGCGCTTGCCACTTCCTAAGCAGCTCTTCTTTTCTCCACCCTAGTGGCCCGCTGCTTCTCTTCTTTCGTCGGCATCTTTTCACGTTAAAACTGTTAATTTTTGTGTTGCAATGACTTAGTTTGTTTTCTTTAATTTTTCACTTAAGCTGGCACTTAAAGTCTTCAATCTGTCTCAAGAATGATTTGCAAAGGTGGTAGGGAATGAGAACGGTGCCCATACACATGCACCACACAGCCGCCCTGCTGCGCGCTGCCAAGAGTTGATTCTACAAGAAAATAAAATAAAAATAAAAAAAGTAATAAAAATCATCACCCCGAAAGCGGATAGTAGACGTTATGTAGTGTATGTGTAACCAATTTCAGGGCAATAGGTCAAATGCGTTGCGAGCTACAGGTGATTTAAAATCCTGGACAGACAAACGAACAGCCACGGTAGCGTATTATGTAGGAAGATAATTCCAGAATTATTCATGCAAGTCATAAACACGAAACTAGAGTCTCATGGGGTTGACTTTTTAAATTGAAGACGCATCTCTCCTCTGCCTTCACTGGTCAACAGTCCTGTCTTTCCTTCTAAAGTGACTCCCATGACGCTTTAGATTTGTGTTTATGATTTCACAGATTAATCTGGAAGTTACTATTTAACAGTATTTTAGCAAAAAGCCTGCATTTTGTACATTTTGAGCAAAGGACTGATTAACCAACATGTATATTATATTATATTATTCATCCATCCATTATCCAACCCGCTATATCCTTACTACAGGGTTACGGGGGTCCATTGGAGCCAATCCCAGCCAACACAGGGTGTAAGGCAGAAAACAAACCCCGGGCAGGGCGCCAGCCCACCGCAGGGCACACCCACACACCAAGCACACTCTAGGGACAATTTAGAATCGCCAATGCACCTAACCTGCATGTCTTTAGACTGTGGGAGGAAAAACACGCAGACACGGGGAGAACATGCAAACTCCACGCATTGAGGACCCAAGAAACGAACCCGGATCTCCTAACTACGAGGTAGCAGCGCTACCAATGCGCCACCGTGCCGCCCCTATATTATATTATATTATGTTATGTTATATTATAGTGACATTTGGACCCACTGCGTCAAATCCTCTAAGACAAAGCCTTAAATAAAACAAATAAAGAACTACGTAAGAACATTTATGTTAGGCAGAATGCGCAGGAGAGGCTGGGTGGTCTTTTGGCCAGTAGCCCCTGCTGATTTTGTTTTTTTTTCTCCAGCTTAACCTGAGTTCTTTTTTCTTTTTTCTTTTTACTCTTTCTGTCCACACTGATCAACGGACTTATCATCTGACTGTCATTAAGAACTTAAAAGAAACAATTCTATATTTAAGGACTATACTTCTCTAAATGAAATATTTCTCTTACAAACATGTTCATTATTTGGATATTGCATTATTATTCTTATCTAATTTTGTTTATCTTTGCATCTAACTGTTTTTTTGACCTCTTGTAAAAGCACTTTAAACAACATGGTTTGTATGAAGAAGTGCTGTAGAAATAAATGTTGTTGTTGGATTATGCAACAAGAAATTGTCTTGCCTTTTTCTCATAGATGTTTTTCACATTGCTTCCCATTCTACGTGCCATCTGTTGGAATTACAAATTAAAATTAATTTTATTACTAGAAATGTGTGGCATGTGCAGAATGACAGAGACGTAGCAACTGAATGGACACACAGACATTTATTCTTTCACTAAGGTGGATAGTTCAGCTCCTTTAATCTTTCCACATCTGTAGCTCATACCTCTCAGTCCCAGAATGAGTCTAACTACTCTCCTCTGGTCTTTTTTTCACTGAATTACTATTGACAGACATGAATGCAGCCACTGCTTTCCTAACTGTTCTAATACTGGGCTGCACTACCCCTGCTGCTGCTGCCATTTCACCTGCACACGCCGCTGTGATGCACACATCCTTCATTCATAACATGCCCTTGCTCTTAAACAATTGAAAAAACAACAAAAAAGAACTCTCAAAAAAGGAAGAAAGTTTGTAAAAAGTACTACCAGCCTCTTAGGGGTAACCAAAAACAACAGCCAACTCTCAGTATAATCCAGCAGCAAGGATGCCATCAGCGTGCAGCACCCTCATGTTTCAGATCCATAAAGACTAAGACAAATAGACTGAGAAACAGTTTCGATCCTTCAGCCATCACGATGCTGAATGCTGCTAAGTGGTCTGACATTGTGCAACTTCATGTTTACAATATAATACACTCTCCTGTTTACAATGCAGCTCTAAGTTAACATTGGATAAGGGCCAAGTGCAATATGACGTATGTATGAGTGGAAAACATTGTTCTACTGTTATGGACTATTTTGGTACTTATTGTATTCCCTCTGCGGTGGGCTGGCACCCTGCCTGGGGTTATTTTCCTGCCTTACACCCTGTGTTGGCTGGGATTGGCTCCAGCAGATCCCCATGTAGTTAGGATATAGCGGGCTGGATAATGATTAGATGGATGGATTTTATTCCCTTTTTATTTTAGTTTTAACTTGAGTAATTGTGTTTTGTTTTGTTTTTATTTTATTTTTTGCACTGGAAAATTGCACCCAAAAAATTTCGTTGTACAATGTCTCATTGCTACAATGACAATAAAGATTTTGATTTGATTGGATGTCTGTACATGTGACAGTGCAATGTTAGTCTAGTCTTATATGTTAAGTTTGCTGATGACACTGCTATCGTGGGCTGCATCAGGAGTGGGCAGGAGGAGGAGTATAGGAAGCTAATCAAAGACTTTGTTAAATGGTGCGACTCAAACCACCTACAACTGAACACCAGCAAGACCAAGGAACTGGTAGTGGATTTTAGGAGGCCCAGGGCCCTCATGGACCCTGTGATCATCAGAGGAGACTGTGTGCAGAGGGTGCAGACCTATAAATACCCTGGAGTGCAGCTGGATGATAAATTGGACTGGACTGCCAATACTGATGCTCTGTGCAAGAGAGGACAGAGCCGACTATACTTCCTTAGAAGACTGGCGTCCTTCAACATCTGCAGTAAGATGCTGCAGATGTTCTATCACACAGTTGTGGCGAGTGCCCTCTTCTACGCGGTGGTGTGCTGGGGAGGCAGCATAAAGATGAAGGATGCCTCACGCCTGGACAAACTGGTGAAGAAGGCAGACTTTATTGTAGGCACGGAGCTGAACAGTTTGACATCCGTGGCAGAGCGATGGGCACTGAGCAGGCTCCTGTCAATCATGGAGAATCCACTGCATCCACTGAACAGGATCATCTCCAGACAGAGGAGCAGCTTCAGCGACAGACTGCTGTTACTGTCCTGCTCCACTGACAGACTGAGGAGATCGTTCCTCCCTCACACTATGCGACTCTTCAATTCCACCCGAGGGGGTAAATGTTAACATTATGCAAAGTTATTGCCTATTTTACCATCATTTTTATTACTCTTTAATTTAATATATATATTTTTTTTGTATCAGTATGCTGCTGCTGGATTATGTGAATTTCCCCTTGGGATTAATAAAGTATCTATCTATCTATCTATCTATCTATCTATCTATCTATCTATGCTGAAAATATCAAAAGACGCCATCTACTGTACACCTAATATAACAGCAAAATTCACTAATTGGTCACAAACACATTATGGCAGATGTCATTGACATTTGGCAAGAACAAGAATGATTGTACTTGAAGCAATTAACTTGGAATTCTGTTCTCATTGTGTCATTCCTATATATCAAGAGCTGCCAGGATCATTTGATGAGGTGAAAGCTTAATGAGAATTACTGAAACATTTTGTGTATAGTGAGAATGGCGGTGGCACAGCTCCTAAGTATTTAGTGCTTCTCTAGTGCTAATGATAAACCTTCAGAGAATCAGCAGAAAACCCCGAACTTTGATATTAGCCATATCTGTCCAGGATTTATGAAGTTATGCTTGTAATTAACACCATTCACCTATTATTATTAGGGGTCTAGTTAACCAAGGGTAATGGCTTTTGGTTTGTCGGTTAGAAAGGAGATCATAACATGAAGGTGAGAAAAAAAAGACAAAATAAAACTGGAAGACGAGGGATTTGGTCATCCAACCTGATAGCAACAGAGAGGAAACAAAGAGAACAGAACAGAGCAGGTACAGAAAATGGATAGACTTAAGTTCAGATCATTTTGCAAGCTTAAAAAAGATTGAGTGCTGTTAGTAAAATGAAATGGTTGTCCAATGCTGAAACAGGATCTCAGGATTTATTTGCTATCCTGTGCTCAGACTGGTTGTGTTATCACAGGCAAGATTGATAGCGCTGAAAGTCCCATAAATTTTAAACTAGGAAGTTACTTTCCCATAAATACAGCCACATGGAAAATAAAAAAGGTCAGAAACAGAAAGTTTTAAGCAGTGAACAATTCATTTTTATCATTATAATGCAGTCTAATAGGCCATAAATGGCAGACGCTAGTGGTGGGGTTGGAGGCGCACATCATCTGGATGGCACACAATTTATAGATAGAGCAACAACAGAAGGAATGCACTATTGTTTTTAATAACTAAAAATGTCAAAATGAAATCTGTTATATCTTGTTTTTACCTACTAATTTTAGGAATTCATGAGGAATAGATTGATGTCTTAGTTATGTGAAATTCTAAAATTAAGAGCCTGAATGTATGTTTTCACATCACTGCAAATCAGGAGGTCCACATCAGAAGCAAAGCAAATGCTAACTAATCAGAAAAGTTGCATCAACACAATGAACCTCACCCTTCCTAACTTACTAAAGGCCAATGGTTACAAATTTACTGCAATGATTTGCTCTTCAGGGCAATATAAAAACACTGATCTAGTAAGACAAGGACTAAACCTGATCCCACCCTGTTTAGTTCAAAAACATTATCCAACTCTGATATGCCTGGTGTAAACGCCTCATCAAGATCACTACCATCACCGATTTAACAGCCATGTTCTGTTTTACACAGGTTAACCAGTCCCCTCCCCGTCCAAATCTTTCTTCTCCACTCGCCATGTACCTAAGAATTCTTTCAGAAGAGAACCGTCCTTTACATATCAGCTTACACCATATCAGCTTTATCCCCTCCACGTTCGCCTTGGTACACCTCACCCAGTTATCCTCCAGCTTTCACTCTACATAACCTTAGCCTATTTCACCCCAAAATAACACCATCATCTCCACACTATGTTTTACTCACAACTGAGCATTCATCTTCCCATCTCTCCTTTACACCCCACACATCATTGTCATCTTAGTTCTTTCTAGCTTTGTTCCATGTCCCTCTTACATCAGACACTCTCCTAGAGCATACTGCTCCTCACACAGCTTTCATAACTTCCAGAGAAAGGCCTTTAAAAGTCAGAAGGGGGAACCTTCCTGAATTTCTTCACACGACCTCTCACCCTGCTGCACCCACACCTCCATCTACACACAATGTACCACCTAAGTAGCAGAACTTCCCTTCTTTCTACAAAAGCTGATATGTAAATATATACACTTACAACATCAGCGTCCTCTACCCCCTTCTCACACTATCCATAAACACTTGTCATCTGCTACATCTCTTCACGGCATCTACACCTTTAACCCCCTCGCAAAATCACTTCAAGCTGCTTCTAACCTGAATGCAGCCAAGGTGGCATATGTATCCCGCCAAGTATCGTATTGGAAGCACTGGTCACGCTATCTAGCAGTCATAGTAGAAACTACATCCACCTGATGGAAGCGAAGTGTTGGTGTGGCCGTGCACATGGATTTTGGCTGCTAATTTCGAGAAATTGTTCAAATTGGAGGAAAGTTGTGCTAAGATAAAAATACATACCAGCTTATTGTTTGCTTGTGTGCTCTATTCAAATGAACAATCGCCCCTTAATTTAGCATCTGCTTGACAGCAAAAACAAAAATTTCAGTTTTTATATAATTGTAAATAAATTTTGGCAACAAGGGGTTAATGGGCCCTCCTCCAGCAACCTATTCATTAGACTGAATTTCTCCCAACACCCCTACTGTCCATGTCACATGGCTATGCAGCCACCAATCCCACGCCTCCATGGCATCAGCTATTACCTTGGTCTTTCCTACATTTACTTTGAGGCCTTTTTTGATTCCCATTTAGTTCTCCATTTCAGTAGTGTCTCCCACAATTCCACTTTTTTTTCGCCATCAATACAAGATCATTGTATATAAGAGCACCCATGGCTTCTCTGGTTACCTTCTCCATTACCATCATGAACAACAATGGGCTCAAAACTCTTACTGTCTCCATCTCCTGTTCTGACCTTAGTTGATGCTCCTTCATGCATTGACATCATGGACACTAACCATTAGTCTTCATATAACTTTCCTAATGCCCATCCCACCACCTCTTGTAGAACGCTGTCAGATACTTTCGCCAGATCTTCAAATGTATAATATAGCTTCTTACCCTTTTCCCGATGCTCTTCATCCATTAGGCTGACAGTAACAATACCATTTATTTTATTACACAGTGTGAGAGACGCTAGGACACACTGCATAATAAAATGCATGCAGTACATGTTAGCAAAGATAGGGTGAAAACAAATAAACAAGTCAGCAAAAATGAGAAAGAAATCATAAGCAGGATAAAATGATAGGGTGAAGGCAAGTTTGATGCTATTAAAGTGAGAAACAAAATTTAGGGAACATAGTTAAAGGAGGAGTGAATTTAACAGGTGAGGAGCAGTGAGGAGGACCATCCATCCATCCATTATCCAACTGGCTATATCCTAACTACAGGGTCACGGGGGTTCATTGGAGCCAATCCCAGCCAGCACAGGTTGTAAGGCAGGAAACAAACCCCGGGCAGGGCGCCAGCCCACCGCAGGGCAAACACACAGCAAGCACACACTAGGGACAATTTAGAATCGCCAATGCACCTAACCTGCATGTCTTTGGACTGTGGGAGGAAACCCACGCAGACACGGGGAGAACATGCAAACTCCACGCAGGGAGGACCCTGTGTCTCCTAACTGTGAGGCAGCAGCGTTACCCACTGCGCCACCGTGAGGAGACCAGTCATAGTCAATGAGAGCTCTCAAGTCTTTCTATAATTAATTACTTCACAATTACCTGAGAGCCATATTTAAGACACCTGCTGCCAGAGTTGACTTGCTGTGGCATTAGCTTGCTTTTGCAGCTCTAGTGTTTGGCTCCACTTTTGTTCCTCCCTTGGTGTGGTTTGTGCCCTTTTCAATATTGAAATTATTGTTCATTGCTGGGTTTGATCTACACTTTGGTATTTTTGGATTTTGGGTTTAAGGCTCTGTGTTCAGTCACTTGCAAGGAGAAATGAGCTAGGTAAAGATTTCAGATTTCAAACCAGCAGAGAAAAACATGGTCAAAAATGGATGTTTGAGCCAAAGTCACAGACAAAACAAAAATCTGAATATGGAGAGTTGCTTCCTAAATATACCAAATAGCTTTGTAAGAGAATATTCAAAGTCTCCGACATCACACTGAATGCAACAATGGTACCAAAATATACTAAATTCTGAGCATAAGTTTTTGATATTCTTGCTTGGATGTGCTAGGAAGCCATTCCCATTGTTTATTTTTAATTTAAATAAGAGCTGACAAAGTTAGTTTTCATTACCATCTTGCTTTCTTTGCTCACATGACTATGACAGTCAGAGTCATTACGTCACCAGAACTAGGCTGTGTGCCCATTTTTTCTTATCCCTCGGTGGAAAATAATGCTTTGTTACGCTCCCTGCACCCTCATTTGAGGACATAACGGATCTGAGTCACTGTGCCATGTAGGTTTTTTTTTCTCTCTAAAAGTAAAAGCAATGTACATAAAAATGGAGAGACTCTTCTGCCATCTAGTGGTACGGTTAATTCAATCTGCTGTAACTTAGCCAAGCAGAATAGCATCAATTTCAGCAACTGTCTTTTAAAGAGGAGTGTAAACAAAAGTAGACATGGTAAGAAACTGGATGAAGGTCCAATGTTGACATCTGTTTACTTACAATCAGCAGCATTTGAAGTTTTGTATTTGTTTTAAGGATAGTCTCGTGGCAGCACACCATCAGTATTTATACAAGGACAGAGGGATCACATTCAAATGAAATTCATGAACTGAGGTGAAAATGCGGGTTCATTTTGAAGATTGCCTCACAATGTCAAGAGTGCATTTATCTTTATTTTCTGTTATATTATCATTATTTATGTGTCAGCATATGTGATAAAATTAGTTTGATTTTTTTTGTGTTTTCAGGATCTCATTTTGATCAGTCAGTAAGTTTCTGAATGCAATTGTGGATGATAACTCTAACACTGAGGGTTTGTAGGATGGAAATGTTTAAGTGTGTGTTGGTGTGTGTTCGTCCCATGATGGACTGGCACTCCATCCAGGGATTTTTCCTGCCTTGCGCCCGATGCTTGCTAGGATTGACTCCAACTTCCCTGTGAGTCTGCTCTGGACAAACAGGTTAGGAGGATGGATGGATGGATGGATGGATGGATGGATGGTGATGTTGAGGCAAGAGATTATTATAATTCAACAGATGACTAGTCTCCACCAGGTTTACCAGATGAGCCAGGACTCCAGAGGGATGTCTAGGGGAATGATGAGTATTGAGTGCCCAGCATCTTTATTCCACACTGGGTTCAGTTCCAGGCTAGAAATGCATTTTTGAATGATGCCATCATATATAACTCTCCATTTTATGATTATACTTTTGCATGAATAAAAACGTTTTTGCTCGTGTTGGAAGGTTATGTGCAAATACTAATTGTGGTTTTAAATGATGGTAGTATGTCTTTGCACTGCAAAGTTCCTACACTGAAAATGATAGTGTTACTCACACTGGTTACCTTTCTGTGATTTAATGTAAATCTGAAGTGATTCCCTCTGTCCAGACATGGTAGTAGGTTGTTGTACCATGTTAGCCATTATGGATGCAATGAGAAGTCAAGCAAAATGACACCTTCTATTGGCTAACTGAACAAATTATAATATGGAAGCTTTGGAGGCAGCTAAGGCCCCTTTGAATTACAAACTTGCCTGAAGGGCCCCGAGTTGCTTCCAAAGCTTCCATATTGTAATCTGCTCAGTTAGTCAATAGAAGGTGTCATTTTGTTTGACTTCTCAATCTGTCCAGACATGAAAACAATCCCAGTGTCCCCATTTGAGGTTATTGTTTGTTTCAACGACTGTTTCTTGTTTCAAGAGAATGCTTAGGCCGGAGTTATACTTCACGCGACGCGACGTGACATATGCTGCAGTGGATGCTCTTGCTACACAGGCATTGTAGTGTTTATACTTGCACGCATACTTTACGTAAATCTGGAGGAATCCACCAGGTGGCAGTGCGAGATATTATCACGGTGAGTACAGGTTCGGCTTCTTTGTGTTGTGAATTGCCTGGAACACTCATTAAATTCTGATGACACCTTACTGCAATATATTTCTGAAAAGGATGTTTATTGATTAAATCCATCAATCCAGGGATGTGTCCATTCCAGCAAGCATCGGGCACGAGTGAGAAACAATCCCTGGACGAGACCTCAGCTCATCGCAAGGTGAATACAAGCACTCGCATATACTAGCGTCATTTTAGTGGCACCAAATCCCCAATTCTGCATATCTTTGGAACTAAACCATAGCACAGTGTGGAATACAAGCAGGAAATACCAGCAACATGACTCCCTGCGAGACAGCAATGCTACCGCTCCGGCACAGTGTCACCCCCATGTGCGTAATAATGAACAGTATCCATCCATCCATTTTCTAACCCGCTGAATCCAAACACAGGGTCACAGGGGTCTGCTGGAGCAAATCCCAGCCAACACAGGGCACAAGGTAGGAACCAATCCTGGGCAGGGTGCCCAGGCACACACCAAGCACACACTAGGACCAATTTCGAATCGCCAATCCACCTAACCTGCATGTCTTTGGACTGTGAGAGGAAACCGGAGCGCCTGGAGGAAACCCACGCAGACACGGGGAGAACATGCAAACTCCACACAGGGAGGACCTGGCAAGCGAACCCGGGTCTCCTAACTGCGAGGCAGCAGCGCTACCACTGCGCCACCGTGCTGCCCTATTAACAGTATTTATTATTTAACGATTTATCTGTAAAATGTAACATACACACTTTAATGCATTTCATCATGAAAGTGACATCAAGTATAAATCTAAAGATTCTAAATGTGAAGAGAGTTGGAATATCATACATTGAATGTGTTTTGTGTGGTGATCTATTGCTGCTTGCCTTAGCGATTAAAAACTGGGATGACGTTCATGATGGTCTGTTTTAATGATAAAGTAAACTAAAAGTTTAAAGTAGACATTTCCATATTAAAGCCGAAATTTCCACTTTAATCACAAAATACACATTTTCACCATGTCCTTAATTTTTTGTTTTCTCAGTGGCTCAAATATGCCCTGTACATTATATTGCTGTTTTGAAGTTGCAAAAAAAAAAAAAAGACGGCACAAAACATGGTATGTGAGACTTTTAAAATGTATCGTGTCATTAAGATCGGGAATATGCGACGCTTGAATATAAAAGCACCACGAATGCATACAGCATTTTGCTTCACCACTTTGAACCATTCATCAAATAGCGAAGCACACACACCGATCTCGTAGGATCTGCAAAGCGGCTTTCTGTCACATGTAGATAGGGTCTCCTCTGACCCTACCAGCTCCCTCTATGTTGCTGACCTTGTGGATTTTTACAACCAGTCCCTGAGCAGTCTCCTGGACTTCCACGCCCCCTTAACATCCTGGTCCGTCTCATTCTCGTGTTCAGCACCTTGGTCCACCTGCGAACTGTGAAAAATGAAGGCAGCTAGGTGTGTCCTTGAGTGGCGGCTCAAGGCCTCTGGGCTGACTGTCCACAAACAGGCTTACAGGGAACACAAGAGGGCGTATGCAGAAGCTCTGAAGGTTGCACGGTCCAGGTTCTATTCCACTATCATCAGCAACAGCTCCAGGAGCCCCAAAAAACTTTTTTCAACTATAAATCACCTTCTCAAACCTCCTTCACCTGCCCACTCTGACGCCACAGATGAGAGGTGCAATATGCACATCAATTTCTTCAAACAAAAAGTTGATAACATCCGCTTACACCTCTCCACCACGGATATCCTAAACTGTCGACCTACTGTCTGTGACTGTCCAGCCACCTTTGCTCCTTCTCTGTTGCCCCACGGGAAGAGGTGGGGGACGTCATCAGGAAAATGAAACTGTCTACCAGTTCCCTGGACCCTTTCCCCTCAGCTTTGCTGAGGGCCAACGTCTCTGCCGTCTCCCCACTTATCACCAGGATCATAAACCAGTCCCTCCTGGCTGGCCATATTCCTTCTTCACTAAAAACTGCTGTCATCACACCTCTACTGAAAAAACCCACCCTGAATCCTGAAGTTCTCTCCAATTATAGGCCCATCTCCAATCTTCCAAAACATTCCCCTTTCCACATCTGTCATCAATTTGGGTGTTAAAATGGACCTTCAACTCACCTTTGACGCCCACATCAAACACCTCTGTAAGTCTTCCTTCTACCACCTCAAGAATATCGCTAAACTCTGACCAACTCTCACCCTGGAAGATGCAAAGAAGCTCGTCCATGCCTTTGCCTCCTCCAGGCTGGATTACTGTAATGCGCTCCTCATCGGGATTCCTGGCAAGAGTATTCAGAGACTCCAGTATATTCAGAATTGCGCTGCCAGGATCCTGATGAGGGTGCGAAAGCATGACCATATCACCCCAATCCTGAAAACTCTTCACTGGCTCCCTGTTCCACTCAGAATAGAGTACAAGGCTGTTCTCCTCACCCATCAGTACATCTATTGACATGCCCCCCTTTACTTACAGGAACTCCTTACCCCTCATACCTCCTCACGCACTCTCCGCTCTGTACACACTAACACTCTCCAAGTCCCAGAACCAAGCTTCGCAGTATGGGTGATAGGGCTTTTTCATCTGTGGCGCCGTAACTACCTGAGAGCCCCACAGTCGACTGATGTTTTTAAACTGAATCTTTTTAGAAAGATATTTTGTTAAAGTATAAATAGATTTTCTTGTTTTATTATTCTTATTTTTACTCTGTACCACTTTGAGATTGCTAAAATATAAAGTGCAATATAAATAAAATGTATTATTATTATTAAACGGAGACTCTGATGTCACATTCCAACTTTTAGCACACTGCCCCCCTTGACTTTTTGCTGGTACTGCAACTCGCGCATGCGTCGCGTTAATTTCTGGGGACCTGCTCAGAGGACACATCAAATGAACGCTGAGAACGCGTGGCAGCCATGATGCGGGTGCGTACGCGTTCTGAGCGCGAAGTATCAACGAGCCCTTAGTTTCCATCGTTATCAGGTGCCATTATTTACAAAAAGCCAGGAGAAATTAAAACTGCTCACTAAAACAAAGTTGGCGTCTCATGATGTTAATGAATAGTTAGGACTGCAATTTATTTTAATTTTGGACTCCCGTATTTTGTGCTCAGCCCTTTGATTCCTGGTCTCATCATTTTGTTTTGCCTTCTCAATTTCTAACATTTGCCTGTGAAGCCCAGAGTTTATCATCTCCCAGTTATTTCACTCTCATAATAATCCTTGGACACCTCAGAGTGTCCATAATAGCTGCGTGGGAATATCCCTCACCACACAGATTGTTACAGCAACGAAAGCACGTGGGGAAAAAATTATGTTATGGAAAATGCAGAACATTACGTTAAAGAATAATAAATGAACTGTCTAAATGAGAATAATAAGTAAATACTAATGTTTGTGGAGCCTCTCTGTTTAAACACCCACATTCAGCACCTCATACATTGGCAACACAGCAGATTTTTAAATTCTAGCTTATGAATTCTATAATATTTTTGTTTGCGTTTTCTAATGAAGAATTTATCAGTTGTCTTTTTGTCTTGATGTTATTATCTCTTGACTACTATCATTTTGTATTTTTGTAATGTTAAGCTTTTCTATTTCGATGTCTTGAATTATTTGTGTGTATTTCCTTCCTAATCAGTTCTTCACACGTGTAGCTTGTGCGCCTGCTTTGGCATTCCAGTCAGCTGCAGAATCGTCAGCTGGGAGCCACCATCCACTGATGCTCCACTCCCTTGCCCAGGACATCTCTCTTCTGGGGGAATTGGGGGGCAGTGCCACAATAGGGTCGTCTGCCTACTACTCATTGCAGCTGCTCTTGAAGGGGTGTTGACCCCCAAACTTCCCTTCCTCCATAAACACCAACCATTGGCTTGCTTTTTCCCTCTGCTAGCTCTGTAGCAGCCTTTTGTGATTTTGACCCGGTCATGCCAGCATTGCAAAGAAGTTGGTCGTCTGCTGTGCTGACTAAACCCTTGCATCTAGTTGAAGAATTAGTAAACCAATTAATTAATTCATTGAAATAATGAACTAATGTTTTAAAAAACGGTGTTTTCATGTTTTTGCCTTTCTTGTTTTAGGGTGACTGTTGTGATGGACTGCCAGCATTTCAGTCTGGCCGAGACGTCCCTGAACAGAAAGAAGAAGGAAGAGCAGGCTTTTAGGACACTGCCTCCCCTGAGATGCCAGGTGGCAGCTCCCCTGGACGGAAATGGTTCCCCGGGTTCCCTCAGGGCATCATGGTACATGGAGTCCATTTCTTTAGCCCTGTTGAGTGCCATGGGTGTCGCCAGGGGGAGCTCACAAGGAACCTGGGGACTCGTACTGTTATTACGACCCGGACGTTTTTCGGAGGCACGGGGATGGAAGCCCACAGTACTTTCGTGCTGCTTGAGGAAGGATATGGTATTTGACCCAGAGATGGAGTGTTTCCGGGTCATGGACTATTTAAAGGACTGGTCAAGACCCAGCAAGAAGAGCTGGAGTTGGGAAGTTGGGTAACTAAGCTGCTGGGATTGGAGGATTGATTATTGTTCATTATTATTTAGTATTGGAGAATTGTGGCGAGTGTGGTGCTTTGTGCACTTTATTTGAAGAAAAATATTAAGTCTTCTTGGTGCTTTTTACAAGTGTGTCTTGGACGTCGGTCTGGTGGGTTTAGTGGGGCAACAGCGCCTCTAGCGTCCACACTGTATAACAGTCGAAGGTGGGCTGATGGGACAGTTGAGACGCCAGAAGGAGTGGACTGGACTCAAGTGAACAAGGTGGTGTATAATTCTGAGCAGGAGTTCCTGTATTATGTGGGGGCAGATTGAAAACGGAAGCATCTTATAATCAATTCGGCATTTGAAGAATAACTTTGGTATTTTTCAAGTCAAAGCTATTTTTTTCATAACAATAATAAAAATCAATTGGAAAAATGATGTCATTTATTGAAGATTTAAATAAATTTTAAAAACTACTGTTCTTGTGGTTTAAAATGGAGTCCACTGGGCATCACTCCCTAATGTCCAGAGCAGTTAAGAAGAAGTGTTAAACACCTTGGCACTCACCTTATATTTAAACCAGGATTCTTCCAGGACTAATGTACCTTTACTTAATTAGACTTAGTGCCTCCTGTGCCTTGCGACACATTGGGCAATGAGTGTTTTCCATCAGGTCTGGTCCTTAGCCAGGGCTGCGAGATCTTCTTGAAATGTTTCGCCTACTAGGTCTTCGATGGGCGCTGTTGCTTACATTTACCGTTCCTCGATTCTCAGTTGATCGCCGTCTTCGGGATTTGGCGAATGGGCAGACATAACACATGGCCTGCTAGGCACATGAGGCAAACAGTGACAATGTCTTCCAGTTTCTGTAAACTGTTTTGCTGCAGCACTTCCTTGTTCGTGGTTCAGTCGTGGTAGGTGATACCCAAGATCCATCGTATGCGCCGCTAATGGAAGACATTGAGCTTCTGGTATACACCCTCCGTCATTCTCCAAGTCTCGCTGGCGTATATGATGTCTGGGAAAACAAGGCTGCTCTAGAGGCACAGTTTCACGGCCTTGTTGATTGATGTTGTTGACCACATTTTGGGCATTCATTGGAAGACTGTTTCCACCTTTCCAATTCTGGCCCTGATATTTCTGTCTGTGCCATCGTCCCTCGCGATGATGATGTACAAATAAGTGAATTCATTCACTTCACCGGAGGGTTCTTGCACAACACTGATGTGTAGCTACATACTCTGGCCGATCCCCACTAATGTACCAAGGTTTCATTAAAAAATATAATTTCCAAACTGCAAAAATAAATGTGCTGAACAACGGAATATGGAGTAACAGAGTAAAGCTATCAGGTTTGTGTCTGTGATTCAGCTACTAAGATTTCTTTGTTGACCAAGTTGTTTGCAGTGTTATTTATATAAAAATCACAAGGTATTCTTTTTCCAAGGACAATTTCGGTTTTTGAACAAATTGTGTTTCCTGTAAGAGTACAGCTTGAAAAACATTAACAAAGTAACATGAACTGAGAAACGCACCTTTTCAGACACCTTTCACTTTGTCATGTGACTGCTAACACAGGGACAGATGGGAATGTGGAGATTCTGTACTGAGAGTGGCTCTGCAGAGGATGCCACATACACAAGCGTAACGTTGCTGCTGGATATTTTGGTTAATTTTGGGGTCACTGCAGCTAAGGCTGTCCTACGCATAAGACCAGTTGTGATGGAAAATGGAAATATTTTTTGTAAATTATTATTAAATCAGTTAGTCTTTCAGCCACATTAAGAGTTTCATTTACTTATACTTTTTCATTTTAGTTTGGTTAAATATTTTATTTCAACTCATGAAAATGTTTTTTGTCTTAGTTTTAGTTTTCCTTAACAATTATAACCTTACACATTTACTTCAAATAACCAAGGACTGAGAAGAACATTTATATAAAGCGTCACTGTGTGAGGGGCCTGGATTTTTGTTTGTTTTTGTTGTTTCTGTTTTGTTTTGCAGTGGCCATGATAGTGCAGTGATGCAGAGACTGAATAATGGCTTGCAAATTTTTGTGGCCCAGGCCATGAAGCCCAAACAATTTGTGACAATATTTCAAAGAATTTAGCCCATTAAAAACCCTAGGGAATGTCGGGAGAGGCTCTTTTCAATTAGCATCTCAGAAAAGGAGTGGAATTCAGACATACACAGAATACATTCAAGATCTAACATTCCATAACTCAAATAAACATCTTTCATCAATCAATATATCTAATTTAAAATTGTATAAAACATACGCAGGGTAAGATCAGTGTTCTCTTTTTATTGGTAAACAACAAGAAACACCCCAATACTGTACCTTAGCTTATAAACCTTGTTTTACATGTTCAGTCTACTTCACTCACCCCTGGGAACCTCAGCAATGGTAGGCTGCACACTCCTGGGCCCACTGCTCACAGTCTGTACACAGTGTGTTACCACTGAGAGGACTAACAAGGACATCTCCAATGTTTTTCCTGCAGAATCTGGGCTAGACGGGAATATCGCCTAACCCCTCAGGTATTACTAGTGTCAGTAAACTAAAAGGTAGCTTCAGTGGGATAAAAACAAATTTCACTTCATTTAAAACTATGGTTATATGCAGAGTAGTCTCGCTAAGCCCGAGTGTATATGTATGTCTGGAGACAACCATGAGCGCATTTTGCTTAAAACGGCTCATCAAGTGTCGCATTTCTAATCCAATCAAACACACCATGAAGGTGGCACTCATAGTGGGGTCGGCCATTTTGAACTCCAAAGAATGAGGTGCTTTCGTCAGCTTGATCCGGCAGAGAGCAAACTTCTGTTTCTGATGATTCGTCTACAGTCAAAAAGTGTCAAAAAAAAAAACCCTATTAGACATATAAATGTGTTTCACATGTGCAGAGAGCATACTGCATGATTTGAAAAATAAACATAATCTGATGCAAGGGAGAAACGATTCTGTAGCATCAGATTATAAATTGGCATTCGAGAGCATCAATGCATGAATGGCAAATGTGAACGATACGTTGTCAAAGGCGCTGTGTGTGTTCTTTGCTCTTCAATGTTATGACAATAGTGTAGGAATAATGTAAGCTTGAAAGAATTTGTAGCTAAATTTGTGAAAATATGAACTGCAAAATATGCATTTGAAGTAAACGATGTGTTACACCCCATCAAAAGGACTGCTGTTAAGAGAGGTGATGAGCCACAGTAGATGCAGCTTTCAGTACTCAAAACACCCGAATCAACAAATCTGCCTAACAGCACCAGAAGATACACAGATGAGGCTGCACAACATCCACCTTCTGACTGCACATCTAAATGAATAACTACAAAAATTAAACATTACTGTCTAATTGGAAATACAAACATGCCATGACAGAATAGCCACGGCATTTTAACATGTTGCATAGCCAAAATGCTTTCCTAAACTCTGCTTGCTGTGTTTATGTCATGTAGTGATGGAATAATCAAAATGACAGAAAGACATCGTAGCAGACACAGGCATTTTTCAAATGTGTGGTGCCCAGTAGCTGCAATGGTCTACATGCACGTGTCTATCCGTCTCCACTGTCGCAAGTGGAGACAAATTAATTATTAAGCTTCAGCTAATTTGTGCTACTGAGCTCCTGAATGGATAAAAAGCAGTTTTAGCTTTTTATGTTCTCTCAGCGACAGTATCTTTTGCTCTCTCCCTACATGGACTGCAAAAATTGCGGGGGGGCTGTTTTAGGAAGAAGCCCTGTGAGTGCAGCTTTTACAACACACAGGATTTCACCACAGTTCACTACACACCTTTTAACAGGTTGTTCCCAGATGTGTATTCTCATTTGAGAATCACGTCTGGCCCTGCAAGACTATTTGCAGCAAAACCAGGCATATCGAAAACTAGGAGTTAAAATAAATGGAAACATACATTGATTCAGATCAATTTCACACAGCAAGCTTCATATCTGGTGGTCCGCCTTGAGCAGTCACAGAATTTTCAGTACTTTGTTAAAACCAGAGAAGATGTCCTTGGACGTGGAGAGACCTTTTGTTCTTAATCCACCTAGGGCGCTCCTTTAACATGAAAGCCCTTGTCTGTCTCTCTTAATACTTGTATCTGCTGGGGTGCATTTTCATTTGGTAGGTGGAAGGTTTATCAAATACCTTTCCTTTCATACCCTAAAAGCATGATGCTTCCTTTCATCTTCAACACCATCCTTCTCAAGTCTCCAAAACATGGTATTCCTCTCAAATCTCCTAGGTACTTTCTCTCTCACTCATATCAAACATCATGTCACTAAGAGCTCTCATATCATTTACTTCACACAGAGCCCCAGATGAGGTCATTTCATGTGGAAAAGTACTGGCAAACAGCCTAAAAGTGGCATCAGCTGAAGTCGGATAACTGATAAGGTGTCACTTTGATTATTACCACGTAGCTAAACACATTAGCCTGTTAAAGGTCCCAAGCACTTATTTTTTAGATCTTCTTGTAAGAAAACACACACAAATAATCACACTGGCTATTTTATTTGAGCTTAAAGCTTGTATGGTCTAATAGTCATGGCGCTATATTATTAGTACAGGGTAAGGCAAAAAGGACGGACATCTTTGAAATGGCTAGAACTGACCACTAGGTGGAGTGACAGATGTGCAGTAGGTGGCATTAGGTTCGCGAAGTCTTAGCATTTTTTTTTATTTTCTTTTTAGTTGAAGCCATGGAGCCGTGGACGATAGAACGCCGCGTTTTTGCGTACGACAGCTTTGTCAAGAACAACCAATCTATTGCCGCAGTTCAGCGAGAGTTTCGTTGCCATTTCAACATCCACAGAAGTAAAGCTATTCCCGCTCGTATCCTACGCTGGGTTAAAGCACTTCGTACACGAGATAACACTAATGAACAAAAGACCGCCGCGGGCTACATGAACGGCACATACCCGTGAAAATGTGGAAAGCGTACAAGTAGCCCTGCTGCGCAGTCCAAGTCGATCTGTTCGGAAGCATTCTTCTGAACTTGGCCTCAGTAATCGTTCGGTAAGACGTATTTTGCATTTAGACCTGCATTTCCATCCCTACAAATTGCCAAATGCTATTTCAGTATGAACTCAAATCTTTCAATAAATTTCTTTGTAAGAAAAAATAAAAAATTTTGTGATTTTGTAAAAAACCTCCGTCTTTTCTGCTTCACCCTGTATTTGTTTTTAAATTTGCATATCTCCCATCAGCCTTCTTGACCGTTTATTAATATTCAAATATGCTCACTGAATGAACCTTGTGTCTGAAAAGGCACTTGTCTAACTGTTATACTCCACACAACCAAAAACAATGGTAGCCTTCCCTTATGAGCTCCACAGTCCTGTTTACGCAGTGTATTCACTTAAAGCTTCATCTTATCTTAACAATCCAGTACTTCTACACTCACCTAAAGGATTATTAGGAACACCATACTAATACGGTGTTTGACCCCCTTTCGCCTTCAGAACTGCCTTAATTCTACGTGGCATTGATTCAACAAGTTGCTGAAAGCATTCTTTAGAAATGTTGGCTCATATTGATAGGATAGCATCTTGCAGTTGATGGAGATTTGTGGGATGCACATCCAGGGCACGAAGCTCCCGTTCCACCACATCCCAAAGATGCTCTATTGGGTTGAGATCTGGTGACTGTGGGGGCCATTTTAGTACAGTGAACTCATTGTCATGTTCAAGAAACCAATTTGAAATGGTTTGAGCTTTGTGACATGGTGCATTATCCTGCTGGAAGTAGCCATCAGAGGATGGGTACATGGTGGTCATGAAGGGATGGACATGGTCAGAAACAATGCTCAGGTAGCCCGTGGCATTTAAACGATGACCAATTGGCACTAAGGGGCCTAAAGTGTGCCAAGAAAACATCCCCCACACCATTACACCACCACCACCAGCCTGCACAGTGGTAACAAGGCATGATGGATCCATGTTCTCATTCTGTTTACGCCAAATTCTGACTCTACCATTTGAATGTCTCAACAGAAATCGAGACTCATCAGACCAGGCAACATTTTTCCAGTCTTCAACTGTCCAATTTTGGTGAGCTTGTGCAAATTGTAGCCTCTTTTTCCTATTTGTAGTGGAGATGAGTGGTACCGGTGGGGTCTTCTGCTGTTGTAGCCAATCCGCCTCAAGGTTGTGCGTGTTGTGGCTTCACAAATGCTTTGCTGCATACCTCGGTTGTAACGAGTGGTTATTTCAGTCAAAGTTGCTCTTCTATCAGCTTGAATCAGTCGGCCCATTCTCCTCTGACCTCTAGCATCAACAAGGCATTTTCGCCCACTGGACTGCCGCATACTGGGTGTTTTTCCCTTTTCACACCATTCTTTGTAAACCCTAGAAATGGTTGTGTGTGAAAATCCCAGTAACTGAGCAGATTGTGAAATACTCAGACCGGCCCGTCTGGCACCAACAACCATGCCACGCTTAAAATTGCTTAAATCACCTTTCTTTCCCATTCTGACATTCAGTTTGGAGTTCAGGAGATTGTCTTGACCAGGACCACACCCCTAAATGCATTGAAGCAACTGCCATGTGATTGGTTGATTAGATAATTGCATTAATGAGAAATTGAACAGGGGGCTGTTCCACGAAGCGAGCTTATAAAATCGAGGATTATTTGTAATAGCCTCGCTTGAGTTTGCCTAACAGTTCACTTTAAGGCTCATTGAGTTCCACGAACAAAATTCAGGTGTATTTAATCTCCGCTAATTCAAGCCAAGCTTGATAAGCGAGGCTTGTGCGCGTCCACGCGATATAAAAGGCAGCCTTGTTAATCGATGCTGGGTAAGTAAGAATGGAAACTAAGGAAAGAGCTGCGTTTTTTTCGCAGGCGGAGCAAGAATTATTATTACAAGCCTATGAGGACTACAAAGCTATAATAACTAGAAAGGGGAACACGAGCTGTATTATCAAAGCTAGTGAGGCTGCATGGCAGAAAATAGCTGACAAGTTAAATGCGTAAGAACATGATTTTAGTAACTTTTGTGTTAAGGATGTCAAACTATTTAACAACTAAATGAGAACAGTTTCAAGCCTTCAAAATGTATAGTCATTAAAATTTCCTTTTACATATGCATTTTGTTACCAGTTGTAAGGTACTTTAAGGTTATTTTAACACATTGATAAACAGGACAGCATGTTAATTATATGGGTTCATCTTGGATAAAAAGTGATATATAATTGTAATTATTAATATAATTATTAATAATGCTTGGTTTCAGGAGCAACATGAGTGGAACGAAAAGGTCCTGGCAGCAAGTGAAGAATGCGTCATTATTGGCATACGCTCCTGCTGCAGTATTGCCACATTATGCAAAACTGCACAGGCTACTACAATGTCACACGCTCTGTCTGGTGTAACTCTGAGATGCCGCAGGCAGTTAAACCTGGATTTTAACTGTCCAAATGTCATTTCAATGCGTGCCCTTGTCTTACAATGGGCATGGTTGAAATGTCTTTCTGCTTGTGTTGCAGGATCTGTATATGGTGTGAGAAGAAACGGTAGACATGGGTATCCTCTGTCACCAAGCAGCACACCAGGAAAAATTCCTATAATGGAAAGTAGACACATTAGACTGTAGTATAATAAACTATAGTATATTTGTGAATTTTAGTTGACTTGCCTTGTCTGAGGCTTTGAGCCAGTGAAGACTCGTGAAAAATTCTGGCATCATGTACTGATCCTGGCCATTTTGCCACAATGTTTGAAATTAGATGTTCAGCAGTGCATACCATCTGAAACATTTTAGGAAATGGTAATGACATACATTGCTAATGTTGGACGACTACACTTTCACCTCTTGTATATAAATGTGAGATATTATCAGTACTTACCTGTACATTAATACTGTGATATGATTTGCGGTTTATGTAATCAGGCTCTGTTGGACCTGCTGGAGCCTTTATCCTCACGTGTGTACAGTCAATGGCTCCAATGACGTTAGGAAAGCCTGACAAATTAAATTCAGTTACTTATCAGGTAATGATTTATGTGCTGTAAATGAGTAGATGTTTAAAGATTAAGCACCATTAATTCCAAAGAAAGTTTCCTTAATGGCAAGAATTCCTCGGTGGCCAGGAAAGGTAATGAATATATTTAAAAGGACTTTAATGCAACGCAAACCTTCCTGATTTCACGGCACACTGTAGCTTTGCTTAAATGTTCAGCATCCCCCACACTGTACAGAAATGAACCACTGGCAAAATAACGCAAAGCGATACACAAAGACTGTGCAACCGTAAGGGCTTTAGAGCGACGTGTGTTTTTAGAAATGTAAGGTTCCAATAACTGACACAAATATGCAATACTGTGTCTACTAAATCTATAGCTCGTATAAATAATCATCCGCTAAATGCAACGGATCTATCCTGGGCCGAAGTAATTGTGGAACCTGTTGCCTTAAAGCTCTACGAATGAGCCTCGCTCCCTCATCAACTGGATTATGAATAAATGGGCACGCCATGGTTATTCATGTAAAAGCCTTCAATGCACTCCTTGTCATTTTATACTTTCTAAGTAATTAGAATCGCCTGCATGTAATCTGTAATAATTTTATATTGGAGGGTCGATGTGTGCGAAAGAGGGAGTGAACAGCAGCAGAATAATCCCAGCCCCGCAGAATGTCGTGCTGTGACATCACATGGCTTGTCCAATCATATTC
Source organism: Polypterus senegalus (assembly GCF_016835505.1). Lineage (NCBI taxonomy): Eukaryota > Metazoa > Chordata > Cladistia > Polypteriformes > Polypteridae > Polypterus > Polypterus senegalus. Next base: position 81,714,631 of record NC_053158.1, read on the forward strand.
ATCAAGCTAAGCTAAGCTTCACAACTAACCTGCCACGGAGCAGGCTTGTCCAAGAGCATATGTTGGCATAGTAATTAAGCGGAGCTTCAGGTTAGCCTCGTTCGTGGAACCGAATTTGGAGAAATTAAGCCGGGATTATCGAAATAAACCTGGATTTTGAGGTTAGCTCGCTTCGTGGAACAGCCCCCAGGTGTTCCTAATAATCCTTTAGGTGAGTGTATATTGACAAATAACTCAGATTAAATATTTTAAATTTTATTACCAAATACTCTATAAAGCATTACTTTAATCTTGAAAAAGTAAGATAGACTTTCTTTGGCCATTACAATTTGTAACTTTCAAATCTTAAGAAGGAGCTTCTCATGATTTTTCCAATTCTCAAGGACAAGAAGAGGAGATAAAGGAGAATCCAGCAAGGACGTTCAACACTTGGAGGCACATCTGAATGTGATGGAGGAAGGCCAATTCCAGGCAGTAAGAACTAATGCAAAGGTGATGGCAAACAAGCCAGTGCTGCCAAGTCACAAGTATTTGAGCAGTCATGGCACGTAAGAGAAAGAAGCTTAGTGTAACAATAAGCAAGGAGTCATTCATTTGTCTGAGTATCAGCCTAGGTATGTGTGGGAGAAAAATTTGACTTAGGGGTCACATAGTCATTTAGGGGCAATATTATGCTTTCCATGTTAAAATAAATCATCTATCTTAGGGTTAATAAATGTCAGCAACCTGTTCAGGCATATCAAGAAACCAGATAAAGGTCAAGTGAACAATAAAGACAAGAATCTACCAGGATAAGGCTGATGTAATACACCAAATGTATGATTAAGAAAACAGATGTTCTGTAAACAACAAGACTTGAAAGTTGCCACATACACAGGGATTTCAAAGGTGATGGCTAAACCTAAGAGGTATGAAAAGAATGAGAACGTAATAAATCAGACTTTTATTTCAATAAGTCATTTGGGTGCAAGCCAATGAACCAATCAGAGTAAATGTCAGGTTGTGTGTATGCATTAATAAAGGACTGTTGTGTTATCTATAAGCATGACCTTCTGCTTTTATTCGGTAATCATTCTGTAACAGACTACTGTGATGAATGCTCCCTTTTCAGCATGGTGCTGCAAGGGTAAATAAATGACGCAGATGGACAAGCTTTCTCCTGCCTGATTACTGACATAGAAGGGTTTTATGATACTTGTCCTGGTAGAGGATAAGTTTATTTGATTTCTACTACACCTACAACAAGGATTAACAACTACTTCAGAAAGGTTTCATTAATCTAGTCGCCTGCCTAACCAGCCCAACTAGGCATTGGTCCCAATCCCGGATAAACAGAGAGGGTTAGGGTCAGAAAGGACATCTGGTTGTGAAACTTAGCAAAATCTTAGTGATGGAATCAAGCCAATCAATTTTGGAAAATGCTTGGACGTGCCTCATAGGCGATGAGCAGGGGCATCGTCTAACTTCATTGAGAGGTAGTGAGTGAGGCAGGCCTGCCGCCAGAAATATTTGGGCCCCAGACAACTGGGTACATGTGGGTCCCTTTGCCTTCCCCTGGGTTCCCACATGCCAAAACCTTCAAATACGTATACAAAAAAAATCAAGCGTGAAGGGACCCCCATCAGTTAGGGCCCTGGACCAGAGTCCCGTTTGTCCCCCGGCAGCAGACCTGAGTGAGAGCTATCAGACCAAGAGTGGCCCCAGCTAAACAACTTAGTCCAGAAGAAGCAGAAGAAGAAGAAGTTAGGGGAGGGGAAGAAATAGAGTAAGTTAAAGGTAAGAGTGGGGGACACTGAATGTTAGAATAATGAAAGGCAAAGGAAGAGACTTGGCAAATTTGATGGACAGGAGGAAAGTGAGAGTGCAGTAAAGTAGATGCAATTGGAAATGAGGAGGTTTTAAGGTAAGGTACAGTGGAGCAAATGAGCAAGGGAAAAATGGTGTTAGTATAGTAGTGTCCATAAAACTAAAAAATAGTCTTGTCAGTGTGAACAGGAGGAGTGATAGGGTGATGAGTGTAGAGCTGGGCCATGGTGGGACTGTAATTAATGTCATCTGTGCATATGCTCCTCAAGTGGGCTGTGAGGAAGAGGTGAAGAATATTTTCTGAACACGAATGGATGAAGAGCATAGGGCAGTACAAGAGGGATTGTTTGTGGTGGTCTATGGCATGTGGGAAAGAGAAGAGAGATGATAGAGGGGGTATATGGTAGGTAGGGGAGAGGATAGTAGAGTTTGCCATGACATCTAATCTGGTATAATTAACACATATTTTTGAAAAGAAAGTTAATCAGCTTGTGACTTGCAGTACTGTAGAGGAGGAAGGGAAAGCCAAATAGGTTTTCTGATGTTTCGAAGACCTCATTTAAAAGAGATAGAGAATTGTAAGGTCATAAATGGGTAAAAGTGTGACAGTGGAGCATAAAGTGGTGGTGATGGACTGGGAGATCAGAATCAGCAGGAGAATAATACCCAAGCAAGCGGCACCAAAGATAAAGTGATGGAGATTAAAAGAGAAAAGGCTCAGGAATAGGTTTAGGGAGAAAGTTTTAAATGAAATGCAGTCGTTTGAGAGTACGGAGGAAAATGGGAGGAGAATAGCAAAGTTGTATTAAGAGTCAGTGCAGAAGTGTTGGGTAAGTCGAGAGGAAGGAGACCACTTGGGGACAAACAGACGTGGTGGTGGAACAGAGCTGCAGGATATGATGAAGGCCAGGAAAGAGGTAAAGAAGACATGGTAACAATCTGGAAAGGAGGAAGGTCGAGAAATGCACAGGAAGGGAAACAAGGAGGCAAAGAGGGCAGTGGCAAGAACCGAGGCACACACTTTGGAGAAGGAGTATAAAAATATGAAAAACAGCATTTGGATTTTTTCAAGCAATGTTTTAGAAATAGCGTTTGGATTATTCTTAAATACTCATAATTTTAATTTCTCACTTTTAATAACCTAATATTGCTTACCTGCTTCTAGCTTCATATCAACACCATGGGAGTTTGTGGGAGTGCACCTCTCCTTATGGAGCTGGATGGCCTTTTTCTTTGTTCATAAAGTGTTTCTATACTTTGAAACTATTTAGGGTCATCAAATGAATATTTCAAACAAGTCTGGTTACTGCTTTACAATCTTTACCCACACTTTGCCACAACTTCAGTCTCACCTTACACATCACAACTTATTTGAGAAATTTCAGTTTGGCTTTTGCACTGGTCATAGTACAGAAATGACACTAACGTGTGTTGTAAGTGATATTCTGATATCCTCTGATGGAGGAAATTCCACAGTTATTACGGTGTTATATGTAAACACATTGTTTAATACCATTGACCATTCTATTTTACTACACAGACTGGAAAATTACATTGGATTCACAGACACTGTGCTTGCTGATTTAGTTCTTATTTATCAAATCGATTTCATGACATACAGAAATGTGCTGACAGTACTCCATCATTACACTCATAAGTCAAAAATGGTGTCCCGCTGGCCTCAGTTCTGGGACATTTACTGTTTTCACTTTACATGCTTATATTAGAAACTATCATTAGAAAGCATAACATTAATTTTCATCCATATGCAGATGACAACTATATCTTTCTTGTAGACCAATTGACAGTTCCCCAATGTTGTCCTTAATAAGAGTTAAAAGAGCAGATGGATGAAAACTATTTGTCTCTGAATACAGAAAAAACAGAACTGATAACTGTTGGAGGAACGGTGCTAATCACAACAATATTCTGTCATTATTTAAGTCAAATGTAATCATCATTAGTTTTACTGAATCAGCGCATAATCTTAGGCAGTATTTTTGAAACTCGCACATAGTTTAAAGCACATATTACAAAACTATTCAAAACAGGCGTTTCTGCATTGTAAAAACTTTGAAAAAATAAGATATTTTGTAAATTGGTAGGATACTGAGAAATTAATTCATGCATTTGTTTAAATTTGGACTGAAAATTACAATGTGTTATTCAATGGCTGTTCAAATTGTTCTTTATGTAGCTTTCAGTTAATTGAACATGCTTCTGCAAGAACTATTACAAGAACCAGAAAATATGAACATACCTGTAACGGTGCAGTGAATACATTTGACTTGAGCATTCCTAGTTTTCATACTCCTTCTCTGTACGTTTAGCATTCGTTTGCTCAGAGGTTGATGCGCTTGCTGCTTCCTGAGCAGCTCTTCTTTTCTCCACCCTAGTGGCCCACTGCTTCTCTTCTTTCATCGGCATGTTTTCGCGTTAAAAGTGATTAAGTCAGTGTTTGTGTTTCAATTACTTAGTACGTTTTCCTTAATTTTTCACTTAAGCTGGCACTTAAGTCTTCAATCTGCCTCAAGAATGATTTAAAATATGAAGAGGTATGGGAAGTGACGGCGAAGGTAGTAGAGATGAGAACGGCGCCCGTATGCATGTGCCACACGGCCACTGGCGAGAGTTGATTCTACAATAAAATAAAATAAAAATAAAAAGAGGAATTACCTTGGAGGTCAATCGTCACCCCAAAAGCGGATGCTAGACGTCACGTAGTATATGTTTACCAAATTTCAGGTCAATAGGTCAAACAGTTTGCTAGCTACAAGTGATTTAAAATCCTGGACAGACAAACGAATAGCCACGGTAGCGTATTACTGTATATATATATATATATATATATATAGAGAGAGAGAGAGAGAGAGAGGGAGAGGGAGAGGATAACTCCAGTTATCAAATCCCTACAATATCTCTCAGTTAAGCTTAGGGCTGATTTCTAAATTCTTTTAAATAGCCAAGGCCCTGCTTACTTATCTCAACTTAACATTAATTACAAACCAGAGTGCAAATTAAGATATAAAGATGCCGACCTGTTTTTGATAATGAGGATTGATAAAATAACAGTGGGAGGACGAGCTTTTAGTTACAGGGTCACAAACCTGTGCAATGGTCTGCCTGCTACTATAAGAGAAGCCCTTTCAGTCTCAGCTTTCAAATCCAGGATGAAGACTCACTGTTTTAGTCTAGCATACCCTGACTAGAGCTGCTGATTAGCTGGGCATACTGCATTTCTGTTTGTTAGTTACTGGCACAGAAATATAAGTAATGCAATATTTATAAACTGCTACTAATTCTTCCCCATTTTATTTCTCCTCATAGTATCCTGAAAAGGCACTTGGTGCCACTATTCTATGGCCATGTTGTTTTCCTGCTAATGAAAAAAGATAAGGAAGTATTGGAATCATCAGACTGAAGGGTCCTTTCACCAGACTGGACGACCCAGCACTGGCAGTGCTGTAGAAAGCCCAGGAGGGGGTAGGTGTCTAGTTGGCTGAGATCGCTAGTACTCTGATCATGTCTGACTTTGTCTTACACTTTCTCTTTTACAATTTCAATCTCCTCTGTTGTCTACTGGCCACATTAATATTAATTAATCAAATGACATTGCTGGTTTCCATTTCTGCTAATCGGTTTCTACTTTGTTTTTAGTGTGTTCTAACAAATCTGCCTTTGTATGTGCTAGTTCTGTTTTTAGTGATTGGTATAATATTGCATTTTGCCTTGGGATCTGTTGTGGCACTCTGCGTCTGCTCTTAGTGTGGAGCACAGTGAAAGAACAAAGTATGTGGCACTGTCATGTTGTACTTCCTAGGTGACAAGGACAGATTGACCATCGAGCTCTGTGAAAGAGATTGCTTGTATTCTGTTCCATGTGCTGCATTTACTCTGTTTTTGACACCCACTGCACACCCAGCCTACCTGGAAGGGGGTCTCAATCTTTGAATTGCCTTTCCCAAGAGCTCTTTAATTTTTTCCTGCAAGGTTGTTGGGAGTTTATTTTTTTTCTTGTCTTCTCAGGGAGTCAAGGCTGAGGGAGCTGTCAATTAAACAGGGCCTGTTAAAGCTTATTGAGGCATCCTTTGTGTGATTTGAGGCCATGTAAGAAATACAGTACATTGTTATTGTTGCGGTTGTAAAATTAAGTAAAAATATTTAAACAAAAGCAGCTTGGCCCTAGGATTCATTTGGATGTTATTTGAGTGTTGTGCCATAATTTATTTTTTAAATGTCCCCAGACAGTCATAGCATCTTAAACAATACTAGCAACAGAAAGATTTCCCGGTGGCCCAAGCAGCAGGTGATGTTTAGACAGAAAGCCACACACCATCTGTGCAGACTGTGCCAGCGTCTCAAGTGTGAGCCATGAAATGATGTCAGATCACGCAGTCTGTCACGATCAATGCTTTATGAGTAAAGCAAAGGATTTAAATGCTATCCTTTCGATGTCAGATCGTTCTGTTCCAGTAGTTTTGTGTACATATATTAATGAGTTTTTGCTCTGGCTTTAAGAAGTAGAGACTGATGAGAAATTAAAATATCTTGCATTTATGTAGCTTTAGGTTAATTAATCCAAATCTCATTACTAGAAGACAATTAATTACTGATAATTGTCATGATAATAATGCTATTTTCCCAACAATTATTACTTCTTTCTATATAATGTGCTATTTTAGAACTATTTATTATCATGAGCTAAAGTTAATTTTTAATTAAATATGAAAATGATCATACGATATGTGCTTTACTGAATACCTTTATCATTTCTATAGCAGTTCCAGCTCAATTAACTGCAGGGGCACGGTTAACAAATATTTAAGACTGGTTGCCTGGCTGGCATATTGTTGCCCAGGTCAAAGTAGCCCAATTAGGGGGTCTGATTGTTAGAACAAGGGAGAGTCATCCAGCACTCTTGAAATGAATAGTAGAAGGCATAGTGTAAATAGCAAGGGATCGTGTCGCCAGATTTGGGCCAAATGAATTTGACATTCCCTTAGGACGGGTGTACAGTGGGTGCCTTCTTCATGTGCTTCATCATCAGGAGTTCAGGTGTTCCCCACATGCAGGTCTCATTTGTGCGGACAGCACATTGGAGGCAGATATATACACTATGTAATTTTAGTGGCATACAAAAGTTTGGATGCCATTTAAATCATCTCATATGAGAGACTGCTTGGCGAGACTATTGTATGAGATTCACAGTAAGCAAGCAATTTTGAAACTGTGAAGAATGATGCGATACTGGCCTTTATTTCTGTTTTTATAGTACGCTAAATGTACTGCAGCTAAGCACGTGACAAGAATTTGTCCGACCAGTCTCTATCTTACGGCTAGCAGACTACATTGCCTCTGCTAATCTGTTAAAAGCACAAACTTGGATATCAACTTGGAATTTGCAGCTGCTGGGTAATGTTCTTCAATGTATTTTAAAAGACATGATCATAATGAACTGTGGAAATACATACTGTACTATGGATAGTCCTCTTTCTCATGCGTCGACATTTCGCAGCCATGCTTGACAGGAAAGAGCGTGAACAGGGAGCAGCTTCCTGATTGGTCAATGGGAACTGAAATGCCGAATCAACTTGCAAGACCTTTCACCTTGATGCTGCCGTTTGAACTGAGTAAGAAAGAATCTTGTGCCGTGCGAGTATGGATTATAATGATATTTCTCACAGTTTTCTGGCAGATTGAAAAACCACTTGGGAGTTTGTAACTTTTGTGAAGAGAGCACAGTGTACACTAACCCTTAAAAATCACAGAGTGTTGCTGCAGTTATGATGCACTGAGGCAGCCAGAGGACATACTGTAGCTGGGACAGAAAGTCATTGGTCACAAAAGCAATAAACAAAGAGACAAGCAGGATCCAGAATTAATTATCATAAAAAACAGATCCATTTCTAACTCAGCATAAGGCGTCATCAAAAAATGAGAAAAAACATCAAGCTAGTGGATGTAAAAGAGCAAGAGATCAACTCCCAAATACAAAATGAGTTACAGCCGGGGCTCTGTTTAAATATTAAAACATAATTTGGGTTGAAAGTCCTTGTGTGTGACTGTGCTTCTAGCAATACGCAGGTATGATCAAGAGGTCTTGTTCAGTACCAGAAAGGAGCAGGTTAAGGCCATCAAACCGTAATCAGCGTCCTGCTTCATTCTTCCATCCATCCATTATCCAACCCGCTATATCCTAACTACAGGGTCACGGGGGTCTGCTGGAGCCAAACCCAATCAACACAGGGCACAAGGCAGGAAACAAACCCCGGGCAGGGCGCCAGTCCACCGCAGGGCACACACACACACCAAGCACACACTCACCAAGCACACACTATGGACAATTTAGAATTGCCAATGTACCTAACCAGCATGTCTTTGGACTGTGGGAAGAAACCAGACTCCACGCAAGGAGGACCCGGGAAACAAACCCAGGTCTCCTAACTGCGAGGCAGCAGCACTACCCACTGCGCCACCCTCTTGCTTCATTCTTTCTTCTGAAAATTTGCAAAATCCAAAAATAATATACAGATGAGTCAAAATGATTTCTATTTTCTTACCAATTGTCATGACATGAAAAAAAAGTTGTAAATGTCCCCATGAATATTCACTTTCTATCATTCTTTTCATGGATTTAATGAGTTGGTATGACATTCTATAAACGAAATCGAAGGCCTTTCTAAGCATCCTCCTCTCGCCACTTAAACAAAGACAAGGCAAGAGAAAGAGAGAGGAGCTCAGAAGTCAGCGGCCCTAACAGGTCTTCTTGGTGCTTTTTCTATAAATTCTAGATGATGGAAACATGGAATTTCTTTGAGGAGAAGGTTAAACAGCTACTGTCCTTAAAATCCCTGAAAATACAATAAGATTTGTGATGTAAGACTTGAATTTGAGTGCTGGTCCAATGTGTACCTAGTCTCATATCCTTCTGAGCTGATGCTGTTATTTTATTTTCACTAGGATAAATGCATTTCTTGTTATGTTATACAGCCGCTTAAGAGAAAATGTTATATTTTATGGCATAATCATTTTTCTAAAATTTCGCTTAGTACTAAGTTTCATGTTTTTGTACCCAGCTGGAACCAAAAAAAAAAAAATAGGCCATTGTTCTTCTTTGGAAAAATAATAACCCTGCAGAAAAATCACGTTTCCTAAAATAAGAATAAAATTATGTTTAAAAAGTCACCTACACCCTAAGCTAAGAGGACTAGCAGTCAAATTGTGATCATTTACGGTATCGATGTTTGTCAAGTCCCATTAGCAACTGGGTCTAATCAATCATGTTAAAAGTTTTCCGATTATGTAATGAATTCCGTTATGAGTAGTGACCTAATCAATGGATTGTATACATTTAGCGCAGAGGACACTTTTTTCTTGACCAAAACACTAATATGACATGCTTTTGCCTCTTGCAAGATTTAGATAAAGAATAATGGATTGATGCTTTCTCCTGTTTGTGTTTTATTGCTTGAATCGAGGCATTCCAGTGAGGGGTGTCTGTATTTAAAATTTTCTTCCACTGTCGAAGAATACAACACTTGACGAGTTGAGCTTACATTTTGTATTTAAACTCAGGCTGCATTTGTAATGACATTGCTGTTGTGTGCTGAAAAGTGAAAATTTTACAAAATTTGGGATAGGTTCACGGTTTGCATTTTGCCTCTGAAAATTACTTTTTAAGGGCAACAAAGGTCTATCACTAGAGCACGAGAAGATACATAAATGCCCTTCTTTCCTAAACTTATTTACTAATGGAAAGACCTTTCCATGTCACTTAAAAAACAACCCCACCAGAATCTTTACTGATCCTCCAGTGTCTTAGAGTCTACAGTACGAGACTTTGATTAGGTCAAAATACAGTTTTTGGTTTTTTTTTTTTAAAAAAAAAGGGGATTCAAGGGATGAACACCCCACAGTTAACTAAACCTGATCTGGATTTTATTCTTTCCACATCCACTTTGAAGCCCTCACTCTTACTGTCCATCAGTCAACTTGTTTCGTCTCATACAGTAACTGGCCCTAACCGATTCTATAATAGTTTGATTCTGTTCTCACTAAAAAGTAAATCTCTATAGGCCTACTTAAAGGAATAATTTATCCCAAAATGCTTTTTTTAATTTTTTTTTTATATGTTACTTAGCTCACGTTTTTTGTAGTAATGGCTGAGAAAAAAAAATCAATCTCATGTTTAGTGGATAATGGACAAACTTTCTGAGAATAGGAGCCAACATTGGGTAAAAGCAAACAATATAAAAAGAATCGACATTTCAAGTCATCCAGTTGTATGCTTACAAAATGCAAAACTTGTGTAATTTCTGGGTGAAATTGTTCAATATTGAAATAAAAAGTAAAATATTGAAAAAATATATAATGGCAGCAAATAAAAGTAGCCCACAAACAATGAATACCCACCCCTCCCTTTAATTTCATAGGTCAAGGTTCCTGTCTTTTTTTTCAGCCATCACAATAAACTACATGGGGTAAGTAACATATAAAAAAATATTTTTAGGTGGAACACTCCTTTAATGTAGCCTTGTTTTTTCAGGGGAGAGGTTCTTGGGTCAAAAGACTGTGTGTACAAATTTAAAAAAAAAAAATCTAATTTAATTTTACAAATTCACACAGTGTCACGATTATATACAGGATACAGAAACTACTAACATATACTGTATCTTGACAGCATAGCTCCGAGTGCAGACTAACTTCTCTAGGATGTTTAACACAAGACTTGGCCAAGGTCTTAACTGAAGGTGGTATCCAGCAGTCCAGTATGAAACAGGCATTTTAAAACCAAAAAGAGACACAAGAGAGTCAAAGTTGTTGTGCATTAAATTGTATTTTGAAGAATAACAATATTTGTTCTAATCAACCAAGAATGAATAAATATGCATATGAATTAATGTTATGAATTATTTGCCAAAATCAGCAGCACTTTCAGAAGGAGTGTTTTTCTTTTTCTATTTTTTTTTAATTCATGATGGTCCAATACTGACACCTGCTGGAATCCAAGCGCTAAGATCATCTACTGCCAGAACATTTTAAAACTGACATTTGTTGACATCTCCCCCTACCGAAGGATTATTTAATGTATATATATTTATATACATAAAAGGATCAAAGCCTTTATCTGATAACACTAAGAACTCTGCCTAAACCAGAAGTAATTATTATGTCCTTAGTAAGCAACACAGTGTATAATAATGTAGATTTACTGTAAATGTTTCCATTGGGTGAGCAAATCTGATTTAAAAAACTCTTCTTGGTGATACCAAATCCAAGGGTTACATCAATGAAAGAGAGCTTTGCATATTGTATTAACAAGTGAAAGTACCAAAAGGTACTGGTTTTAGACAAATATTTATAAATTACAATACCAGAATTATTTCAATCATTTATGCTGAAAAGATAATTCAGAACCCATATAACAAGCTGTTGAGGACTAACATGAATTGTATTTCCAAATAATCTCATTGACTCCGAAACAGAAATCCTTTTTAGAACCTGACTTGTGCTCTGAAGTGCATCTGCTTGGTGGCATTGTTGCTCATGCCAGTTCTCAACATCCACTTTGATTTCATTCTTTGAACATATTGCATATCTCTTTGTCTATAGTGGGATGCATCCTTACCTGGAGGGGGAAAAAGAAAAGGTTTTGAGCACACAAACAGACATAAAACAATTTTAAACAATTTGTTTCACTCATACCAGGCTGAACCTACAAGTGCTTTGTATCATAACAGGCCAGTGAACTGAGGAGGTCACAAAGGATGAGATCTTGCACAGCAAGTGATGTAATCGTATACTGTACACCAATGGAATCTACAAGCAACAAGGGTTATTCACACACCCAAATTCTGCATGTGCCTGGACACAGACTGAAAAACAAGAAGCCTTTTAACAAGTTGGAGTTGGTGACAATCGAGTTTAGGTACTGCAAAAATGAAACTGTTACTCAAATACTGCCACATAAAGGCTTATTTTGGTCTAAAAATTACAAAGTAATTAAGCCTCCTCTGACCATTCCAAAGCGACAGTTCAGTGGGCTACCTGGCAGAGATGAATAGCCACTTTCTTGAGGATTTATATATGTCATCAAGACCTAACGAAGCCTTTGCAAATGTCATTTTACATAACAGTATGTGTGTAATGCATGCATTTTTGCAGTGCTTAAACTAAAGTGTTAACGTGAAGCTTAAAGGAATACTCCACCCCCAAAAAAATATTTTTTTTATACAGTAGAACCTTCGTTCTATAACTCTGGTCGTAAACCGATTTGGTCGTGAACCGAAGCAATTTCCCCCATAGGATTGTATGTAAATACAATTAATCCGTTCCAGACCATACGAACTGTATGTAAATATATATATATATTTTTTAAGTTTTTAAACACAAATATTGTTAATTATACCATAGAATGCACAGCGTAATAGTAAACTAAATGTAAAAACATTGAATAACACTGAGAAAACCTTGAACAACAGAGAAAACTAACACTGCAATAGTTTGCGCTATAGCACTACCAACCGCTGGCTAAAAGCAATTTTTTTAATTGAGTTTTAAGCACAGGGAAAAAAATTAACATTTGAAAAAATCCATAATTTAATAAACCACCAAGAAAAATAACATTGCAACAATGCACGCTATGAACCGATCGCTGGAAACAGAACTGAAAAAAAATCAAGCCCAGTACATTCTTTAACTGCCTTCCTACCTTAATGCATCCAGCTCTCTCTCGCGCTGCTTCTGTGCGTGTGTGTGTGTGTCGCGCTCTCTCGCGCTGCCTGTGTGTGCGTCTATCTCCCTCGCTCTCTCTCTCGCTGTACAGGAAATGCACAGGGAGAGACTAAACGTGTACAAACCGAAAGGAAACTGGCTTGTTCGTATACCGAGTGTGTGGTCGTGAACCGAGGCAAAAGTTTGGCGAACTTTTTGGTCGTAAACCGAGTTGTACGTGTACCGAGACGTTACTTACTCCATGTAGATGGCAGAGAAAAATTTTTCAGTCTCATGTTTTCATGGAGAAAGGACATATTGTTTATGATTGAACAGGACCCTATATGGAGCAATCCTGGACAATGTCAAATAATGCAAAATTAAAAGCTTCACTTTTTTGAATTGAAAATCTGCCTCTTTCCCTTATTCGTTGATCAAGAGTCCCTTCTTCAGCATACTGTAAACAGCCAATCCTGTGAAGCTTTTAATTTCCTTTTTATGATTTGGTCTGTTTATTCCGGATGTAACTATTTAAAAATATTTTAGCAAAGAAGAATGCATTTTGTATGTTTTGAGCACAGGGCAAGATAACTGACGAAATGTGGATTATGTAACACAAGTAACATGAAGTATGTTTTTCTTTTTTCCCCATGGACATGTTTCACATCATATGGAGTTGTCCAGTATTGTCTTTGTGCCGGTGCCAGTTAACCAAAAAGGAAACAAAAATGTCTCACTGTGACCCCATCAGATTGGGGGGGACTCAAGTATTACTCATGAATTTTCAAATTTGCAGGGGGGTCTTCCACACTTACCCCTCGCAAATGTGAAAGGGTGACCTGAACAGTAAAATATTCAAGAATTTCCCAAGGGAAATAGGTTTATAATCGGCTGTAGCAGAGAAGAAAGGGTAGGACTATGCTCAACGTAATGATAAAGTTCCTGATCACATGACAATCACACATCTGCATTTTCAAAAAGCATCGTTTTTCAAACATCCATTTCTGAGAGATCTAGAATTTTCAAAGTTAATTCTTTTTTGTAGAAAAACATTAATTTTCTATGGTTGAAAATTCAATTTAAGTGTAGTTGGGAGCTGCTCTAACCTACTTAAACCCCTCTTTGAGATCTAGAGAATGAAAAACCCTTCTAGTAGATAATGAGGCCATTCACACTAACTAGAGGCTGTATTTTTAAGACCTGTTCGACAAGCACTAATGCAAAATTAGACCTACTTACTCCAGTTCTGTGTTGCAGGGGGCTGGAGCCTTTCTCAGCGGCATCAGACACAAGATAGGACCAATTCCTGAATAGGTACATACTCATGCACACAAACAAAAAACTTGTACAGTGGCAATTACATTGTTACACATGTATCCAGGATGTGGGAGGAACACTGAATTATCAGAAAACAATACATGGGGGAGGATTGTGCAAACTCCACGCAGGCAGTGTATGGATCACCATCTGAATACAGAACTCTGTAGTGTGAGGCATCAGCACTACCGTTCAGTCTTAGTATCATGCAGATTCATCAGCCAACAGTATCGGAGTTGGGAAAATGAGTCCACTGGAACAGTCATCTAGGAAGTAATTAAACACTTATATGTGTTCAGTTTAGACATACTAGAATGTTACAAATCGAACATCACATACATCATGAAGGGACTGTAAGACGACAAGAAATCTGGGCGACATCATGAAGGGTTAGCAACTACTGTAAAGCAGATTGTATGTGGCTAAGTGCAAGAGGAACATCTTGATGTTATAGAGTACAGGAAAAAGTGTTTAAAAAAAAAAAAAATGTTGTTTGCTATTTTTAAAGTGGCACACACAGAAACAGAAACAAATACAGAGATCCCTCACTATATCATGCTTCAACTTTCGCGGCTTCACTCCATCGCAGATTTTATATGTAAGCATATCTAAATATATATCACGGATTTTCCGCTGATTCACGGATTTCTGCAGACAATGGGTCTTTTAATTTATGGTACATGCTTCCTCAGTTGGTTTGCCCAGTTGATTTCATACAAGGGACGCTATTGGCGGATGGCTGAGAAGCTACCCAATCAGAGCACATATCTATACTAATAAAAGGCAAAGCCCTCACTGATTCACTCACTCATCACTAATTCTCCAACTTCCCGTGTAGGTAGAAGGCTGAAATTTGTCAGGATCATTCCTTACAGTTTACTTACAACAGTTAAGCAGGTTTCATTTCGAAATTCTATGTGTAACGGTCATAACGGTCAACAACGTCCGCCATGTTGAACTTGCTTATTTATTGCCCCATCTTCATGAAATTTGGTAGGCGACTTCCCTGCGCTAACCGAAACCAATGTACGTACTTACTGTATTTCAGTGGTATGACGCCACTGTCGGCCACCATATTGAAGTTTCCAATGTCACTAATTCTCCAACTTCTCATGTAGATAGAAGGCTGAAATTTGGCAGGCTCATTCCTTACAGCTTATTTACAAAAGTTAAGCAGGTTTCATTTCGAAATTCTACGCGTAACGGTCATAACGGTTGACAACATCCACCATGTTGAACTTTCTTATTTATGGCCCAATCTTCATGAAATTTGATAGGCAGCTTCCCTGCGCTAATCGAAACCAATGTACGTACTTATGTCGATGGTATGACGCCACTGTTGGCCGCCATACTGAACTTTCCAACGGTCTTTGTTACTTATGGGCCCATCTTCAATAAATTTGGTATGCGGGTTCCCAACACTAACTGAATCCTACTTACGTACATATATACGTCCATAGCCTGCAGCTCGGCCACCGTGTGAGGCGGTGTTGGGTCCCCCATCCCAACGCCTCCCACGTTGTTGGCTGCCTGCCTATATAAGGCATTCCGTCGCTCCAGTCTCTATATTCCCTTCCTTGCTTTGCCACGGGATTCACGTCTCCCTGCTGATAACTACAGCCTTTTTATTTAATCCACGGCTTCTACGCGGTTTTATTGTTCATTTATTACGATTATAGTTATTGTGTAGGTATTTTAGACTTACTTTACATTGTTCAGGTACCCATTTCCTTTATCATTCCAACCGCATTCCCCATTAACATGTCTATCGAGGTGATCACCATCGATCAAAGAACTGTCACTTACCAAGTGGTTTCCATGCCCGGAGATGGCACCTACCTTTTCCATTCTCTTTGTTACATGTTGCACGGCCATATCAGGCTCACTCTTGATATCCGGAGGAACATTGTGTCTTATGTATTGAATTACTGGGACAGGTTCAAGGTGTGGACTGATGACGGTACAGGAGATAATTATACTACACAGGAGCACTAGAAGAGTGAAATGCTTAAGCCCTTCACCTATGGATCTGCATGTGAGTTGATGGCTGCCGCTGAATTGTTCGGTTGTCACTTTCAAGTGTACCGAAATGGCCAAATATTTTACACCTTTCGACAACCGCCAATGCCTCTTAAACATCTTAGATTCACAGGTGACGATTTCAGTAGTGGACACTTTGATGTTTATGAATGTTTAAACTGTCAAAAGCTGGATGTGAAGTTATCGATGAAACCAGTTGTATACTTACAACGCTTGACAGATGCCGAATGTCTCTTCAACACAAGTCCTACAAATACTGTCGTAATTGAAACAAACCATGAAACTCAAACCGATTATGACAGCAGCAATCCAAGCTGTGAGATTTGAAACAAGATTACTGTTCACATGGCCAACTGTACGTTGCATGCTCAAGAGTAAGCTCAGCGCAAAGCTTGGTCATATTACAACCGGAGGGCCGAACTCACAATGTGGTATACAAAGAGATCCTTAACAAATAATTATTGGTATATTTTCCCTCAGTTTAAAAAGGTTTAATTTTCTTCTTAATAAAAATTTTAAGGCAGTACTTCGCCGCTGTGAAGCGCGGGTATTTTGCTAGTTATGTATTAAATGAAACTCCTCAATGATATACGATATGCTTCCCACGCGGTGCTTCACATACTTAAAAGCCTGAATAGCACCTCTTGTTTTTTGATTGTTTGCTTTTCTCTGTCTCTCTCTCTGACATTCCCTGCTCCTGATGGAGGGGGTGTGAGCAGAGGGGCTGTTCGCACACTGGCCTAGAGGATACGAACGCTGCTCTAAAAAATGCTGAAAGACTACCTTCACATTGCTTCCTTTATTGCGGCTGCTTTGTTGGGCGGTGCTTCCCATACTTAAAAGCCCAAACAGCCCTATTGATTTTTGATTGTTTGCTTTTCTCTCTGTCTCTCTGACATTCTCTGCTCTTGATGTGCACTCCTTTGAAGAGAAAGATATGTTTGCATTCTTTTAATTGTGAGACCAAACTGTCATCTCTGTCTTGTCATGGAGAACAGTTTAAACTTTTGAAAAAGAGACACATGATTGTTTGCAGTGTTTTAAAGTCCCTGTCTTTACAACCTCCTGTGTTTCTGTGCAAATCTGTGACCCAAGCATGACAATATAAGAATAAAAATATAAACGTATGGTTTTTACTTCGCGGATTTTCACCTTTCGCGGGAGGTTCTGGAACGCAACTCCCGCAGATCGAGGAGGGATCACTGTACCCTAAAAATGTAATCACTAGTAAGAGAATGTGTGACACGTCAGCATAACATGACAGACAAATGACAACAAATCTAAAGATGACTTTCACATAAAGGTTGTATTCGTCTACTTAATCATTTTGACTAATCGAGTCCACACCCAACCAAGAGCCAAGATTTACCAAATACTGCAAAAGGAATAATATATGAAGTATCAAATGATGAAGTCAGGAAAGCTTTACAAGTATTCTGATTGGGAATGCTGCACCTTAAAATTAAGATGACAAGAATTTGAACAGGGGAAAAAAAAAAAAAAAACACCATAAGCAAATAGATGAGAACAAATTGATTGATTTTCCACTCTTGAAATAGTTGATCACCCACTTATAAGATAAAGAGCTTGAGCTTACTTAATCACTGCTGTCCAATGCTGGAGTTTGTTGCTTTGTGCCCTTAAACAGACAAAGCATTTTGGGAAGCAGAAGCCATTTAGTTTGATTTCTCATCCCAAATGAAATGGACCGCACTGCTTTAGGGCACCTGCCACATGAATCACTTTTGTTAATTAGGTTAACATAAGTATCCATCTTTCATTTTCTGTCTTTATACTAATATCGGAGTGCAAGTGAAGATGCAGCACATACACAGCTGTCTTCTTAATTAATTTATTAACACAGAAGAGTAAGTAAAGCAGATGGGAGGTCATGAACTGCTGCACTGCTCTCGTCAACAAACATATGCATGTAGGCGAAATGAATGGCTTGCTGAACACTAAGTCAGATATTAGTTGGCTTTAATCAAGTTTTGTTTAACCATTAAGCATGTTATATCTGCTGACAAGTACAGAACTGGACCATCTGTCAAGACCACATGCTGTCTGGTTTGTATTCCTTTACAAGCTGATGTTACAACAGAAATTAAATGCATTTTGCACCTACAATGTGGGCAGCATGCTAGTGTGGTGGTGGTGGTGGTGGTGGTGACTACATCAAGGATCCAACATCCTAACTTTAAATGCAATTGCCAATCACTGTCCAAGTTTAGTTTCAGTGTTCTCACCATGTCTGCATCTACCTTAAGATGTGGCGATTCGCAGTGTTAAAATGGCACTGTGCAAGTCTCATTAAGGGTAAGATTCAGGTGAACAGCTACTTGACACTAGAAGTTAAGGAAAACTTTCATCTGCAGTTCAAATGCTAGTCAGTGAGTGTTCGAATCTTTAACAAAAAATCTTTTTTTAAAAAAAGTTAAGAGCTGGTTGTTTCATAGTTCATTTCAGAAATCTAAAGACCAATTAGAAATCAATTATAACATTACATAAAAATTTTGATTGGTATATCTTTAAACAAAAAAAGACATCCTTCTATATAAAAGCGGTCGGGATTGTCCTTCCGTCCCGTGAGTGCTACGCAGGCGCAGAGTTTCACACACGCCCCGTCCATTTTGCAATCCACGATGGAATTTGTAGTTTTGTTTTTCCAGGTAAAAGATGATTTTCTACTCCAGACTGTGCGATATCTTTTTCTTCCTTCTTACTATATAAAAGCGGTCGGGATTGTCCTTCCGCCCCGTGAGTGGAAAGCATAGCGGTATTCTGCTTATCACAGACTTACTACTTGCAGCTTGTGGTACGAAGCGACATGATGTGAGCAGAGTTCTGGTGCTCCCATCGTTCCCTTGCTTTTGTGCGTAATGCGCTGGAAAAATAGACAAAATTATGACTCTGGAAATAATTAATGTTGATGGAGTACAAATGCCTCACCGCATAGTAAATATCAGGGGGGTTCAAAAGGGCGACCTCAATACAGAAAAAAAGATTAAATTTCATCACAAAAATAACAGAAACTACGAGTATTAAAGTAATACCGCTCAAATGCAATATAACCAAATTAATGAGTTTGTATAAAATATCAAATTGATCTACATATTGAATTGCCTTAAGAAGTGGTCGCCTTAAAAGGCGGGTCAGCCTAGTATATACAGTACATAAAATAAGATCTAGCATACACAGAGGGGAAAAAACAGGGCTGAGGATTATTATTGTGTTTTTAGTCAAGCAATATAAAACTAAAAGCTTAATTTTCCTTGAATTTCCAATTTGATGAATAAACTTACCATTGAGAATGCAAGCTAATTTTAAAGAAAGTTTATTTTCTCACAAATCCTCTGACAATTGTTTAAAATCATTGTGATCAGTAATCTAACTTTGTCTGCTTTAAAATTAACTATGAACGGTATGGAGAAGGGGGAAAAAAAAAAAAAAGTATCTTGTAAGCGCGCTAAGGAGATTTGTCAGGATTTACTGCTTTTTTTAATCTCAAAGAGCCTCTCATCAATGCTACTCTTTTCATAAGTATTACTCAACAGGAGATGGACAGCACTGTCAAAATCAAGAGTTGTGTGTCTTGTAGCTCTCCATCACCCTTCACACGTCCTTCCTCACAGCTGCTATATAAAATGCGTCTGTAGCTTGAAAGAAATGTAAGAAGAATGTTAACAGTGAACTTCTGTTATCATTCAAATCTGATTACACGGGTCAAAATAACCCTACAGAGAACGGGGGGAAAAAAAGGTTAAGTGTTACATAAAAATTACATACATCGATCAATCATAACATTAAAACCACAGACAGGCGAAGTGAATGACATCGATTATCTTGTTACAATGGCACCTGTCAAGGGGTGAGATATTATTAGGCAAGCTTAAGGATCTGTGCGACTTTGACAAGGGCTAAATTGTGATGGCTAGACTGGGTCAGTATGGTGTTCCCAGAATGCACTGGTAAGTTCCTATCAAAAGTGGTCCAAGGAAAACAACCGGTGACAGGGTCATGGGTACCCAAGTCTCACTGATGCATCTCCAGAATAAAGGTTAGCCTATCTGGTCCAATCCTACAGAACAGCTAATGTAGCAAAAATTTGGTGAAATAGTTAATGCTGGCCATAACAGAAAGTGCACTGAAGCTTGCAGAATATGGGCCTGCATAGTAACAGACCGGTCAAAGTGCCCATGCTGATCCATGTCCACTGTTGAAAGAGTCAATGGACACAGGTCAGAATTGGACCATGGAGCCAGGGAAGAAGTTATCCTGGTCTGATGAAACACATTTTCTTTTAGATTATATACACAGCCAGGTGTGTGTACATCATTTACCCGGGGAAGAGATGGCAGCAGGATGGACTATGAGAATAAGGGAAGCTGGTGGAAGTAGTGTGATGCTCTGGGCAGTGTTCTGCTAGGAGCCCTTGGGTGCTATCATTCAGGTAGATATTACCTTAACACGTACCACCTACCTAAAGATTGGTGCAGATGATGTAGATAACTTCATAGCAACAGTATTATCTGATGGCAGAGACCTATTTCAGCAAGGTAACGC
Organism: Polypterus senegalus; assembly: GCF_016835505.1. NCBI lineage: Eukaryota > Metazoa > Chordata > Cladistia > Polypteriformes > Polypteridae > Polypterus > Polypterus senegalus. Next base: position 81,735,070 of record NC_053158.1, read on the forward strand.
ACCCTGCCACCTGCAAAAATTGTTCAGGAATGGTTTAGGGAATATGACAAAGAGTTCAAGGTTTTAACTTGGAATCTGATTTCCCAGAATTCAATTCGATCAAGCCTCTGTAGAATGTGTCGGAAAAAACAAGGTTGGCTCATGTAGGACTCACCTCGCAACTTACAGGACTTGAAGGATCTGTTGCGAACATCGATACCACAGGATACCTTCAGAGATCTTGTGGAGTTCACACTTCGATGAGTCAAAGCTTTCTTGGTGGAATGGGGGGTGGGGGGGTGTTGAGGACATAAAATATTGGGAAGGTGGTTTTAATGTTGTGTCTGATCGCTGTACACTGTACATATACAAAACACTGGAAATGATAAAATGCATTGCCCATCCCATTAATTCATCAAGCCTGCCCTCACATTGGACATCAGGCATTAGTGTGCTGGTGGTGAAAGAGAGGTGGCATAGGGTAGCTCCCATTTGAAAAGGAAAATGACAGCTCGAGTCATTGAAGCAAAAACACAAACAGGCTTTTCCTGAAAATGAAACGTGAATGCGATATAGTAACCTCACATGATAATACAGAGAAACATAAAGAAAACTCTAAACACTATAAATGGCATAAGGGAAAGCAAGCCACAATCATCCTACACTGAATTCAGTTTTTATATTCCCATGGATTAAAATGAATCCCAGGTATCCAGGGATATTCTTAAAAGACGCTTCATAGCTGAAGGAAAGTTGACAGTAGAGTTAGAAGGAGAGAGCAAAAACTCTACACTAACAGGAGAAAAGAGGCCAGTGTCTAGGCAGCATAAAGGAGAGGACAAAAGCAAAATATAAGTATAATTAAATATAACATCAGGTCATGTCACTTGTAGGAATTCTCAGGTGTAATGATGGTGGGTGATGGTTGGGGTTGAGACAGAGTATAGGAGTCAGCTGGAGAACTTTGTCTCTTAGTGTAGAAGGAATTGTCTACAACTTAACATCAGCAAAAGTAAGGAACGGCTTACTGACTTTCACCGGAACAAGGAACCTCTATATCCAGTTACTAATCAGGGAGTAGAGTAGAGTAGAGGTGGTGCACTACTACAAGTACTTGGGGGTCCACAACAATGACAGGCTGGACTGGTCTTGTAACACAGAGGAACTATATAAGAAAGGGCATGGCAGGCTCTTTTTCTTAGGAGACTGCATTTCTTCAATGTTGGAAGTGACATCCTTTACATGTTCTACAACTCTGTGATGGCCACTGTCACTTCAAGAGAGGCCCACTGAATCAGAAAGCTAATTAAAAGGGCAAACTCAGTTATAGACACATTCTGGACCCCCTGGAGATACTAAAGGAGAGAACTAAAACAAAACTGAGTGCCATTTTGAACAATGTTGAACATCCTCTCTCTGACACACCATGGATTTTCAGACAATGATTATTAAGCAGACGTGGGTGAAGAAACGCTGCAGGGGCTTCTTTATACCAGCAGAAATACAGTCATATGAAAAAGTTTGGGAACCCCTCTCAGCCTGCATAATAATTTACTCTAATTTCAACAAAAAAAGATAACAGTGGTATGTCTTTCATTTCCTAGAAACATCCGAGTACTGGGGTGTTTTCCAAACAAAGATTTTTAGTGAAGCAGTATTTAGTTGTATGAAATTAAATCAAATGTGAAAAACTGCCTGTGCAAAAATTTGGGTCCCCTTGTAATTTTGCTGATTTGAATGCATGTAACTGCTTAAAACCAATTACTTGCAACACCAAATTGGTTGGATTAGCTTGTTAAGCCTTGAACTTCATAGACAGGCGTGTCCAATCATGAGAAAAGGTATTTAAGGTGGCCAATTGCAAGTTGTGCTTCCCTTTGACTCTCCTCTGAAGAGTGACAGCATGGGATCCTCAAAGCAACTCTCAAAATATCTGAAAACAAAGATTGTTCAGTATCATGGTTTAGGGGAAGGCTACAAAAAGCTATCTCAGAGGTTTAAACTGTCAGTTTCAACTCTAAAATGAAATCAGGAATTTGAAGGCCACAGACACAGTTGTTGTTAAACCCAGGTCTGGCAGGCCACGAAAAATACAGGAGTGACATATGCGCATGATTGTGAGAATCATTACAGACAACCCACAGATCACCTCTAAAGACCTGAAAGAACATCTTGCTGCAGATGGTGTATCTGTGCATCGTTCTACAAGTCAGCACAATTTGCACAAAGAACTTCTCTATGGCAGGGTGATTGGAAAGAAGCCCTTTCTGTACTTACGCCACAAACAGTCATTTCTTGTATGGAAATGCTCATTTAGACAAGCCAGATTCATTTTGGAACAAAGTGCTTTGGACTGACGAGACAAAAATTTAGTTATTTGGTCAAAACAAAAAGTGCTGTTCAAGCATCAGTCACAAAGTTACGCAGGGGTTGGATATGACAATGACCCAAAACACAGTTTGAAATCTACAAAGGCATTCATGCAGAGGGAAAAGTACAATGTTCAGGAATGGCTGTTACAGTCCCCTGACTTAAATATCACCGAAAATCTATGGGATGATTTTAAGCAGGCTGTCCATGCTTGGCAGCAATCAAATTTAACTGAACTGGAGAGATTTTGTATGAAGAATGGTCAAAAATACCTCCATCCAGAATCCAGACACAAAGGCTATAGGAGGCATCTAGAGGCTGTTATATTTGCAAAAGGAGGCTCAACTAAATACTGATGTAATATCTCTGTTGGGGTGCCCAAATTTATGCACCTGTCTAATTTTGTTATGATGCATATTGCATATTTTCTGTTAATCCAATAAACTTAATGTCACTGCTGAAATACTACTGTTTCCATAAGGCACGTTATCTCTCTATTATAAAAAAAAAATCTTGGCCAAAGGGAAACCAGGGAGACGAGATGTGATCTTCTCGGAAGACACTTAAAAGACCCGCGAGATGAAAGAGATTGGTCACGGAGCGTCTCGCGGGGACCTTAAGCATGAGACTTGGTGCCAAGAGACTGCAATTTGACGTCCCATGAGAGCCACTTTAATGTCACGCGAGACAAGGCAGTGAGACAACATTTAAAACAAGTTCACGGACATCTAAGCTAGCAGTTGTTGGAAAGCTTTTGGCAGGCAGACGTCATGTGCTATCAACTCTTAAAACAACGACAAGCAACAAGCACAATGTGCCAGCAGCAGGAAGCCAGCTGATGATCCGACAGCTTCTCCTTAGCGTGCATTCAGCAACCCCACTTCACAACGCGAGCGGCAGACACGCAAAGTGGCAAAAGGACAGCCGCTGTAGAGGCTTTTAATAAATCGAGGCACAGTGTGACAAGCAAACAACGCAGCGAGCCAGCAGCAAAGACATAAGATGATCCGATGGCATCTCCTTAGCGGACGTTCAGCCGCCACCTGCCCCGTTCGTTCTCGGTGGGCGGCTGGTGATGCTGCAAGCAGTGACACAGTTGTGGCTGAACAGAGGCCATTGAGGGTGAACGGGGCAGCGGGTGGCTGCCTGTTGAATGAAGGCGGTGGTGGGCAATTCACTACCCGCCTTTGGCCGCATCATGTTCGTTCTCAGTGGGTGGACACTGCAGGCAGCATACTGTAGTGGAGGTGACTGTGTGGGCGGGTGGTGAACCGTCCCTCGCCATCTTTAGGGAGGATACAAGCCTGCTTGTACTGTTACACACATAGCTGGAAGTTGTCTCGTCAGTAGTAATTTCCTCAAGCTAAATAATGGAAAAACTAAAACCTAATTTCCTGGTAAAACTAGAGATATTGAGAGTATTAGAAATAAATTTGATTGTTTAACATTACAAGTCAAGAATTTAGGTGTAATCATGGACTCTGACGTCAGCTTTAAATAGCATATTAACCATATTACCAGGACTTCATTTTTCCATCTTAACATTGTAAAAGTTTGACCATTATAACACTACAAGATAATGAGAAATTAATTCACACTTTAGTGCTAAGTTGGCTAAATTACTGTAATGCATTCCCCAACTAGACTGCCTAAGAAGACAGCCAGCTCAGAATGCAGCAGCACGATTCTTAACTAGGAATCAAAAATCTGAACACATCTCAACAGTTTCATTCAGTGTCATTGCATTGGCTATCTGTGTACTTTAGAACTGATTTTAAAATACTACATACTGTAATCCTATAATTATTGCTTTATTGAAGCTACATTTTAGTTCTACTCTTAAAAAGATATGCACAAAATTATCACACTCTTCAATTAATTTGCAATCATCCTTTATCTTTACTTTTTTTTTTTTTTTCACGCTTCTTCTATGATGGTGTTTCGTGTCACCACCACCTGAAGAAAGCACCGAGTAAATATCTATTACATTCGAATGAAAATTGATGCCCAACTTGATACAAGACCCACTGTGTCAAACCCTCTAAAAAAATACACAATAAGGAACTAGGCAGACTGTCCAGTGGGGGCCGTGTGGTCTTTTGGCCTTGGAACCTTCCCCCCTGTGGATTGTGTTTTTTTCCCTAGAGGTTAACTGGAGTTTTTTTTTTTTTTTTTGCCTTCTGTCCTTATCATCGGACTCATTTTTAGAGACTTAAAGACTAATTTCTATATGCAAGAATTTTACATCTTTTTCACAATATATCATATGTAAAAGTGTGCATTATTTATTTTGTGTTTTTTAATCATTTTTTAATCTAATATTAAATTTTACTTTCTTTGTTTGCAAACTTTTCTTTAACATCTTATAAGGCACTTTGAGCAGCATCCTTTGTAAGAAAATATTCTATAGAAACATGTTGTTGTCTATGGAGCCAAAAAAGAAATATATAACATACCAGTGTCACTCCAGCCCAATGCTCTGTACTGCTGCAAAACTTTTCTCACTGCATTGCGATTACTAGAAATGACCACAGCTCTTGAAATGCCAAAACGCTGCTTGTAGTATCTCATTAGAGATCGATGCCCAATCTTTGCTCCTGTAAATTAAAAACCACATTAAAAACACAAGCTATCCATATACTGTCGATTCTATTCCAAAGAAAAAAAACAGCACATTACAAAGTTAACGCAAGATTGTTCAAATCAAAAAACAAAATCTCTTTTCATGTTAGAAGCCTCATTAGCAGCTTGGAGTTAAATGCTTTTTTGTTTATTTTGGCCTGGTATGAGCAACTGTGCTATGTGACAGTAAACATGCATCCCACCCATACTGAGTTTGGTTCTACCCTTGTGGTTGATACATCTTCTATGTCAATTCAACAGATGAATCAATGGACTTTGAACGGACCATGGGTCATGCTGCTTGCAGCATTTGCAGACCAGACAACACATTTGTCAATGCAAACATCCACAGATGTAGACCTTTAAGAGTATGGTTAAGATTAACTGAACAGAAATTTCAGTAAATACATCTAGTTCTGAACCTTCCAATCATCAATCTTCTCAACATGACAATACAAGAATCTAATAAAACCAAAAGCTTAACCCAAGTTGTACAATATTAAATGTATAATGAAAACTGAGGAGGAATACCTGAGGGAAGTATTAATTCCATAGTTTCTTCATCATATTCTAGGGCATTTCCATTGGGAACTTCATCATCATGCATTTCTACATCAGCATCTCCTTCCTTGTAATCAGGATAACTACTCCTGGGTATCACAAAAAAAAAAAAAGATACATCTCAGTAATTATTCATATTTTAAAAGTAAATGTGAAGTTAAAAATATTTAAATAATTATAATACAGTTTGCTTTATATTTCAAGTAATGAGAAGAATAAGACTTCTAAAAGAATTCTGGCAATGTCATTAAAAAAAAATTAAAATAAAATTAAGTTACAAGAAATGTCTGCAAAGTATGGAAAGTGCTGGGAAATGCATTGTAGTTCTATAGATGAAAAATCTTTAGGGAGGATATTTTATTATCTTTATATTGTATTTACTCTTGGGTGAAGGAGAGAGTCACAGGTTTCCACTCTCAGAGGTCTATCATGTTTCCTTATGGGGTAAAACATCACTGAACAATCTCCTAGACATGAAAGCACTCCACACATTTCCAAGTGATGAAACAAGTCCTGATGATCCACTGTGTGAGGCCCAACAGCAGCAGAACAGGATTAAGAATCACCATTTATTTCATTATTCAAACACTCCCATTTATAATGCTTTAAGTTTTGTAGAGTGATATGTTAGATACATTCATGGCTTTTTCACTTTATGGCAGGCTTTGGAAATGTACCTTTTTAATAAATGCTTAAAACAGTAGCAATGGCTAAGTGCTTCAAGTCACGTTCCTGCTGAAAAAGTGAATTATTGGACAGATCAAAGTTCTTTACTGTTATCTGTTCCCTTCATTTCATTTTCAGCCTGACTAAGACCCCAATACATGAGGAAACATCCCCACTAAAATAATACTTTCACCACAAAATCTAAAGAAGGAATGCTATTCTTAGAAGAATACTCTGTGCAGGCAGTCACAATTAAGGCTTATAATTTGAATTTGTCAGATTACAACATTTTTGCTGAACGGTTGGACAATCTGCAGTGTGTTCTTTTGTATGTATCAAAAAAAGGAAACTGTTGGCACATTTACATGCTAACACATCTCACCCACCAAATCCAAGAGCTCGTTCAATATGGACACTGACAGGTGATTAGGCTCATCATTGGCATCATTAAATGTACTGGAATAGCCAAATTTACACCAGGTATGGTCTTCAAAGTGTACAACATCTACTATTGCTACTTTACATCAATTTTAGCCAACGTCCAAGATTATGGACTTATGTTCTTTATTTTTTTTGGTATGTCTTTAATTCCCTCAGAATTCAGATTTTCCAAATCATACAATGTCAGTAGACTTAATAAATTATTAAAAAAGGCATCATTTACAAAGAACAGATTTGCCAGACATTGCAGAAAACAATATTTCTGTAAATGAATTGCCCACTAAAACACATTTTTACTAACTCAATCCTAGAGTGCAAATGTAACTGCTGGTTTTTGCACTTACTGTTTTATTACTCAATGGTCATGGCCATTTGTCACAATACCAGCTCCTTCCGTAAATGTGTTTAACCTGAACTATCCAGAATTAGGCGCCTTACAACTAAAATGGACCTAAACTGTGGAATTACAGGTGCTGGTCATAAAATCATGACAAAGTTGATTTATTTCAGTAATTCCATTCAAAAAGTGAAACTTGTATATTAGACTCATTAATTACATTTGTATTTCAAATGTTTATTTCTTTTAATTTTGATGATTAGAACTGACAACTAATGAAAGTCCCAAATTCAGTATCTCGGAAAATTAGAATATCAATTAAGACCAATGCAAAAAAAGGATTTTTAGAAATGTTGGTCAACTGAAAGGTATGAACATGAAAAGTATGATCATGTACAGCACTCAATATTTAGTTGGGGCTCCTTTGGCCTGGATTACTGCAGCAATGCGGCGTGGCATGGAGTCGATCAGTCTGTGGCACTGCTCAAGTGTTATGAGAGCCCATGTTGCTCTGATAGTGGCCTTCAGCTCTTCTGAATTGTTGGGTTTGGCGTACTGCATCTTCCTCTTCACAATACCCCATAGATTTTCTATGGGGTGAAGGTTAGGTGAGTTTGCTAGCCAATCAAGAACAGGCATACCATGGTCCTTAAACCAGGTACTGATAGCTTTGGCACTGTGTGCAGGTGCCAGGTCCTGTTGGAAAATGAAATCTGCATCTCCATAAAGTTCGTCAGCAGCAGGAAACATGAAGTGCTCTAAAACTTCCTGGTAGATGGCTACGTTGACCTTGGACCTCAGAAAACACAATGGACCAACACCAGCAGATGACATGGCACCCCAAACCATCACTGACTGTGGAAACTTTACACTGGACCTCAAGCAACATGGATTCTATGCCTCTCCTCTCTTCCTCCAGACTCTGGGACCTTGATTTCTGAAGGAAATGCAAAATTTACTTTCATCAGAGAACATAACTTTGGACCACTCAGCAGCAGTCAAGACGCTTCTGACGCTGTCTCTTGTTCAAGAGTGGCTTGACACAAGGAATGCGACAGCTGAAACCCATGTCTTACATACGTCTGTGCGTGGTGGTTCTTGAAGCACTGACTCCAGCTGCAGTCCACTCTTTGTGAATCTCCCCCACAGTTTTGAATGGGTTTTGTTTCACAATCCTCTCCAATATCCCTATTGCTTGTACACTTTTTTCTACCACATCTTGTCCTTCCCTTCGCCTCTCTATTAATGTGCTTGGACACAGAGCTCTGTGAACAGCCAGCCTCTTTAGCAATGACCTTTTGTGTCTTGCCCTCCTTGTGCAAGGTGTCAATGGTTGTCTTTTGGTCAACTGTCAAGTCAGCAGTCTTCCCCATGATTGTGTAGCCTAGAGAACTGGACTGAGAGACCATTTAAAGGCTTTTGCAGGTGTTTTGAGTTAATTATCTGATTACAGTGTGGCACCAGGTGTCTTCAATATTGAACCTTTTTACAATATTCTAATTTTCCGAGATACTGAATTTGGGACTTTTTAGTTGTCAGTTATAATCATCAAAATTAAAAGAAATAAACATTTGAAATACATCCGTCTGTGTGTAATGAATGAATCTAATATACAAGTTTCACTTTTTGAATGGAATTACTGAAATAAATCAACTTTCTCATGATATTCTAATTTTATGACCAGCACCTGTAGACAACCTTAAATTAAGATTTTGTACTCTGGCAATAAAGAGGTGTTGGATATTGTTTTATGACCTCATGGTGCTTGAATATTGGAGAAATTCACAGCAGTGACATTGTTTTTAAGTACTAACTGAAAATTCTCATTGCATGGAATACCTCAGTGGAAACTAGCTACAGCTTATAGTTTGAAGACATGTTTTAGGGTAAATAAAGCAACATGTATAAACTGGCCATGTGTGTTTTACTGTGCATATCTGTGTGTCTAGCAATGGGATATATGTAAAAAGCTGTATAAGAAAATGGATAGTGCAGTGAAACTAAAAATGCATGTAGAAGAGTGGGGGGGGTTAGAGAGCACAATGAAACACATTCACAATACAAACACAACATACAAAGAACATCACCAAAAACTGAAGATACGCTTAAGTTGCTGTAGCAGGATGAGAATGACATGACAATGAGAAAGGCTTCTACAATAAATCAAACTATTTTACTTATTTTATGTTAAATGAGTAAATACAGTGTAAGATTACCTGATTTGGACGCTACTTTTGAGAAATATGATGACTCAGATTTACTGCTAGATTCTATTAAAACAAAATACCCTCATCAAGGCCAGTTTCCCTGTCTCGTCGTGCGAGGAATTCCATTTATACACAAATCCTTTAAGCATTTTAGCAATCACCCTGTTGTAATGGCACATATTCCTTAACAGGCTGTTCTAAGTGGTTCTGAAACGTGGAAGATGTAGGCCTGTCTAACTTCATCTGTACCTGGACAAAAGGTTTCACAATAGTGGTAGTAATAATAGCAGTAAGAAAACAGAAGTGTTAAATGAAGCCAAGAATGACAGATGAGTAAAGAAAAAATATCATATAAATAATGCTAATCAGTGGCATCAATTTATAATATAGTAACACAAAAGATAGAAACCCGTGGAGGACAACCCCCTTTTGGACAGCTGAACAAAACTCATAGAAACTGACTCACCTTTGACATAACACAAATACACAAATTAAAGCTGGTGTACTATCTGACACAAACTGTTTGCACCCATACAGAATGTTTGGCAGGACCACAGGGATTTCACTCAGCCCATAAGTTTCAAAAGCAGTTTTTACCCTAAAGAAAAATGTGTCATGAACAGAAAATGTGCTCTGATCGTCTGATAGGCAATAAAATTAAGAAGACTGTAACTCTATTTTTGCTCTAAATTCCGAGTTATTATATTTTTTTACTTTGTGTCATTTGCTAAACTATATTTCAGACAATTCTCATTATGTGCAGGGGGTTACGTTTCTGAAAAAGATACTGATACAGTAGATACCAAAGCACTGATACTATGGGGAAAATGTGGTTAAGTTTAGGCAGGACACTGGCTTGTGTGAAGGACTGACGAGGGGAGTCCGATGGATACGTCAGACGGACCACTATACTTTCCCCTCAAGGCTTGTTAATGATCCTTCCACTGTTTCACCTACTAAAACCTTGTTACAACCTAAAGCAAAAAAATTGGCAAAAGATTTATATTAAAAAAGAAAAAAACACCTTTTACTTGTCACAAAACACTTATAATAACAAAATGTTTTACCTGAAATCATAAAAATCTGCAAATTCTAGAGCAGCATCTCCATCTGTGAATAGCTTGCAATGGCTCTTGTCTATCATGTGTGACTGCACAGCCTCTGTTGAGTAGAAGGACTTTCCCTTTTCATTGCACCAAAGACAAACATTTCCCACACCAACCTTTTCTCCTAAAAAGAAAGTTAGAAATACATTACAGTGATCCCTCGCTATATCGCGCTTCGACTTTCACGGCTTCACTCCATTGCGGATTTTAAATGTAAGAATATCTAAATATATATTACGGATTTTTCGCTGGTTCGCGGATTTCTGCGGACAATGGGTCTTTTAATTTGTGGTACATGCTTCCTCAGTTTGTTTGCCCAGTTGATTTCATACAAGGGACGTTATTGGCGGATGGCTGAGAAGCTACCCAATCAGAGCACGTATTAAATAAAACTCCTCAATGATATACGATATGTTTCCCGCGCGGTGCTTCGCACACTTAAAAGCTTTAACAGCCCGTATTGATTTTTCATTGTTTGCTTTTCTCTGTCTCTCTCACTCTCTCTGACATTCTCTGCTCCTGATGGAGGGGGTGTGAGCAGAGGGGCTGTTTGCTTTGAAGATAGGGACGCTCCCGTAAAAAATGCTGAAAGACTACCTTCACATTGATCCCTTCATTCCGGCTGCTTTATCGCGGTGCTTGCATACTTAAAAGCACAACAGCCCTATTGATTTTTGATTGTTTACTTTACTCTCTCTCTGACATTCTCTGCTCCTGACGCGCACCTTCAAGAGGAAGATATGTTTGCATTCTTTTAATTGTGAAAAAGAACGGTCATCTCTGTCTTGTCATGGAGCACAGTTTAAACTTTTGACTAAAGCAGTGCTTCTCAAATAGTGGGGCGGCGCGTTTGACCTCGGGGAACATGCTTTTTTATTTTTCTTTTAAATTTTTTTTTGAATTTAGAATGCACTTTAAATCTTTTCTGTTACATTTAATAAAGCTATTCTTTGTTGTAAATTGGTCCATATTTCTTTCTTTTTTTATTCTCTTATACGTTAATAAGGATACAGTGTTATGCAGAGGTGTACTTATGACAATTTTATAGACAAATGATACTATTTATAGTCGCGCGGGGGGCGTGAGATGTTTTCTTCTTCCTGGGGGGGGCATGACAGAAAATAATTGAGAAGCACTGGACTAAAGGGTGTTATTTCATGTCTAGAGGGCTCTAATAATGTTAAAAAATGTATTTAGAAGGTTGTAAACAGGTTTTCAATGCTCTAACTGCGAAAATATTAGATTTATAAATAAAGAATCCTACTTTGTGGAAATTAATTTATCTGTCTGGAGCAGATTAGCCGCGATAAACAAGGGTTTACTGTATAACTGTGCGGAGAATATTTATAAACAGTGTGGGAGAGTTTCTAAGGGCTTAAAATATATAAAAATTGCCATACAAACATATGGTTTCTACTTCGCGGATTTTCACCTATCGCCAGGGGTTCTGGAACACAACCCCCGCGATCAAGGAGGGATTACTGTATTTCAAAAGGAATAGATGTTACAACTAAAACTGTACATTATTTTCTTAATCCACGCTTAGATAAAATTCCAGGACAACTCAGTGTACTTTCAAGCACTAACAAAGTCACGAAAAACAATGCAGATCTGCCATTTAACATTACAGTACCAGTCAAAAGTTTGGGACACACCCAGAAATGTTCATGTTTTTCACAGAAATTGACACATTTTTTATGAAGATACCACTAAATTGACTTCAGAACACAGCCAAGACATTACTAGAGTTGGTAATGGCCATTACTGCTTGAAATGACCGATTTGGAATTTAGTACTTACATATGGCTGCAAAGCCCCATTTTCAGAAGCCATTCCTTCAGGGTCCTAATGGTCAATGCCTTTAGTTTGTTCTCAATTAGTCATGTAGAAATATGAGTTGGTTTTACAGAAACCTTTGTAATTGTATTTGCACTGCTGAAAATTCTTACGTTTCTCAATTGGATTGCAAGGTACTGGCACACCTAAAGTTCAGTTCTGGGTTCAAAAACCAAGAAAAACTAAACTGCTTTCTCAAGAAACATATCCGTCTTTTGCTTTCTGGAAGACTTAAGGCCTGCTAAAACAGACTGTCAAGAAACTGAAGATTTCAAACAAAGACTGTCTGGAGAAAAGAGAAAGAGAGCAAACAGGATCTAACCAGGATGGAAAAAGAAGGGGAAGGCCCAGATGCACAAGACGATAAGTACATCAGAGTCGGTAGTTCAAGAAAGTAATGCCTCACTGGTCCTCAAGATGGCTTCTTCCTTAAATGCACGACAAACCCCACGGTCATCTGCAACAGTGAGCTGTAGTTATTAGTTCAGCAAGGGAAATTGTGCTCTAAAGTAAAGCATTTTTATAAAATTAAAAAACATATGTGCCTGTGCTTGCATTTTAAAATGGTGACCAAAGAGGTCAGGTCAAATGTAAAGCAAATGTAAAACTTACCAAAGTTTTTTTATGCCAGGAATGTTCAAATATTATGATTGCAAAAATTCTATAAAATAGCACATTTGTGTAATTTTTGGAGAAAACAAACACGTTTGTGAGATTCTGCCATTTTAAAAGGAGTCTGGCAGTGCTTTTCACTGCAATCTTCTCTCTAGAGCAACTTTTTTGCCCCAAGGGCTGTGGTTTCGTGCAGCATGTGACTGCTGCAATTGTTTCAGGTGTTAAGGGTAAAGCTTTTCTTTTAACACTAATGTCATGTATGCTGAGTACAACGAAGTTCCAAGTTGCAGGTCTCGTCAGAGTGTCAGTGACATAATACCAACAAAACATGCACACATTAAAACAAATTTTATACAACATAAGATATACACCTGTTTTATATATAATAAGCATATGCAGCATTTGTTATTATGACGGACTGTTTGGTAACCTCATAATATGTGCACAGAAGCAGACTCTGAAATTACTGGTGTAAGTCTGCATTGTCCTTGGCGGAGTGAGAAATGCGACTGAATGGAATGGCTGAGGTCTTTTAGAAATGTGTCCTGTATGGTTATGTTCCACCGCCTGCGACCTCCAGGGCTATCTGATCTTGAGCTAAGCAAGTGCCCTATACCAGAATGGGACTTCACTGCACACTAGATAGAGCTTTGCAATTTCTTAAAGGTTCACATCGGGATTTCAAAGCATCACCAATGTATAAAACCATTACCTCTGTTGGGGGTGGGTTGGAAAGATAAAGAGATGCTCATGGATTATTAATAATTATCTACTCACAATCCCTCCTAACCCATCAACAGCTGTGTTTGGGGTTCTTCCAGAGGGGCTTAAAGTGGAGAAGGACAAACAAATTGTGATTGCATTCACTACACTGTTGGCACGCAGACTTATTCTGATAAACTGGAAGAACCCAAACTCTCCTCTTTTAAGTCAGTGGGAAACCGATGTGTTATATTATTTGAAGTTGGAAAAAATTAAATACTCAAGAGGATCCGTACAGACTTTTTTCAAAACATGGCAGGATCTAATCAGTAATATTTTAAAATAAGCTCATTAACCACAGAGAATTTATTAATTTAGGTATGTTTACAGGTCTTAAATTTCACGCCATTTGGTTTGCTCTCTCTTTCAGGGGTGGGGATCGATCTGTTCTTAACTCAATTTTTCTTTTTGTAAAAACTTGATTGCTTTGTATGGATTGCAATAAAATTAATAAAAAGGAAAAAAAAAATTATTATTATCTACTCTACCCATTAACAACAGAAAGTGTCTACTCCTTAATGGTGCATGGGCATTTTAACTCGGGACACAGGAGTTAATTTTGTTGTCTTCTGGATTGCTACAACTCTGTTAGTCTTATTAAGACGATTCAAAGGTGGTCTATTCCAAGTTAATTTAAAATGGCCATAAATCATGATGCCTTATTGGCATGAAACTTTAACATTAGATCTGCTTAATCATAAAATGGATCTTAATAAATGTCTAACAAAAGGAAACTAGAAGTTACTCGTTATTTTTACTCACTCAAACACAGAACCCTCAGTTGCTCTCTTTCTACAATTTCCTGAACGAGAAAAGAAACTCTGCATGTGTTTTAGTAAAAAAAAAACTGTACTTTGTTGTGTTTCACCATGGTTTGGCTATAACGCATACTTTGCCTTTTCTTATTGAGTGTGAAAATGACATACATTAAAAAAAGCAAATAACACTGAATATTGAGTGGCACTGCAAGCTATCAATGTAGGATGTGCATTCAAGAGCACAATGGCATTGGCTTAAAACAATGTACAGCTCTGCTTTGATATCCATTGTAAATTTATTATCTTGTGTAAACACTACAATTATATTCCTGTTGACTGCAAGCAGTTATTGAAGTGGAACCACATTAACTTGAAGCACACTGTTTAGTCAGCATCTTGCTCCTCTTCCCAATTTGTCATTATTTTTACATGACTGGGTGGAGACTCCTTCCCGGAGATCAGAGCACATGTATATTAGTATAAGATATCAGAGGGTTGGGGATCCTCTTGAATCTCTTGAGTGGCGCAGATACCAGCCCACGTCAAGCACTGTCCGCAAGACTAAAGTACCACCACTTTCCTTGACCGGCTCACTATATAGGTTATATAAAACATAATACCATAAAGATAGGCTCCAGATGCCCCACTACCCTGCCCAGGATAACAGACTGAAGAAAACGGACTGTAAATAGAATAATATTGTAGCTTTACTGACAAGTTTCATTAGCCTGCGGATCAGTCACGCACATCATGAGTTCACATTCCATCACGCAAAGTATCGGCTTAAGGAAGCCCTTTATAAGAATCATACCTGCCAATGTCACAACAGAATTCAAACATGTGCGGCTACAGTGAATGATCTTTATAAGCATAGTGAGCTACATAAAAGAGTGATTTAAAGAGCGAGAAATCAGACTCAGAGTCTACAAGTACCACAGTGTCGCAGTGCTACAAATATACTAGTGCATGTGTTACGATTAACGATCTATTATTTCCCCTCTAAAACTCCAGCAGTTCACTCCAAGATAATCAAGGCTTGAGCTGGGAGAGCTTCTTGTCCTTTCTACAGCGGTGGGGGTGATGGTATAGCAGGCTGTTTGCTGTTTGTGTTGATTGACACGTTTACAACACAAAAGATGCGGACAGAGAGGTGCGAAGGGATTTAAGGTGGGCCGGAATTACGAGTTTTTTTGTAGGCTTTGGTAATTCTAGGGTTAAATAATCAGACACAGCAAACATAATCTCATACTCACCAAGATATTTTAAGAGGCCTTGAAGGTCGACTAAATACTCCACATCAGGAATAAAGAAACTGTGATCCTTAGTCATGTGGGCTAAGTTTTTCATGAAGGAACGAGAATGGTGAGTACAAAAGAGGCAATCAGTGATTGGTATTGCACCGGGTGGGGTTTCTGGTTGTGGATTACACAACTTCTGTTCCTCTTCAAGCTCCTCATCTGCATCTTCATCCATATCTTCCCACTCATCTGAGTCTGAAAAGCAAAAGTAAGATTTTTTTTTTTTTTTTTTTTAAAATAGGAAAAAACCTTTGAAGAAAAACACAAAAGTACAATTAATTCTTGCATGCAGCCATGTAAAGGGAGTACTATAAAAACACTGTTCATTTTCAGCAGGTATCCTCAAATTCCAAATGGACAACAGGAGAACTAGCACAATGTATTCACCATGAAGATGAGGAATGTTTCTTTGTCCACCAACACAATAAATGGCTACAAAGTTTCATGAAAAAATAATCTGCAGCTACAGACCTTTCTATATACAGAAGGCTGAAACGTGTTTAAACAGAAAGCAAACTTACCCTCCTCACCATCTTCTAGGTCTTTTTCCTCTTCATTTAGTTTCTTTGATTGTTCCTCAAACCACAAAAGTCTTGGGGGCTTGTCAGGGCGCTTTTTGTCTTGTGAAGACTGACTCTTCCTGGACAATTCCACAGGTCCTTTCTTTTTGGGCGAGCCAGCTTGCTGGGCCTTGATAGCTTCCTGGATGGCTACATTCATGGCATCATGGTCAAGTACATTCTCATCTAATCCCTTCTCTAGATTCTTTTCATTAAGTCTTTCCACTTCCTTCTGTGCAACCATGGATGCTTTTTTCTCAGCATCCTGATGCTTTCGGGATTTTAAGTGGTTTTCAAAAGCATTGGTTGTGGAGAACTTCTTGCCACACGTAAAACAGTGCTCCTCTGTACCTTGACTCTCCTTTTCAACTGCAGCTTTCTGTGCCAATACTCTCTCTTTGAAGTTCTCAGAAGTAACAGGAGGCATATCTGCGACTTTTCGTTTCAAATTATACCTGTGCCAGTCTGTTTTGTAGTGGGCACGCTGAATTTCGGCATCTGAAAATGCCACTCGACAACTAATGCACGTATAAGTCGACATACCTGTTAAGAAGATGAGAGCTATTAGACAGCAACAACTGACAATTCTGATTATTAACTAATTGAAGATATTGACAAGTGAATGCCAGAGTTCTTAGAAAACACCCACTTTAACACTCGTGGTTAAAATCTTGTCTCTTAAAAGTGAAGACGAGAATATACTTTCTACTGCTTCTCAAGATGAAGATGCAGCATTTTAGGAGGCAGATGCTGCATGACTATACTTTAATAATTATAGCTAAAACATAAATACCTGGATTGCGCACTATCTACATTTATTTAATGTTTTTAATATTTTTTTGTATTCTGTTTAAAAAAGGATTGCAATATTCATTCTTTTAACGACATTTATAACATTTCATTTAAACTACAGATTTAAACTTCTTTACATACTAAACTTTACTCTTATCTTTCATAAAACATTGCAATACTTGAAGAATTTGTTTTTATCAATGTAAAAATTTTATGCATACATAATTTCAGTTCATTTAAATAAATGGTATTGAATATTAATACTTCTTAGTGGCGTAGCGTAATGTGGGTGGCAGGGGTGGCCCGCCCCGGGTGGCACTTTTAGGAGGCGGCAAAGAATTACTGTATATTTTAGTCTTTTAAATTGAAATACCTAAATAAGGGGGCGGCAAAATTTTCCTCCGCCCCGGGCGGCTGACACCCATGCTATGCCACTGCTCTTAGTAACATATTGAAGTTTCAAATTTTGGTATTGTGGCAATCCTGCAGGAACACCACAGAATTTTCCACCAGATGCACTTTTTCCTGTAGCTCTCCTATGTGGTGACGCCTCTTCTAAAGTCTGTTAACTCATTCAAACAATGACAGCTCAACTAAACTACATAATCATGTCATGCTGTAATAGCAAATATGACATTCGCTGCTCCAGCTCAACTTTCCACATGCATTAACACTACTTTACATCACATTAGCTGGTTGGGTTTTATTAAATGGCAAGTTTGGTTAATGTTTTCTTTTTTTTCAGGGGATGAAGTACTCCCTAGTAAACACACTATTCTGATTTTGTAGAGTGGCTGATCGATTAATCAATATATACACATACTGTACATACAGTATCACACATAAGTGAGTATACCCATCACATTTTTGTAAATATTTTATTATATTTTTTCATGGGACAACAATGAATATATGACACTTTGATACAATGGAAAGTAGTCAGTGTACAGCTTGTATAACAGCGTAAATTTGCTGTCCCCTCAAAATAACTCAACACACAGCCATTCATGTCTAAACTGCTGGAAACAAAAGTGAGTACACCACTAAGTGAAAAATGTCCAAATTGTGCCAAAAGTGTCAATATTTTATGTGGCCACCATTATTTTCCAGCACTGCCTTAACTCTCTTGGGCATGGAGTTCACTAGAGCTTCACAGGTTGCCACTGGAATCCTCTTCCACTCCTCCATGAGGACATCACGGAACCGATGGATGTTAAGAGACGTGCTCCTCCACCTTCCATTTCAGGATGCCCCACACATGCAAAATACGGTTTATGTCTGGAGACATGCTTGGCCAGTCCAGCACCTTCACCCTCAGTTTCTTTACCAAGGCAGTGGTCGTCTTGGAGGTGTGTTTGGGGTCGTTATCATGTTGGAATACTGCCCTGCAGCCCAGTTTCCGAAGGGAGGGGATCATGCTCTGCTTTTGTATGTCACAGTACATGTTGGCATTCACGGTTCCCTCAATGAACTGTAGCTCCTCAGTGCCGGCAGCACTCATGCAGCCCCAAACCATGACACTCCCACCACCATGCTTGACTGTAGGCAAGACACACTTGTCTTTGTACTCCTCACTTGGTTGCCGCCACACACACTTGATACAATCTGAACCAAATAAGCTTATCTTGGTCTCATCAGACCACAGGACATCCATGTCCTTAGTCTGCTTGCCTTCAGCAAACTGTTTGCCAGCTTTCTTGTGCATCATCTTTAGAAGAGGTTTCCTTTGAGGACGACAGCCATGCAGACCAATTTGAGGCAGTGGGCGGCGTATGGTCTGAGCACCGACAGGCTGACCCCCTACCCCTTCAACCTC
Source organism: Polypterus senegalus (assembly GCF_016835505.1). Classification (NCBI taxonomy): domain Eukaryota; kingdom Metazoa; phylum Chordata; class Cladistia; order Polypteriformes; family Polypteridae; genus Polypterus; species Polypterus senegalus. The sequence goes on from NC_053158.1 coordinate 81,753,796, forward strand.
TGCAGCAATGCTGGCTGCACTCACACGTCTATTTTCAAAAGGCATACCTCTGGATATGACGCAGAGTACGTTCACTCAACTTCTTTGGTCGACCATGGCGAGGCCTGTTCTGAGTGGAACCCATCCTGTTAAACCGCTGTATGGTCTTGGCCACCGTGCTGCAGCTCAGTTTCAGGGTGTTGCCAATCTTCTTATAGCCTAGGCCATCTTTATGTAGAGAAACAATTCTTTTTTTCAGATCCGCAGAGAGTTCTTTGCCATGGGGTGCCATTTGAACTTCCAGTGACCAGTATGAGAGAGTATGAGAGCGATAACACCAAATTTAACACACCTGAGACCTTGTAACACTAACGTGTCACATGAAACCAGGGAGGGAAAATGGGTAATTGGGCACAAAATTGGATATTTTTCACTTAGGGGTGTACTCACTTTTGTTGCCAGCAGTTTAGACATTAATGGCTGTGTGTTGTTATTTTGAGGGGACAGCAAATTTACGCTGTTATACAAGCTGTACAATGGACTACTTTACATTGTATCAAAGTGTCATATCTTCAGTGTTGTCCCATGAAAAGATATAATAAAATATTTACAAAAATGTGAGATACTGTCTGTATGTATAGACAGACAGACAGAGTGGATCACAGGGGCGTGGCGTGTACAGCCACCATAATCCAACATAGACGGGCAGACACAAATTTCAGTCCAGCGCACACATTTATTTACAGCTGAGGAGTGCTTTTCTCAGCTCCTCACAGCACAGTACACAAAGCACACCAATGCCCAGTCCTTCTCTTCTCTTTCTTTCTCTTTTCACCACCTCCACTCCTCTCCCAGCAAGCCTTGTCCACCTCCTCCCGACTCTGGCTCCCCAAATGGAGTGAAACAGCTCCTTTTATGATGGACCTGGGAGTGTCCCTGGTGCCTCATTAATCGGACCTGGAATCACTCCCAGGTGTGGCGACAACCCAGTGAAGGGCTCTGAAGCTCCTCCTGGTGGCCCCCCTTGGAACCCAACAGGAATGTGCCAAACTCCAACTCCCAGCACACCCTACAGGAATCCATGGTGCCACAGCCGCCCAGGAGAGCTGCCCCCTAGTCTCAGGGAAGGTATTACCTTGCTGATGCTCTCTTCCCCAGGTCCTTCCATACAATTGGCCAGTTAATGGCTGTGGCCGCCTGTCACAATATATATATATTGTAGATAGAGATCCACAAAGGGACAAAATGAATCACATATCTTAAAATAGCTTCTTATTCCTAAGCTTTCAACAACCTGCCAGGTGTCATCATCAGAAGAAAATGACTAGACATTCAGGAATCAAAGGCAGTATATAGCAGGTGAAGGGTGGGGAAGGGATGTATAATAAGGTGAGGTTTGGAAGGTGGTGAGCATTAATTATTTGGATGTTGTTCTTTTTAAGCCTACATATTCTGGGTTCAAGTCCAAGTGTTTGTTAAATACCTGGAATCAACAGTATAGACTAATGGGGATTGAGGAAGAGAGGTGAAGAAGACAGTGCAGGCAGGGTGGAATAAATGGAGAAGAGTGTCAGGAGCGATTTGTGACAGACGGGTATCAGCATCAGTGAAAGGGAATGTCTACAAGATAGTAGTGAGACCAGCTTTGTTATATGGGTTGGAGACGGTAGCACTGACCAGAAAGCAGGAGACAGAGCTGGAAGTGGCAAAGTTAAAGATGCCAAATTTTTCATTGGATGTGACAAGGATGAATAGGATTAGAAATGAGTACATTAGAGGGTCAGCTCAAGTTGGACAGTTAGGAGACAAAGTCAAAGAGGTGAGATTGCGTTGGTTTGGACATGTGCTGAGGAGAGAGAGAGAGATAAGAGAGATAAGAGATAAGAGAGATAGATAGAGAGATGCTGGATATATAGGGAGAAGGATGCTAAGAGTCCTAAGAGAAGGTTTATGGATGTGGTGAGAGAAGACATGCAGGTGATGGGTGTGATGTAGAGGACAGGAAGATATGAAACAAGATGATCCGCTGTCGCAACCCCTAACAGGAGCAGTCGAAAGAAGAAGAAGAAAAAGTAGGATACAAACAGATTTTCAGTGCGGATGAAATGCTTCTTTTCAACTACTCTTAGTGCTTTTCATATGGAGTTACTCCTTTGGACCCTTATCAGTATTTGAAGCTGTTAGATTTTTTTTTTTTCTGTCCACCCTGGCCATCGGACCTTAGTTATTCTATGTTAATCAAAGTTGACTTATTTTATTTTCTTACTGTGTATTTTTCTATTCTTCATTTTGTAAAGCACTTTGAGCTACATTTTTTGTATGAAAATGTGCTATATAAATAAATGTTGTTGTAGATAGATAGATAGATACTTTATTAATCCCCAAGGGAAAATTCACTTATTATATATATTATTTTAAGGATTACTTTTTGGTCTTCTAATTATTTTTTGTGGATTGCAAATGAAAGTGATGGCATATTATACAGGGGTGGGCAAAAGTAGGTTTACAGTTGTGAGTATGTAAGCTCAGCAATTTGAGTACTTATGAGATTGAACCTAAGTACACTGGGCCATTGTGACATTTCTTTGAGTTAATAAAGGTATCATGTGTTTTCCCATAAGAACAATGGTTAACCTACTTTTGCCCACCCCTGTATATTTTAGGATAAGCACTTTTAATATGAAACCGCCTGTTCGTATCACATTCCTTCTATCCATTTTCCAAGCCCACTTATCCAGGGCAGGCTGGCGAGGTAGTTGGAGCCTGTCTCAGCAAGCACCGAGCATAGGATGAAATATGGATTTATTTATTTTTTCCAAGGGATTCACTCAAAATATTTTAGTACAACTATAGCCTCAGCTTAAGCAAAATTCACTTGTACAGAAGATGTGTTTTCTTGTTTTTCCTATTTACTTCCACACAGCCTTTTTTATGCGAGTAAGTTACTAAACAACACTTTAGAGATTTCGTTTTTCAGAATAAACATGGATGGATTCTGATTAATGTATCCCTGCTGGTGTCTACTCTAGCATCACTTAGCTCAAAGCGGAAGCCGATCAGTCATTACATGGACCCTCACAACAAATACGCAGACCCAACCGTAGCAAAACGTCTGCTTGAGAAGAAATGAATGTTCTTAAAACACATAAATGGTGATCGGTTAGAAGGAGCCGAATTGAAAGATTTCAGCACTCCGTCAAACACCAACACACAATCTGAGACGACCTGTTGTGGCCTCCTACAGGAATAAAGCACGAACTCCTTTAAAAATGACTGAAAAATGAGGAAAACATTCCAGTAATGACGATTTAAAGTCTATTAGCACGGGAAAAAGAAAAGTGAGTCGACTCCTTTTTAAAGAAAACGCGGTCCTACTGCCCATGACACACAACTTTAGGTTTAGCAGCTACCACTCTGTTTAAAAGTAAACGTTCAGAATAAATGTTACTATACACTTGGGCCAAACCAAACGTGCCGCGGAGCACACTGGAGGCGAACATCGAACACAACTGACGGCCGACTGCTGCATTTGTTTTATTCGCCCTCAGTCGGTTCCCTTACTGTGCTTTTCTCTCATTTTGCGCCCACTGATCACAGATTATCAGACTGAAGACATTAAATATAAATGCACAGCACAAGAAAACCGTGAGGACTTCAACACGTGTGTCGGCACTCTACGGAAAACAGAAAGTACTTGGAAGTTTATTTGATAGTCGACAAGTAATCTTTTTTATACGTTATGTTATGTGTCTCTATCGTGACAGAAACTTTATATATAACCCATCGAGACAGAAACTACCGTACTATATATAATTCACGGTAAACCTACCAAGAGCACACAAACCCAACACGTAATCAACACACTAGGCCGGTTGTCAAACGCTTCCAGAATTCTGTTTCCCTACGTCATTCATCGAAGTTCACGGTAAACACTCACCAGAACACAACAGCAGCAGCCGCGGCCTCTTTGTTTCTTAACGGAGAATGAAAATACTGCTTTGATTTCCCAATTTTTTCAAATTAATATTATTATTTACCGAGGTATTTGTGGAATCACGTTTCTTGAAGGAAAAAAAAAACAAGTCTGGGTGACCTTTGAACTTTTTTCCTATGCTGAGGAAAAGCAAAGCTGAACTCTACCGTGTGAGTCGGTACTCTGCCCCCTGCCGCGGCGGAGGAATATTCTTCACGTTAAATGTCGTCGGCTGAATTAAAAAATACAGTAGGCAGGTTTTTAAAGTTACAGTATTTGTGGTTTAAGTTTATACCTACATTTTTACTGATAATATGATACTAATAGTTAAACTGTAAACATTTTGTTTTGCAGAACAAATTTAATCTACTGTCTGTATATGAAAAGATTAGCTAAATTGTGCAACGTTTTCATGCCACGCTCATTTTTCCTCACACCTGTACGTCATGTAGTATGCATCTATGTATCATTTCTTTCATTTTCATTAAGAGAATACAACAATGATACTCGCATGTCAATACAACCAATTATAACGTAAATTAAAAAATACAATATATACAGTACATCTGCTAGGCTAAGAACAATGATCGAGTTTAACAGTGGGCGAGGCACGCAGGGGGCACAATGGCAGTAGAAGTTATCATGTTGTTAAAAGGGATTATTATTATTATTATTTCATTTACTGTAACAAAAAAATCCACTATGCACCGATAGCCAGCAATCTAGGGGGCTTTCTAGGTGATACTTTCAGCATCATTTCTGATGAAAATTTTGGAACTGGCAACGTTTTTATTATTTGTAACAGAATGTTGCCGTTCTGATGACGGCGGTGCAGTTTGTAGTATAGACGGACATGCAGAGCGTACATTATTAGAATTGCCTGACTTGATTAAAGTTTACCATTTTTATTTGATTAGGTTAAGAATTAATTGATTTTTTGGAAGACAAAAGGTGCGATCCAATCATTGACTTATGCATTTGTATATTCGTTATTTAGTAAAATATTTTTAAAGGATAACCGAGGCATGACACCGCACTCACAGCATGGCCATGCCTAATAGATTGGGAATATAAAATCAAACCATAATCTAAAGGGAGGCTCTTTCTCCTTTACATTTGAGAATGACAGAAGCTGCTGTGTGCCTCCAGAGATTCTTTAATTATAAAATTATGTTACCAGGAGTGAAAGACCACCAGAAAAGTATGGTTCATTAGTTGGTGTTAGTTATACTTGTGTTATATTGAATAAAATATCTTATGTAACATAAGGCATTGAGTTTGCCTTCACTGCTATTCTGCCTGTGGTTTCTCCAGGTGAAGGTGTTATATAATACTATTGGTATACGTTATCTGTCAAAGAGAGGTAGTAGAATATACAGTATTAAAAAGTATTTGATAACTCTTGCTCTACGTGTACCCTCAGTGTTCCTCCGATGCCTTTTTGTTGATACCCTTGTGTGTGTCAGCCTGCCTTGTCCAGTGCTTGAATGTGCAACCACAGGGAACTGAACCAATGAATTTTATACTGTACACGTATAGCCTTGTGAGCTAAAGAAGTGTTCCTGTTGTCCAGGCTTTTTCAGTTGTTTGGTTCCTGGTTTGAAAGTACTAACACTGCCATATCCCAAAGACACTCTTTAAACTTTGTATTGCTTTTATCTTAAGAATTAACTTCCTTGTTAATGGATTATTCACATTCTTAAAGCATTTTAATCCAATTCGGTGCCACAGTGGGGCTGATGCCTCTCCTAGCAACACTGGGCACAAGACCAGGATCACCTTGGAGAGGGCCAGTCCATCACAGAGCCCACTCTCGCACACATCCACTTGGGGGCTCAGTTTAGACTTTCCAGTTAACTTAACATACACATCTTTGGGTATGTGGGAAGAAACCCACAGAGACATTTGGAGAATTTATACAATGTATACAGATAACCGCCAGGCATGAGATTCTAACCCAGGATACACAAGGCATTAGCACTAAACATTGCACCACTATGTCAGTAAAACAGCCCACCTACTGAGAAACCAAATTGAGAATGCTAAAGCATCCACTTATAGAACGCTTTCTTCTCAAACCACAAAATAATATGTAGACCTCTGCTATGACCAAAAACTATCAAAATCATAAGCAGGTTGTGGAAGCAAAATGAGACTTAGGGGTCACATACGAGGTGTGGCAGAAAAGTAATGAGACTGATTTTTTATTTACCAAAGTTTTAATTTTTTTCAAACATCAATGTTATCCCCTTCAAAGTAGTTCCCTTGGGCAGCTACACACCGATGGAGACGTTGTTCCCACTGTTGGTAGCAGCGCTGGAAGTCTTCAACCGGTATGGTCTTCAGCATGTCCGTTACACTCTTTTGGATGTTTTCTAAAGTCCCGAAATGATGTCCTTTGAGGCCATTTTTCAGTTTAGGAAAAAGGAAAAAGTCACACGGACTGAGGTCAGGTGAATAAGGGGGCCGGGGAACCACAGGAATGCCTTTTGAGGTCAAAAATTCTGTTATGGAGAGGGCAGTTTTTCGGCACCATTTTGGCACAGACCTTTCGCATGTGCAAATGTTCAGTCAAAATTTGATGAACGGTAAATCTGTTCAAATTTAATTGTTCACTCAACATTCTTAATGTTAAACGATGGTCTGATCTCACAAGAGTGTTCACACGTTCAATGTTTTCATTGGTTTTCGAAGTTGAAGTCCTCCCTGAACGGTGTTCATCTTCAACGTGTTTTCTGCCTTCCAAAAATGATTTGTGCCAGCAAAAAACTTGAGCAGTCACAAAAATTACGTAGTTAACGGAAACTCGCACTCCGCTATGGGAGGGTACTGATACACGTGCTCTATCAAGGACAACAGCGCAGCGTTGCCAGATCGCTTGCAGTGTTGCCAGTCTCATTACTTTTCTGCCACACCTCGTAGTCATTAAAATATAGCATTTGTCTTAGAAGTAGCCTAAAAAGGTTAATAAATCTCAGAAGCTAGTTCAAGCATACCAAAAGCTTAGATAAAGGTCAAGTGAACAACAAAAAACAAGGTTCTAGGTGATGGTTCAAGGAGTTGGCTGACTGTCATGATGGACTTGATAGACGTCACACACACAGGAACTAAAGAAGTATTGAGAAGTATTATAAGGACCAAGAATGTAGCAGAAAGAGCAGAAAGGAGACTTTTAATTTGGGTTATGTAAGCTGGTTACTGCTCTCTACTAAAACACCTCATGTCTTCTACCCAATCAGAGTGAATGTAAGCTAGTGAACCAATCAGGTAAGCATCAATTCAGCACTGTTATGTAAGTTCATTTATCTATAAATGCAGCTCTCTGTCTTTACTTTGTGACACTTCCATCAAAGGTTGCTGCGATGAAGTGTGTAATAAACAAATTAAGAGCGACCTAGAAAGGTATACCTTTACAGCAGCTAAAAAACGATGGAAAACAGTATTTGACTTCACCAAAATGGTGTAATTTACAGTAATACATGGCGAGGACAATCTGACAATTTTTTATGCAAACTTTGTAATTTTCTACTACAGTATATTGTACTTAAGAAAGAGGAAGCTCTGCTATGTTTTTTTAATTAATACTGTATATGCTATTTCTTTTTAGTTTACACTGTGTGTCCTCACTGTGTTTGTATTGGATGGAAATATTGTCAGGAAAACTGTGAAGCCTCAAATCCCTCTTCATGTTGAGAAATAAACACCACCATGGACAAGCTTCCTCCTGCCTAGTTCTTCGGGTTGAATATTAATAGATAAATACAGGGATGGTCAAAAGTAGGTTTACAGTTGTGAGGACACAAAACACTTAAGAGTTTATTCTTGTATTATTATTTATTTATGAATTATTGTATTATTCATTTTTATTATTTGTCGTCTTATTGTTATTAGCAAGTAGACTGCCAAAATGTGTAAAAAATGAAGGCCGGCAATTTGAGCATTTACGAGATTGTACCTAAGAGCACTGTGTCATTGTGACATTCTTTTAAGTTAATAAAGCTGTTGAAATAATGATAACCTGCATGTCTTTTTTCCATATGATCAATGGTAAACTTACTTTTGCCCACCCCTGTATATTTAAGGTAACGATTTCTGCTACAAGGTCTATAGCTGAGGTGCAGCTGAAAGACAACGCCACAAGACAATGATTGAGGGATGCCTTTAAGTGTGACCCCCAAGCAGGATTAAACAGCTCGGAAAGGTTATGTTATGTTTGAGTTTCATTAATTCTAATTTATGGCCTTATTAGTGTTAATGAACTGAATTTGCTTATTGTCAAAGTGAGCAGCATTATGGCTGGTTAAGGTCTGGGCATTTATTAATTAAAATGCAACTGAAGTGACATGTTTTGGGATTAGTGACAAGCCTTACAGGGTTCTTATCCTGTGTTTTTCTATTTACAGAGAAGCATTTAATAATAATAATAATAATAATAATAATAATAATAATTTGCATTTATGTTGCACTTTTTCTCACTACTCAAAGCGCTCAGCAATGGCAGGGTAAGGTCCTTGCTTAACGGCCCAACAGAGCAGAGTCCCTTTTGGCATTTTACAGGATTCGAACCGGCAAACTTCCAATTGGAGGTGTAGATCCCTAGCCTCAGAGCCACCATTCTGCCTAAGGCTAAAACAAGTCTTGAAAGTTAAAATAATTGGCTACTACCTGTGCTTGCTCTGAAAAGAAGACTAACATTTACATTTTTACAACCCTTTTCAGTCAAAGAAACCAACTGAGATCGATTCAACAGCAGTATCATCTTTTTTCCCTTGGGACATTTGTCACATAATACAGTAAGTGATTAAATTTAACCAAAGTTCATTGTTGTTGGCAATGTAGATTAAAAAATCAGTTATTCTGAAGAGTTTTATTTTAAAGGCACTAATTATGAAGAACAAGGCATTGCAGAAAGGAACAGAGGTGGAACATGAAATCAGGCCTGTACTGAGTTACAAGTACTGGACTGAATGAACTACAGGTTGACCACCAGGATTGATTGTGAATTCTTATGACAAAGATTGGTGGCACTCACTGTAAAAGCACTTGTGAAATTTGAGGGGGATAGAACTGATTGCCAGCTGACTCAATAATTCAGTAAATGTTAGTGATTCAGGGGTTATTGGCCATAAGATGAAATTTATCACTGGAGATAAGAGCCACTTCACTTGAAGATGATGTCTAACAGGTTCTCCAACATGCTAAAGTTAAAAAAGCTCTAGAGCTGCCTATATAGGTGGAAGGCTGCTTTAGCCTTACACAGAACAACTCGGTCCCTTATACAATACAATAGAATACAATTTATTTTTATATAGCCCAAAATCACACAAGAAGTGCCGAAATGGGCTTTAACAGGCCATGCCTTTTGACAGCCCCCTAGCCTTGACTCTCTAAGAAGACAAGGAAAAACTCCCAAAATAAAAACCCTTGTAGGGAAAAAAATAGAAGAAACCTTGGGAAAGGCAGGTCAAAGAGAGACCCATTTCCAAGTATGTTGGGCATGCAGTGGGCGTCAAAAAATAGCCCAGTATATCCTCTGTTTCAGATGTCTCTGGATTTAAAAGAGGTGGCCACACTCTGGAAACAGGTCAGGGTTACTCCAGTAGTCAAAATATCCTGAATGACTTCCCTAGGTAAGTCATGGCAGAGCCCTGAGGCTTTGGGTTTTTATTCTGAAGAAGGTTCAAAACGTATTAATTCTTCACAAGGGACAAAATAAGGGTCTGTATGTTTAAGAATATTTTATTAAGTAATTAATTTCAAAATAAACAAGCTGAATCGCAAACAAACCATACTGCAAGATAAACCTTTGTTTAGAGGGCAATCACACTTAAGGGCTCTTTACCTGTCGACTCCAATGTGTGATCTGTCTACTTAATATTTGAATTTGGGTTATACAACCTACCCTGAAAAAAAAATGTAATGATTCAGCTTTGTCCTTACTTTAGTTTTTATGACCTTCACATAGTACATATTGTCAGGCTTTGAAAACTATGCTGCAATTACAAGTTGCAAAGAAATGCTTTTAAGTTAAGTGTAGTATTTTAGAATTTTTTAATCCTGTTTAACTGGCTTAATCTTCAAAAATTCTTCTTTCCAACAAATGTTATCAAAGACTTATGGCAAAAATAAACTCTTATTGTTCCTACTGGGATGGCCTCCAGCTTCCCCTCTGCCCTTCTCAGATTAAAGCAGGTTTGCAAACTCTGAGCAGAGGCAGCCTTAAGGCTGATCAATCTGACACGGAGCCAGTTATGTCAAACGCTGTTACCTGTTACCTTGCGTTATAATAAATGATGTTAACATACACCGGATTTTCTCATTACAGTATTCAGCAACATTTTGCAAGATAACACGTGATCTTTATCAAAATCACCATATAGTCTATTAAAAAAGTGCAATTTATAATTCATGACAATACCACAACAGTGCGAAATGCGATGTGATATCATGCAGAAATTAGCAGGGCCTCTTCTAGAAAAGTACCCAAATTGCAAGTATAAAGCTCACGTTGATGTCATGTCAGCCGGTTATCATTAGCGATACATGTTTTTGTGCGTTAATATTTGGACATGTTTATGGCCTACAAATAAAATGTGTCAGTGTTTCGACAGGAAGTGTGAAATTAACGTAGAGGTAAATCTCTTACCGGTTTCCAGGTTCAGAGACAAAAATCCTCTTTTCTTGCCTTCCAATTGGAAAAGTCGTTGATGACATCTTCGTAGGCTAATCTGGATGCAATGTTTTTTTCTATAGATAGGAGAAGCCACCCCAGCGACTAATGGGCTATAATTTTAGGAAGGGATTATACTGGCGACTCTTTTCGGGTGATGAAGGTGGACTATGACGTACATGTATGGAATTTGACCTTGAAGAGGGATTTTAAAAGCGTTCCTCTTAGAAGCATCTCAAATATATTTGTACTGGAGAATATAACTTGACAAATCCGAACGGGACCTCAAAAGTGGGGCGCCCTTAGGTGCAGGGCCTGGGGCAGTTGCCCCACTTGCAACCCCCAAACAGCACTCTTGACTCCGAGTATGAAACCATGCTACACAGAGGAAAAATACCCTCTTGCAATCCCAGCCAATTTCACACTCGTGTTCACTTGTAGCTGATCTCATTGATTAGTGAGCCGTCTTTGTTATTCTCTTACTGTATGAAATTCTGAAATATCTGTCAAAACTTGAAATCCTTAGTTTCCTTTGCTATTTTATTTTTAATTTACCCTTTTCTCCAGAGTTTGCTCCCTTAATTGTATGCAAATGCTGACAACACCAAATGCTAAAGGTGAGCAACTGCTTCAGTGCCTCAATCTCATGTTTAAACAGTTATAAGAAATGTTTCTTAATAAGTGGACAGGTGAAGTGATTTCTTCACCTTAGAATTCAATATGCCCGATTTTCCTCATCTCCCATCTTCCTCTATGCTGGAAAAATATTGCTCAGTTTCGAGGACTCAGACAGCATTTCTGCAATATATAAAATTGTTTTACAGTCCCTCCCTTTCAAAGATCCAAGAGGACAATGGGAAAAGCATCTCTCACTCAACATATCAGAAAAGTAGTAAAAGTAGTGGAAGGTAGGAATGCAGAGAATTCAATTGAGCTCCATATGCACAAACCATACAATTATTCAACTCAAAATTATATATCGGGCACATCTATCTCGCTTAAAACAGTCCAAAATATTTCCAGGGCAAGATCCAACCTGTGAACGCTGCAATCAAGTCCCAGCCTCACTAGGTCACATGATTTGGTCATGCACCAAATTAACACCATTCTGGACCAAAATTTTTAAGTGCCTTTCAGACAGCCTTGGTGTCACAATCCCTCCTAATCCACTAACAGCTGTGTTTGGGGTTCTTCCAGATGGGTTTAAAGCGGAGAAGGGCAAACAAACTTGATTGCCTTCACTACACTATTGGCACCCAGACGTATTCTGCTAAACTGGAGGAATCCTAACTCTCCTCTTTTAAGCCAGTGGGTAACTGATGTTTTATACTATTTGAAATTGGAAAAAAATAAATTCTCAGAGGATCTGTGCAGAACTTTTTCCAAAACCTGGCAGGATCTAATCAATAATGTTTTAGAACTAGCAATATACCCGCGCTTCGCAGCGGCGAAGTACTGCCTTAAAATATTTATTAAGAAGAAAATCAAACGTTTTTAAACTAAGGGAAAATATATCAATAATTATTTGTTAAGGATCTCCTTGTAAACCACATTGTCAGTTCGGCCCTGCGGTTGTAATATGACCAAGCTGTGCGCTGAGCTTACTCTTGAGCATGCAACGTACAGTTGGCCATGTGAACAGTAATCTTGTTTCAAATCTCACAGCTTGGATTGCTGCTGTCATAATCGGTATTGTGTTTCATGGTTTGTTCCAATTACACCAGTATTTGCAGGACTTGTGTTGAAGAGACATTCGGCATCTGTCAAGCATTGTAAGCATACAACCGGTTTCATCGATAACTTCACATCCAGCTTTTGAGAGTTTAAACATTCATAAACATCAAAGTGTCCACTACTGAAATCGTCACCTGTGAATCTAAGATGTTTAAGAGGCATTGGTGGTTGTTGAAAGGTGTAAAATATTTGGCCATTTCGGTACACTTGACAGCAACAACCGAACAATTCAGCGGCAGCCATCAACTCACATGCAGATGCATAGGTGAAGGGCTTAAGCATTTCACTCTTATAGTGCTCCTGTGTAGTATAATTATCTCCTGTACCATCATCAGTCCACTTTTTGAACCTGTCCCAGTCATTCAATACATAAGACACAATGTTCCGCCGGATATCAAGAGTGAGCCTGATATGGCCGTGCAATATGTAACAAGGAGAATGGAAAAGGTAGGTGCCATCTCTGGGAATGGAAACCACTCGGTAAGTGACAGTTCTTTGATCGATGGTGATCACCTCGATAGACATGTTAATGCGGGTACGGTTGGAATGATAAAGGAAATGGGTACCTGAACAATGTTAAGTAAGTCTAAAATACCTACACAATAACTATAATCGTAATAAATGAGCAATAAAACAGTGGAGAAGCCGTGGATTAAATAAAAAGGCTGTAGTTATCAGCAGGGAGACGTGAATCCCGTGGCGAAGCAAGGAAGGGAATGTAGAGACTGGAGCGACGGACGGCCTTATATAGGCAGGCAGCCAACAACATGGGAGGCGTTGGGATGGGGACCCAACCAGCCTCACACGGTGACCGAGCTGCAGGCTATGGACGTATATATGTACGTAAGTAGGATTCGGTTAGCGTTGGGAACCCGCGTACCAAATTTCTTGAAGATGGGCCCATAGGTAACAAAGACCGTTGAAAACTTCAATATGGTGGCCAACAGTGGCATCATTACACCGAAATAAGTACCAAATTTCAGCCTTCTACCTACACGGGAAGTTGGAGAATTAGTGACGTTGGAAAGTTCTGTATCGCTGACAGTGGCGTCATACCACCGAAATAAGTACGTACATTGGTTTCGGTTAGTGCAGGGAAGCCGCCTACCAAATTTCGTGAAGATGGGGTCATGAATAAGAAAGTTCAACATGGCGGATGTTGTTGACCATTATGACCATTACGCGTAGAATTTCGAAATGAAACCTGCTTAACTTTTGTAAGTAAGCTGTAAGTAATGAGCCTGCCAAATGTCAGCCTTCTACCTACACGGGAAGTTGGAGAATTAGTGACGTTGGAAAGTTCAATATGGCAGCTGACAGTGTCGTCATAGCACCGAAATAAGTACGTACATTGGTTTCGGTTAGCGCAGGGAAGCCGCCTACCAAATTTCATGAAGATGGGGCCATGAATAAGAAAGTTCAACATGGCAGACGTTATTGACCGTTATGCATAGAATTTCGAAATGAAACCTGCTTAACCTTTGTAAGTAAGCTGTAAGGAATGAGCCTGCCAAATTTCAGCCTTCTACCTACACGGGAAGTTGGAAAATTAGTGACGTTGGAAAGTTCAATATGGCGGCCGACAGTGGCGTCATACCATCAAAATAAGTACGTACATCGGTTTCGGTTAGCGCAGGGAAGCCCGCCTACCAAATTTCGTGAAGATGGGGCCATAAATAAGAAAGTTCAATATGGCGGACGTTGTCGACCATTATCGACCGTTATGACCGTTACGTGTAGAATTTCGAAATGAAACCTGCCCAACTTTTGTAAGTAAGCTGTAAGGAATAAGCCTGCCAAATTTCAGCCTTCTACCTACACGGGAAGTTGGAGAATTAGTGATGAGTCAGTGAGTCAGTCAGTCAGTCAGTCAGTGAGGGCTTTGCCTTTTATTAGTATAGATAAGCTTTTAAAGCACTGAGGAAGCAGATTCTCTTCTCATTTCTTTTTCTTCTCCATTTATCTTTATCCGCCTATTAAACTCATTCAATGTATTTATTTTTACAAGCTTTAAGTTTTACTCTATTGGCCATGCTCTCTTTCTCAGGGGTGGGAGTTAATTTGTTTTTAATCCTATTTTTTGTAAAAATTGATCTATTTGTATGGAATGATTATAATAAAATCAATAAAATAAAAAAAAAAAAAAGAATTCAATAGTCTTTTAGTCTGGGCCTGCACTGCTCATTGCTAATAATCGGTATTTGGATAGAATTATGGGAGTAAACTCCATAGAAAAGTGAGTTAAAAAGAGCATCCTTTAAAGCTTTGATTACTAGTAGGCGTGCCAATGACTCTGAATTAAAAAATAATGTGTTGAGTACCTGCCTCAACAGCAAAGTGAAGCAATCAGAAATTGTCTTTTTTATCTTTTATTTTTTGTTCGCCCACCCCTTCCCATACATCCCCCCCCTCCTGGGCGCGCAACACTCCAACCACTTCGTATCTCTGCCGCTCGCATTGTTAAGTGGGTATGCTGCTGCTGCTGCCTTGCTGTGTGTCATTTAAAAGCCTGTACAGCAGCTGTCCTTTTGTCTTACTTCATTGTCTCTGTAGATGTTAAAGTGTCTCTCGCAGGATGTCAAACTGTCTTCCAAGAAGATCATGTATCGTCTCCTTT